>NW_025064886.1:870489-1259237 GCF_019112545.1 Guyanagaster necrorhizus | reverse complement strand
TGCAGACTCTTAATAAAAAGAATGTCCGCAATGTCCCTACTTTCGTCTGTGGTGGCATTATTCCCGGCCAGATAACTACCTCCCATATGTATATCAAGGATACTTGGAACTTTGGAGCCCATCCACCGCTCACCTGTATTCGTAAGCACCAGCGAACGCTGACGGTCGAGGTTGGGCAGCCTTTGAAGAAGTTTAGGTCCTCGAAGCAACTTACGAGAGTTGTCTATGAGGCATTTTTGGGTGAGTTACGATACTGATATTTCAAACTTATTGATCTAATTCGATTCGATGTTAGCTCATGAAGATGCCTTCACATTGTGCGAAATTCTTCATCGTGATGTTAGTGGGGGGAATATTTTGATCGTATATGACAAGGAAACACCGGAAGATGACCACGAAGGCGGGGGTCGTGGTTTGTTGAACGATTGGGACATGGCTATTCGCATGGCAGACTTGGACAAACCAGCGCGACAAGTCGAGCGCACGGTCAGTGCTCACATCTTACCTGATCTTTCTCCCTTTCTCATGGTGCACAGGGCACCTGGCAATTCATGTCCATCGGTCTTCTTAGAAATAGAAACAAGAAACACGAAGCACAAGACGACTTCGAATCTTTTATATATGTAATGCTGCACCATGGCCTCCGCTACATGACCCACAGTGCAGTTGGTCCCGGTCTGCGGAACATCATTTCCTCTATCTTCGATATTGCCATAGATGTTGGGAATGGACAATGGGTCGGGGCCCTCGGAAAGGGAGCTTTAGTGCATGGTTTGGGACCCCTACCCCAAGATTTTCACTTCGCTTGCGGTCCGTTCAATCAGTGGATCAAACATACAATCCATGCCATTAAGCAATGGCAAACTGCCCAAGCACAACAGCCAGAGGTTAGCGCTGTCGCCTTGGACACCGAACCCGCTATCGATTTGAACAAGAAGCCTGTTTTTCACGATCACAGTCGTCTCCGCGACTTTTGGCAAGCAGTACTGGAGATGGATGGATGGCCCCGTAATGATCGCGCAAGGTATCAGCTGGAGCCCAGAGGCAACAAGCGGCCATCCGAGGACAGTGCCCAGCCTGCACCCAAGAGGCGAAAGTCAGGACGCTTCACAGCTGCGGCTGCCTCAGGTAATGCGGCAACTCCAGCTTAGGGTGCTCGTTGTTAGACTTCCGACAGTATGGATTGTCGGGATGTTCTCGTGCACATTACTTTACACAGATAGTAAGCCATATATTGTAGAGTACACATACCATTGTATTTCTATCCTACTTGTATACTTTTCAAAAACCTTTTCACGCCGGTCCCGTGTATATGCTCCGGTTTCTTCCTCTACCATCCTCACCAGTGCATCCAGCATTATTGTCAAGGCCTCCTTGTTCCACCCGTCCAGCGCATCTGGCAGAAGCCTGACTAGCCTCGCTTTGGTACCCGTCAACGTTCTCAATCCCCTCCGTCTTCTTCGCACCTATCATACAACTCTGGTAAACATGTAAACATGTCTGCGTAGTCGACAAATAGCTGCAGGTTTGATTGGGGAAGGCGGACGGTGGATATTCGATGAAAGTACCTTTCCCCGGGTGAGAGCTCTGCGAATGTCGTGCGCTGGGCTGTCACAGCCTGGCCGAAAGATACAATCCATAGATCCCGAACGGCGAGTTTTGATAGAGGGCGTAGATTGCCTATATAATGCCTCAGCACCAACACAGCGCCGTCAGAGAACTCAGCTTACCACGCCTCCTGCACCCAGACCATGGGCAGTTTCAAACTACGCACCAAACCGGAGACTATCCAGTTATCCAGTAAGTGAGCAGACCGTGCCAGCAGGTCTTTGATGGCCTTTTCCCGGCTACAAAAAAGAGTCAGCGAAGAAGGAGAAATCATCTAGTTAACATACCCGGCAGACCCTTCAATATGTAACAAAACAAATGCAGCTTCCTGTACAAGCCCGATCTGTTCAAGCTGGCCCGCGTACATGCTCGTCACTAAATCCGCTGTAGGACTATGTCCATCTACCCGGACTTCCTCTTCCGCCTCTGTATCCTCGTTATGCCATCCACCAGGATCACCTCGATCCGAAAAGTCTCTGACACGCATACACCGTGACAGGATGATATACAAATGCCAAGGAAGTGTGCAATCGATCCGGGACGACCCAAACGACGCTGGATCCAACTCTCGCGTCAGCGAACATGCAGCGTCCGCGAACAATCTCAAGATCGAAAACAGACCATCCAGACAACCATCCTTGGTCATCGGCAGTGAGGTGACAGAACGTTCAAACACCCGGAATACTTCCCCAAGACGTGTTTCCGATCCAAACGCTTCGTATCTGCTAATCCCGCCAGAAATTTGTACACTCGCTTGATGTCTTCATCAATATGTTCATCGACGTGCTCTGTCTGCCACAGCTCAATCTGCTCCTTCGCATTCGATCGAGACACCAGGTCAAGAGGAAGCTGGCCAGAACGTAGAAGAATGGTTTTCAAGAGGCACGCGCAAATAGATTATCAGGTCCCGACTCAGATTCCGCTCACACCCCCTTCCGCCCCCTGATCAGAATCCAGACTCTGCATCCATTGAACGACTTTGGATCGTGGAGTCGGGTTTACGAGACTACCCGAATTCAAGGTTAACGACAAGGTCTCTCCAGACTTGGTCAAGTGTCAATGGATCCTACCTAAACTCGATATTGGGCCAGCAGGTCACTGACCACCTCTCGACGAGATCTCTCAGTGTTGATTGAGTTTTCCGAAACACGGAATGAAGAACGTCACTTGACAGGCGGCGGGTGGGAGCTCGCACGCGTATCGGTGATAATTGTTCCACGACCGCTTGAATCGCATTGCGAAGCTTTGAAAGGTTGGCCTATCAAGGTGTTGCACACGGGAAGTCATTCTTCGAGGAGTGTGATGTTCGGGAGAATTCAGTCATAATATGTATCAAGAAGAGGTCATGTTGCACGAAGGATACCCATTATTAGGGAATGGTAGGCGTCGATAGGAAGGAGAGGTTCTGGAACGGAATCTGCAAAGGCGGCATTCAAGTATATATGATAGTAAAATTAGATTTCGGGAGACGGAGTAATATAAGTACCTGTCTTCAACTTCATATTAAACGTGCAGCAGGCAGTTCAAGGTAAGCACTATTACCAACTCCGACTGTGGTTCATTTACGGGTCCGGTGCGGAACCTCGTCTTCTACTTGGACGTCAACTTGAAGGGTGGTTCTTTACATCATCTAAACAGGGAGTACTAAGTCAAGAACACAGTTAGAGGTGCCATGGATGCAACGGATGCAATACTGCACTTGGATGCAGTGGCGCGTTCCATACCAAAGCCTGTGTTCCCACCCGATGCTCTAAATTCTCAGGTGTCCGGTATTCTTCGCGCAACACCTTTCCTTGATACGGACCGAGACTAGATAATCCCAAATATCAAGGTCCTCCAACAGCAGATATCGGTTTACGATGCCTTGCTAGATCGTATCGATCAAGTCAGATCGAAGATGCAAAGCCGTCGCGATGCAGTTTACAAGTCCATGGTAGCGTATTCCTCGACACTAGCTCCCATTCGACATCTCACCAATGACGTTTTTCGTGCTGTGTTTCGTGAGATACAGATCTCTCTGTGGTGGAACAAGGAGGACCGTGACCAGATGCTAGATTTTTCACAAGCTTCATGGACACTCAGCCATGTATGTGGTGCTTGGAGGGACATTGTTTTATCCTATCCCTAACTCTGGTCACATATAGTCCTTCATTTTCAATGGTTCCATGGACCAATGGACACTGCACCCTGTTCCGATTGGGGCTTTGTATGTCACGAAATCGACGGTCAACGTCGCGCGTCTCGGAAACAGGGAAAGGCAAGCATGAATGCCCACTTTGTCTGCCATAACATTGGACGATATGATGCAGAGATCCAATTGATGATCTTGGCGTTTGTTTCTGAGTGATATTGTATATGACGACGAAGGACCAGTATATTGACATGATAAAGACTACGACGGACCTCCTCCGCGCGCCATTTTCTTATCGTGTCCACGCTTTCGGTTATGGTTTCCTCGACTGGCCTTATTCTTGTCTTTCCAGGCACGATCTCTGGACTGTTGCTCATCACCCCCGCCCCCACCTCCGCGGCCTCGACCGGCCCCACGAGAAGGTCCACCTCCACGATTGCTTTGCAAAGGACCTGCCATCGGCTGATTTCCGGAAAACTCGTGTTTTTGTAGAATTTTGTCCTTCTTAGGCTGGAAAAGGCGAACATATTAGAGACCCATCAAAGATATATCTTCAGTCACACACATTGCGTTCCAGCATTATGCGCCAGCCTTCTATCTGCTCATCACTCCAGCCTATAAAGAATAGTCAGAAAACGGTATAACGTAGTTGATAGATACACCCACCGGTCTGCACCTTCAGATCAGCGCGACCTCTACTACGTCTAGTATTCGCATCTCTATCGAACTGTTTTGGATCTTGAATATACACCAATTCAAGTATGGTTTCGGGTAGCTGTTTCGCGGGAGCTGCCTCTATTACATCAACGCCCTCCGCATCGTCTTCATCACTCTCCTCTCCATCACCGCCTACCTTCACTGTAGATTCGAGGTCTTCTTCGTCGAATACGCCAGTAGTTCCCGCCTCGTCTTCCTCCTCATCGGATATCTCTTCAGCACGACGAAGAATGTCGGCCTTCATCTGTTCCATAAATGTTCGGTCCCTCAGAATGGCAGTTTCATCCTCTCTGAAAAGTAGCAAGGCAAATATTTAGGTTTTTTCTCAGGCTGAAGTGCAAAAGCAGTATCACCTCTTCTTTCCAAGCTGCAGGAGGGACAAATCCATTTTTTCGTTGTCAAACACGTTTTGTCGACCCTTCGTATATACCAACTCATTGGACGACCTGCGTGGCTGGCTTGTCTGCGAAGGACGAACATCGTCTTCAGGCGGAGCCGTGCCTTCCAATAAGGCTTCAATAAGCTTTTCAGGATTCCCACGATAAGGGTATGATGGATGCATGAGGGCACTTCTGATGTAATCGGGGGGATAGTCCGGGAAAATATCCAGTACTTGAGATACTTTGAGATCAATATCTGGATCGGGAAGCGTTACCTCGGGAGGAGGCACAGCCTTTTCTTTTCCTTTACCGCTGCTCTTCCCCCGATTATCCACACCGGGTGGAATACCTGACGAGCGGATTATCAGTTTAAGCGCCCCAGGTCCCTTCTCCCCCTCCCCTTCAAGAGAGCTCAAAGAGCTCTCAAGAACGTCCAACCTCGCGTCTTTCTCTGACGCATGCCGCAAAGCCGACGCCAGAGTTCTTGAAAGAGTATACGACTGCTGATAATCGGCCAAGAGCGGACGGTTGAGGAACGGGGTGTTTGGATCTGCAGACGAAGGACGAATATCCAGTAACGCAAAGATGATATCAAAAGTCCGTTCGGATTCCACTGCCAGCGATCTTCCTGACGCACTTGAGAGGTCGCGAAGCATCGAGGAAAGAACGATATGGAATGAATCTATAATATCCACCTTGGTCTCAATGAATATCCGCTCCCAGTCGTCCAAATCTCTGCTCTCCGTCATCCGCAGGCCACCGTAGGACTGGGCCATCGTTGCGAGACCTTGGTCATAGCACCTGGCGAGGGCAAGAACAAACTGTTTAGAGTGGTAAAACGAACGAACGGCCTCCTCTGGAGCGACACGCAAAAACGACAGTATGCAGTAGGCCGATTTGCGGATCCCATACAAGCCTGTCGACGAATCACCCAGAATGGCCGCAAATGCTGGGATAAGCTCATCCCGGATGATTGGGAGTAGTGGAGGAGTAGAATGCTCAAAGATCTTCTGCAATCGAGTTCGAGACTTTGAGTAAATGATGGCAAGATCCAACAGTGTCTGCAGTTCGATCCCGGAAGCTAATTTCTCCGCCAGCGAGAGCGCTCGATACCGTATCGACTGTTCTACCGCAGAAAGCTTGCTCGGGTTCCCCCATATCAGCGACTGAAGGGTCTGCAGCGCTGTATCCTGAGCAAATGATGCTACAAATCGACGGGACGCTTGGGTGTCGCGCTTTTCTGGCGGAAGTGCCAACGTTTCCTGTAGACGTGCGGTTATCGTTTGGTTCAGCGTCGCGAGCTGTGACGGAGAAAGAGATTTCCGGACAGCCGTAGGAGGGAAGTCCGGAAGTTCAAAGACGGTCATGATAGGAGGGAAGAGGGAGGGCACCCGGGTTACCGGTCCGACGGACAAGACTCAATCCATTTCAATTTTTTTCTATGGGATTGTCCTACACTATCATCGAAAATATGCATTCTAATCTCGTCCTCGTATCCGTATCTAGATCCTTCATTGCCAGACGGAGCTCCCGGTTAACCAGCATAAAGGACCCAGCAAAATACTGGAGGATCGACTACCTTGTGAAGTGCTGAGATCAATCAAGCTACGAATGCATTCGGAGCTGCACCACTACCTACGACTCTGACTCCCATTAATCCTCCAAGAAGAAGTAATTTCCGGACGCTAATCAGTTTTATAAGAATCAAGAAGGACAATTTGAGAACAGACATAAAAACCCACCCTTCTGGTCGCGGTCTTTTATACTGTTAAGCTTGTTCACCCGAGGCCTGTAGTTCATGGGATCACGACGGAACGTAATCTCTAAAGACGCTAGGAATCTGTTCATGCCAGACAGCAGAGTCTGAGGTCTAGAAAAGGAGTTCAGAAGGTTGATTTTGATTGATAGTTACCGACGTACGGTGTAGCAGTCGCGGCCACAGCGGGCTGACCTTCGAACACGATGACACGATCTGCGAGATAGGTAGCCATGATGAAATCGTGCTCGATGACAAACGCCGTCTTCTTGGCGTGAAGAACGAATCTACGCGTACAGATGTAAGACGACTGTATAGAGTTGTTCACGATCGTAACGTACCGTTTGATGACTTTACTTGCTATGATACGCTGCTCGGAATCCAAGAAACTACTAGGTTCATCGAGCAAGTACAAAGAGACATTAGGCACTCCTATATCGCTTTGTTTAGACAACGTCAATTCACTGAATGCACAAAACGCACCCAAAGCAAGAACGATGGCAACACGCTGCAATTCACCACCGGACAACGTCTTCACTTCTTGATCCATTATGTTCTCAAGGCTCATAGGCTTGACAACATCAGTTTGGAATTGGGGGTGCATGAATGCTTGTTTGATCCGCTTCAACAGCAGCATGCGGACAGTGCCGGAGAACTTAGGAGAAATCGTCTGGGGCTTCAAGGACACCGACAAACTCTGCTTATCGGTCTCGACGTCAGGCGTGTCTCCAGCGAGAAGACGGATGAAAGTGGTCTTCCCGGTGCCATTCTCGCCAAGCATCACGATGATTTCCGAGTCCGTAAAACTTCCAGCCTCGACGGAAAGCTTGAAGCTGCCCAAGGTCTTCGTCATAGCAGGATACGAGTACTGTGCAGTTTTCTCGAGAATGAACTCCTCTGCCGTTTCAACCATTTTGAAGGAAAGCGAGTCTTCTCGGAACCGTAGATTCTCCGTTGGGATGAAACCGTCCAGGAAGATGTTGATTCCTGTACATGCGGTTAAGACTGATAAAATTGATGAGGATGTAAATCGTACCTTCCCGAACTGAATAAGGCATGGTTACAACGCCGTACATGGATGGTTTCCCGTACAAACAGCAGATGAAGTTGGAGAGATAATCCAAGACAGACAGATCGTGTTCGACAGCAATAACATAGCGATCGGGCGTAAGCAAAGACCGGATTACTTCTGCGGCTTTGAGACGCTGCTTGATATCGAGATAACTGGACGGTTCATCGAACATGTATCTGTGGAAATGGTAAACAGTGTTCTGATACAGCATAGCATGTTGAAGACGAACACATCAGCTTTCTGTATACACGACATTGCAATGGCAAAACGCTGTAGTTCTCCACCGGAAAGTTGTGACACGTCTCTGTCTAAGACCTGGTTCAGCTCGAGTTCATTGCAGATCCGCTGTTTGTTGTCCAGCTCTAGTTTGGAGTCCAACATCTGCGAAACCGACATCTTGCCCTTGATAGCTTTGGGGATATGATCGACGTATTGGGGCTTGATCAAGGCCTTCAGATTGTCTTCCAATACCTTGGTGAAATAATTTTGTAGTTCGGATCCACGGAAATATTTGAGAATCTCTTGCCAATCGGGAGGATCCTGCAGATTCGGGTAAATCACATCTTCTAGGTCCAAATTCATTCAGAGACGAGTGATAGGACCAATACTTCGCGCTTTTGAATTCGAGTTTTAGGCCTCCCCGCCAGACCTTGCAATCCCAGGTGTCATAACCAGGACCACTGAACGAACCCGACACACCAAAAATATGCCGTGGTGGGACTGGTCGTAGCAGGGAGCGAAACCGTGGGTAAGTTTTGTATGAACCACAGGCAATGTCCTTTTGACAGAATTCACCCTCGAAAGCAAAGCGCGATTGGTACAGGAATCCTATTCCTTGTCTTGAATGAATCCTGACCACGAAACCGATGAATCTTGATGAGTAAAAAATTGCAACGCACATCATAACGCCCCAAGTTGGGCTTTAGTTTCCCCGCCAATATTTTCAACGCTGTACTCTTTCCTATACCGTTCGTTCCTACTAGACCCAAAACCTGCCCAGGCCGTGGTGTCGGCAGCCGATGCAGCTTGAATGCATTTGCGGTATATCGATGCGTTACTTGTGATTCGAGATTTGTAGGTAGATTGATGATTGTTATAGCTTCAAAAGGACACCTAAAACAAATCAGGCTGCGTTTCGGGCGGGAAAAACGATTTGTACGCACTTTTTGACGCATATACCGCAACCGATACACAGAAATTCGGAAATGAATGCGATTTTGTCGGAAGGCTTAACCTCGATGCAGAGTTTTCCTAAGATCCACGACCATCAGAGTCATTCTTCGCAGCTATGTGTGCAAGAAGCGTACCCATCCGTACCACGGGACATGACTGTAAAGTCCGTCAGCCACCTACTGCTCCTATGAAGGTCGGCGCACCTTTTTACATTCTTGAGCACAACGCTTCGGTTTACAGCGATTAGAGTCTACAATAGCGATACGTGTAATTTTGTCGGTCATGGTCAAGGTGTTGGATATAGAATAGGGTGCGTTACAAAAAGTGATTCGGTTTCTCTTTTCGGTGCCGTCGTCACTGGGCACGTGCTCCATAATCCCGCTACGATGATTCGCTCAAGCTACATAAATCCACCATGGCCAAGAAGGCAGCTAACACTAGCGAAAAGAAATCTAGCAGCAAGAAAGGAGAAGATAGGAAAGGGAAATCCAAGGAAGAAGCAGAAGAGAATCCCAAGGTGCGACTCCATCAAGTCATCGGGACGACATGAATACAGTTATATTCCTCAGGGAAAAAACACTCTGAAGGCAGCTACTGCTGTCAACGTACGCCACATTCTTTGTGAGAAACATTCCAAGGCCACCGAAGCCCTTGCAAAAATACAAGTTCAGTATACCAAACATTATTTTCTATCTGCGTCTAACACGTCCTCCAGGAGGGCGTCGCTTTCAACAAAGTTGCCCAAGAATACTCTGAAGATAAAGCAAAAGGTAAGTTGTTTCTGTTCATGATCTTGGTACTTCATATGGTCTCCCAGCCGGCGGCAGTTTGGGTTGGATGACAAGGGGGAGCATGGTGAGCTATTCTCGCATATTTCATCTACTGGGAACAAAGGCGTGTTCCGACCATCTTTCGGATGACTCGAACCAATCGAAACCAGCTGTTGTTTGATTTATCGTCGGGTTCATCTCAGCGGGAAGACCGGCTCGAGTGCACATGTTTCACTGCCAGATGGTGCGACTTTTTTGTCCTTGGAAAAGGGAACCTGAAAGCGAGACGCGTCGCCGGAACTGTACCTTTGTTCCTTCTAGTTCCAGAAACGGATTCATTTGATAGAGTGGTTCCCTTTGTTGCGTACAAAGGAACCACCTTGTCCATCTATCACGTCTGTTTCTCAGAATCAGAAAGGCGATACAAGGCCGGAGCCGCAATCTCAGGTTTCAGGGTCTTGGTTTCTCAGCACAAAGAATCGTGATGCCTACCCCAGATCCCTGTCATTGTCATTTACTTCTAATGCCCCGTGATTCTAGGTGGGTCCTTTCCAAGATGCAGCCTTCGCCTTAGCGCCGTCGACAATCGACAAGCCCGTCATCTCCTCCCTCGTGAAGACCAACTTCGGATACCACATCATAATGGTCGAAGGCAGGCGTTGAGATCTCGCCGGTGAGAGCTATGGATGGGCGTATCGTAAGACATGCATTCTACAATATATATCCCGCAAAAATACCAGATGGAATGCCAATACATACAATAAGCCTTTAATAATAACTTTAGCAAAGTTCTGCATTGTCTTTAACGTGAATGCTAAATATGTGATGTATATGCGAGTGATCATGAACTCGAGCTTGAAGACGGATAAATGTATGGGGGAGAGGGCTGCGAGAAAGGGGGATGTAGAGTAGCGCTGGCAATGTACGGATAAGGTGCAGCATACGGTGGATAAGAATAACCAGAAGGAGCGCCGTATGGATGGGTCCCAGTCGGGTATTGCACGCCGGGTGGAGGGGTAGGATAAATCGAAGACACGGGTATAGTAGAGGCATTATGCACATGAAGCTGGGAAGGGGAATTTTTCGTTGAATTAGCGTCCGAGGGTCGTGTGGTTGCGCTGCTATTATTGGCTGACGAAAATGTAGACCACGAAGAGGAAGTTTGCATATGAACGTAATCTGGGACGGTTGTCGTAACTTGATCTCGGTGGTGTACGCCTTCTACATTGTCCGAGGCAAGGGATGCCATGGGAGCCGATATATCAACTCGAGTTGATGACACGCCCTCCCCAGCATCGCCAGACGCCGGACTTGGTGAACGTTTAGGCGCACTTGCGACGACTGTCTTGAGTCCCATCTCATCACAATTAGTTCTGTGAAAATTACAAACTTGTATGGTCGTCTGTAAAAGAAACCATTGGCTTTTAGACACTTTGTACATCAATGAGGGCTCAAAAATACCTTGTTCGGCATTGAGGCTGCAATTCGTTTGAAATCATCACCATACTGGCCAAGCAGATTCAGAAAAAGCTCTGCAACCGTGGGTCAGGCATATGGCTGGGTGAAACATGTAACCACTACGCACTCTTATCGTCATCGGACCATTGAGTAATGGTAATAGGAGGCTTACGACGCTGTGAAGGATCGCTCTGATCAATAAACTTCATCTCTACAATTGATGCTTGGGATTCATCAACAATCGCCGCCGACTTGACCTTGCGCTGCCGTTTCGTTCGCTTGGGTTTGCGTTCCTGGTCCTGCAGGTCAGAAGTTAACATATGAATCAAGGAAAAAGATGACAATACTCACGGTGGCCCCCTCCTCCTCATTATTGATAGAAAGTCCAGACCGTACGGCAACCGTTCGACGTCGCTTCGCCCGTACCTTTTGCTCCGGCTCTGGTGTCGGCGTAGACGTAGGGGTCTCCTCAATCAGAACCTTCCGAGCCGCAACCCTTTTACTTCGGCCACGACCTCCTGTAGACTCCTGCCCATCAGCATTGCCATATACTTCAGCATCATGCTGCCTAATATCCGTCAACAGCGCATTGGCTTTCTGCTTGCCTGTTCGGCGGCGTCTACGCTTAGGCGCGTGCTGCGAAACGACCTTCCGGAAGTCGATATGCTGCTTCTTGTGGAGGTAATAATACGACACGCATTGGGCTGCCGTTTTGTTGGAAATATAGTCCGCAATAATGCCAAACTGTTTTGGATGGGCGGCATAGCGATCTTGGAAAATCTGCTCCTCCTCCGGCGTCCAATCATCCATCCCCGTACGAGGGCGGTAATACTCCAGAGGATTCTCGACCAACAGATTCGTGTCATCGTAAACATAGTCCACAGACCCACGTAGAACTGAGATCATGTCTGGTATTACGGCATGATTTTTCAAGGATAAGTGGGCGGGATCGGTTGCTTCATCGTTTCCGAGACTAGCTATGATCTGCTCCATCTCGAAGTCGGAACGGACCGCATCACCCAAGGTGGCAGCCGTGCGACGAGTTGTCCGGCTCGAAGATGGTAAGGGGGGCTCCAACTCCGCAGGTAAAAGTTTGTTCTGTGCATCCAGAACACGACAACGTGACAACCAGCGCTCGTGAAGAAAGAGATACTCTTCTTGAAGACGCTTAACCTTGGCTGTAAGCGAGGCTTGCCGTTGTTGGAGATGATCGATGAGAGCATCCTTTCTTGACACGAAAGTTTCCAACCTCCGGGTCAAACACTCTCCGCTATTTATCTCTTCAAGAAGTTGCTCGGGGGTTGTTGATGTCCTGCTGGTGTGAGGACGGACGAAAGCCTGGTTTGAACGAATATGACGTTCAACCCACTCTTCTTGCGTCTGAGGACAGTGAAGAAGCTTTGTCATTATTGATGCCCTGATGACATCTTGTAGTGACGACGCTTCAGAAATTCTGGGTATATCATCCTCAGTGAAGTCTATTATGGGTGGTTTCCTGGCTTTGAGGGAGTAGATGTCCACTTCAGCTGGTAAAATTTCATCTTTCTCCGGATAACTTTCCTTTGCTTCGGAGACTGGGGGTGACGGCAGATGTGCGAAACCTAGTGAGATCGAATCTGTGACAAGCTCTTGTTGGCCTGGAGCAACGGAGACGAGTTTGGAACGAAGTCTTGTTAACAAAGATTCACATACCATCTTCTATCTCATTAATCTGAGCTTGAACAATTTCTTTGGTGTCTTTATCCTGAAAATAAAGTTGATGCTAATAGACGCTAGAGAGGCTCCGACTTACTGAGATCACTTCCGCCAGAACCTGTTCCTCGGGAACCGTCGGCCCAGGCGAAGGAGGAGGTTTAATGATAGGTTCCTCTTCCATTGATTGTTCAATTTTCTGCATATCAGGCGCAAACTTTTGCGCATCAACACAGCTTTCTACTGCGGTTGTGATCGGTGGAGGGGGAGACGAAGCACGGGAGGAAGCAATAGAAGATCGAGACCAAGATCGTCTTTCATTCTTTGGTTCGTAAACACGGTCTGGAGTAGTCTGCTTGCGATGGCGAGAAAGGGATCTCCCTCGGCTCGAGCTACGTCGGCGAGACTTATCCTCAGGCGAGCGGGAGCGAGAACGAAAGTCAGAATACGACCGTGAGCGGGATCGTGAACCTGAGGGCCTCTGGCGTGAGTAAGAACGCCGCGGTATCTGTTCTGTGACAGATAGCCTACGACCACGAGACTGGAGGACCCCCGATCTTGTTCGACGCTGTGAGCGGGATGAAGAGATAGATCGTGAACGTAATGTGGTTCGTGTAGGTATTCGTGGACGAATAGGTAGGCGTGACCTCGAACTCGATCGACGTTGAGAGCGGTCTCGAGAGGAAGATCGAGACTGGGTACGACTATCCCGAGATGACGACCGGGTAGAGCTAGAGCGCCCATTTCGCCCGTCATTTACAACTGAAACGGACCTTTTCCGCACTTGCGAGGAAGAGGAGTCTCTATCGTACGATGGTCTATATGAATTATATCCGGACCTTCCATTAGCCTCTGCTGCAAAGCTCTGAGACGGTCGATAATGTCGATCGTCATCTCTGAGGAGTCGATCATTTCGAATGGATCGTTCTTCGACAATGTCTCTTCCGGATCTGTCTGGGAGTTTGTCGATGGCCGGGATCGCCAGATTGTACCTAGAGTGTAAGTCAGAAGTTGGAAATCTCAGATAACAAGCAGATTTACTTCACAAATGGCGCCGCACGATCGTCATGATTTCTTTTCCAAGTTTCTGACGGCTCAAACATTCGAGTAGCAGCTAATATAGGCTCCCTCCGAAAAGATGAACTGCCCTCCCAGTGTGGTTCTGAATGAGGCCCCCAACCTCCAGATCGATCCCTCGGGTCGACGTCGGCTTCGCGCGAACGCTCATAGCGGTCCGGACTCGATGATAAACTGTCATATATAGATACACGATCCGGCCAGTAATTAGGTCGATAGACATTCGGATAATTGGAATGAAAGACTGGAGTATCATTCCCATAAAGCCGGTGCGGTGAAGGTGACCGTCGACGTGAAAGAGGCCGCTAAAAAGAGTACAGCAAGGACGCCGGAATCGGTCAGCCGGTCAATGTACAATAAGGAAATAGCGCCAACCTCGTATGACAGAGGGCCAGAGCCCGGAGGACGACGACTGGTTGGGTAAGATAGAGGCGCCGACGAAGAGGGGCCTGCATCGTACATCCCGGACGCCATTGGGACTTGGAGAATTGAAAGCTTTCACCAAAAGACGGAGACCGAAACCGAGGCGCAGTGGGTACGCAAGCTTCGGGAACCTCAGACAGCAAAAGAAATTATAATGAGACAATAAGGGGTAACGTTTCGAACGAAAAATGAGACAAAGGAGAAATAGGGACTTGGGTTGAAGAAAGCTAAAGCGTCCAGCAGCATAGCTACCAAACAAAGAAGTCTGCTGACATAAGCGGGAGTAAATAAGGCACGCACTACTCGAACGGGATGCCGAGCCTCGGCAAGTAGAACGGCCCCGCGGCCGGCGTAAAGCAGGGGCATCCATGTACCACCCATGAGCGCGTCCCAAGAGCAGGAGACACCTCTGAGGGACCCCGCCAGCACTTTCTTCCAGTCTGACCGTGTACGAAGACTGATCATTGCGTCGTACTGGGTCGTTATCCTACTCGCAACGCCATTGTGGTGGCATACGACCAGTATCGAGCGTCTCTCACTACCAACTGCTCAGGTTCAATACCAGGCCAAGACGCTTTTATCCTTCCCTATCGCAATACGACTGGACCCTTCTCTAGTGCAAGATGATCCCTCAATAACCGGAAAGCTACAGCAGTTTTTCGACACAAAAGGTGGGCAGTGGAGCGGGCTATCCATCCACGTTGAAGTAGGCAGCGAAGCGGGTATGTTATCATGGTCAGCGATACGGTTCGTTTCTCACGAATCGTCAAGACTCTTTGAACATCCCTGGCACGTATTCCGTCACGTCGACGCCTTCAGCTGACACTGTCATATCTGGACGACGAATATCATTCCCGATCCACCATCGTCCCTGTAAGGCCTGGACTTTCATTCCCCTACGATGCGTGACTTAATTCTTTCATTCCTGTGGCACACAGTACCCCACCTAGCAGACATTCTTGCTACTCTTCTTGTTCCATATTCTTCAGATCCTGATCGAGAATACCGTATCGCTCAATATTCGCCTCGTTTCCGTCTCTCGTTTACCCTACTTAATGAAGATGCGGCAGCCGGTCAAGTTATCACTGGCTGGGATCTTACGAATGCCATACGCCGTGAGTTCAAGGCTTCCTAGCGCCGCATAGAAATGCCATAATTTCTTCTGCCAGACCATGTCGATCCCATAGTAACAGCTCTATCCATTTTGCATAATTTCACCATTGAAAGTCAGGTACAATTTCACGCGCCGCTTGCTTTCAAGCCACAGGCTCTCGACAACGAGTCGTTTGGCTTAACTCCGGAGGATTTGACTGTCTTCATTAATTCTGCCGAGTGGACGCTATGTAAGCTCTGCGTTTACCTCGTTTTCACCAGGTCGCTGACAGTTAGCCAGCTTCCAGCTCTTCAAACGATCCAGTACTTCATTTTGTGCTTTTTGTTCCTTCAAGTGTGCGCAAACCCCTCGTAATACTAAATCCGGATGGTAGGGTCGCTTTTTCACCTGTCTAGCTGATCGCGCTGATTCATGACGTAGGGTCGCTTTCACATTCCAACTCCTTCCTCATTCCTCAATGGGGAGGTGTGATGATATACAACCCATCTGATGATTCCTCGCCACACAGATATCTGTCTTCAGCGGATCTTGACACTCTGTTTCCGGCCTTCTCGAATCAGCTTCTCGCGTTGCTTGGTGTTCCAGGTCTTCACGCCGACGTCAGAATTTCTCCTGACGACAACTCGTTGCTTTCAGATTGGCAGTTGGACGCCCTACTGCGCCGGCGAGCTTTTGAGAACGATCAAGGAGCCAAAGACACACTGCGTAGCACTGTGAAACTGGTTGATCAAATCGAAAACATGCCTGTCGGTCAGGTTGTACGGGATGACGTGTGGGACGCCCTGTCTGCGCTGAAAAAGGTAGTTGTTCATCTTCAAAATTGGGTTTAGCTATGACATTAACTTTCCACCTTGCAGATGCATTTCGTCTCCGCAAATTCTCTTGTTGAAACAATGCGTCTGTCTGCTGACGCCGCAACCCATGCCTCTCGCGCTTTCTTCAATCCAGGGATGTTAGCGTTGCTGTACTTCCCTCCTGAACACAAGTATGCCGTCTACACGCCTTTATTCGCTAGTGCAATGATACCTCTTATTGCAGCCGCTCTGCGAGAGTTTTTGGCTTGGAGGCGGCAGCATCAACAGGTGGCAAACACTTAGACACGGTGGTGATTTATGACTCTGGCTCTAAGCGTAATTGGAATTGGCGTATTGGCCGGCTATTCGGCGTGTTTCCTTCCGTTGTAAAGACAAAACATGGCCCAGTTCAGTCGTCGACTTCATCTGTCCAAGGATCGGTAACTATTCTTATGCGAATGCCATTCCGTGAGTGAGGAAAATCCGATCTCGCAGGGGGATAGAGCGATACGATGATAAAATCCTAGGATATAGAGCTTCAGACAAGAATCTGAGTCTGTATGGAGGCCGAACCTTTACTGACACGCCTGCCGTGAGGAAACTGCCCACCTCAACGTCAGGCTGACATTTGAGCTCCCCTTCCCAGTCCATATGCTTCTCAAACTCCGGTCCAGGCTGTATTTCTG
Source organism: Guyanagaster necrorhizus (assembly GCF_019112545.1). NCBI lineage: Eukaryota > Fungi > Basidiomycota > Agaricomycetes > Agaricales > Physalacriaceae > Guyanagaster > Guyanagaster necrorhizus. The sequence goes on along the minus strand of NW_025064886.1, from coordinate 1,242,386 downwards.
ACGCTAGCGGAGGCACCGGACGCAAGCTCCCCTCTCCTATGCCTACGTTCCGTGATGACACATTTCCGTCAACCTCTACCGTGACTTGACGAACCATATGGACCTGAAGAGAGGCGTTGCCATGTACGTTCCCTGGAACGGGGAAAAGCTGCCGCAGAGACGCGAGCGGTGCCGTTAGCTGAACGTGAAATGGGATGTTATCAGAGATGGCGAAGATCTGGACAGCGGGAACGAAGAGCTACGAGGAGAAATAATGAGGTTTGGGCCGCGGGATAGTTGAAGGAGGCCGTGGCTTACGCTACAATGTATAGGCGCCGCGGTTGTGTTGTTGGGTTTAGGGTTGATGGTTGTAAGGCTCTGTTTCCATTCTTCGGGGGATGTCTTGATGGAAGAGAGAAAAGCGGGGTTGGATAGTATCGGTTGGGCAGGGCGCGTTCGGGGGCGGTAGTTGAATACGACGCGTAGGCTTTATTAAGGAGGAGAAAGACAAATGTGCATTGCACCTAACGAGGCTTGCATACCTTGGGGATCCTCTCAGGAATCCAACGAGAGGGTAGTGGCTCTCGATGGCATGCACTGTAAGGGAATACCCGATCCATACTCTGAGCTCCGGAGACGACACGATGAACGAAGGTGGTAGTTCATATCTCTTATTATCGTCCTTCTCGAACTCGGATGGGATCACCAGAGAGAAGGGTACGGTGCTAGGACATGTTGTTGGATTGGCGGAGTCAACGGACCACAGGGTACGAGTTTCATCTAAGAAAGTCACCAAGTCCGATCCGTGTTCGTGGTTTGCAACCTGCATTCGTCCTTCCAGCTACCGAGCTGAGTCGTCAGAACCAAAATACATACAGAAAAATAACCGTGACGACCTTGACTTGTACGGAAGTAACCGAGTCGCGTCTTTCGAAGAAAACAGCGCCGTTGATTGCTGCCCTTCTTCCGTAAGAGGGTAAAACGCAACCATCTTCTTGTTCTGTTAATACAACAGACAAATTTCCCTCTTTTCGAAGGAAAGTCCCGGTAAAACGGTTGCTAGCAGAACGCGCTGGTGTAAGGTCAATACGTGATTCACCGTCGGAGGGATCGAGAGAATAAGCGGGCGGCAGAGAATCCATTGTGAAATATTGTAAAAAAGATGGTATGTATTCATTTTATAAACACCGGGATCGAGTGTTGCGCAGGTAAGATATCGAGTCATACAAACTGTGAGGAGCATGGACATTTCTCAGATGACTCATACTACCTTGGTACATGGGATTTGATGAGTAAAGATAAGAACAAGGGAACTTTTGTGGAGGCCCTGGTGAATCACAAGCTTAAAGTAAGCCCCGCTTGAGTCGCTAAGGAGGCTGCGAGGTGTGTTTATGCAAGGTCTCGTTGTGCCCAAGTGAGTGCCGCCGATGATTCATCCGTCCAGTATGGATCCAGGGTCTACGCCCGATGGGCACGTTCCTGGCAAGTAGATCCTACGCTTACAGAACCCAGGCCTTGTTGCGGTACCGGTGCATTAGGAAGGGATAAAGTAATAAGAATTGCCAAAATTACTATCCAGTAGCTCCGTTAGGAACGCAGCAATCTGCACCCAGAGGCACATGTTGGGACTGGATTAGCATCCAATAGAAAGGGAATGTGAGCGGGTTTAGGGCATCGCAGTATCCAACTTGGCGAGCACAGCCAATTTGAACAATTTGAACTGGCAGTGATCCCATGATGTACGACGGAACCGAGAGATAACATGAGGGAGTCTACCTATCTTTTCGCGAAGCAAGCAAAAGTCCTGCAACCGGAACACCCCCAAAGAGGCAATGTCCGTCGGCGTTAGTTGCCGGCGTCTTGAGACACTTTTTTTTTTGCTTCCGTACCATGACCTCGTTGATCCCAAAACGTTTTCTGGCGCGGTATTACGCCAGTTCTGCGCCCTCACCCTCTTCTCTGAAAAAATGGGGTATATTTGGGTCGCCGTCATCCAAATCTATCCTGGATGACGATTCGCCCGTGAAACTGGATCTATCAGAGGATAATGATGTGGTGAACCGTGTCCGGGCGTCGACACCCCCCGTCCATCGTCGCAAGCCACCAAAGGAAGCGACACCTGAAGAGTATATTCGCCACCGAAAGGCGATGAGGAAACGGTTCCCAGATGGCTGGAATCCTCCGCGAAAGATATCACGAGAAGCGATGGACGGGCTTCGAGAGCTGCACCAGTTCGACAGGGCCAAGTTCAACACTGAGGTCCTCGCCGATAAATTCAAGATAAGCCCTGACGCAGTGAGACGGATCCTGAAGGGGCGATGGGAGCCTAGCAGAGAACGGCGAATCGAGATGAGGGCGAAAGAGCGGAAAGGGACGGCCGAGTTCGTGAGACTGAGCCAGCTGAGGGAGAGACTCGAAGCGGAGAAGCTCTGGAAAGAGAAGAATATGGTCGATTCTCATCTCCCACCGGGCCGCTCCGATCAGATTTCTGGCCTTAATTCCAACGACAGATTCACCTTCGACTAGCACCCCCTGGTCCCCTTACGTTCCTATTCATTGCCTTTTGAATCGGACACTGCTCTCGTTGGTATCCTTTCATTTTCTCATGCCAACCGCACAACTCACCTTACGAACCAGGCGATCGTCCTCACGCTGCGGAACCGTCGCAGAACAGGCTTGCTAGTGCGCCCTAGCACCCAGATCCTCGTTTAGTTCCGGAAACGTCATGCCTGTACTTCATTTCGCTATCAGACTCGTTTCAAGCCGCCTGTCGTATTCTCTTATTGCGTTAATACCCATCTATCTTTCCTAGTTCACTATTTATTTTAAGGCGCTGCTGTGATTTCCTTACGGCCTTTACACTGACTAGGCACGTTTGGCGCCACCTCGTGCTCGGTCTATCCCGTTCCTCGGGAGTCGTTGCTGTTAGGAACTACCCTCTGCCAAAGTAAAATTGTACTAGTCCATGACGTCGCTACATCCGACAACAGTTGAGCAAATATAACGGAAGCCAGTGCAAAGCGCACCGCCAACTCGCGGAACCCGTTCTCCTTTCCGAGTCTTGTGAGGCGAAGAAGAGCACCTCTCTTGGGTCTCATCGTGCCCGACGCGGGTAGGAGCTTCATAGACGCCGGTCAATACATGGGGACATGGAGCTTAATCTCTCAGCGAAGCCCACTTATCTTTCACTCAAATGGTAGCCGGTAATCCAGAAGGTCATATACAGGCGTTCCCGTCATCACATGGAGAAAAGCCTTGCTTGGTTAACTCTCAGTACTCATGGTCCGTCCAAGAATTGAATTCCATACTAGATCAGTACAAGCAACACTGCCCGCCAAACAATAAAGACGTCTAACCACATTCTACTAGCGATAAGCGGTTTGTAAAGTATAAAGTACGAAGGTAAGTAGTTTAAGAACGCATGCGTGCTATGTATGGATAATTTAGTTTTACCTTTATAAAAGAAATGAACGTGACTATGCTGCACAAAAACGACGTAAAACAAGAATAAGGATATTGCAGGAGGAGAAAATGTCCATAGAAATCCTACAGAGGAATGGCCGTGCGCGAGTACCTCAGATTGCACGTTCCTTTTGGTGGACGACACAGAAGAATGTCATTCCAGTTGGGAGTTGGGAGAGGATCCGCAACGACTCCCCTGTCGTCAACGACGTCGTGCTTGAAGCCAAGCAGGAGCATCGCGGTTATCAGCTTCAACTCCACCTTCGCAAGACGAGTTCCTAGACAAGTAGTTTTGCCTAACCAATAGCAATCAGTGATTAGTCTATATCAAAAAAGCAGCACCAGGTTACCCACCTCCACCCCAACCGACATATCCAAAAGGTACCTTGGTCTCCTCCCGCCCGGGGTCGAATTTCCAGGGATCCGGATAGAGTCCAGCGTCGAGGTGGATATCGCTAAAGGGATACACCACATACGCCCCAGACGGGATCAGCTTGCCGTTAATATATGTATCAGGACCTAAATTTCTCCGCATAGCAGTGTGCGGCTGGGCGACTCGAAGTGTCTCCCGAATGATGGAATCAAGTACAGGTGTCGAAGATTCCCAAGTCTCCAGAGGGATTGCGGCGAGGTGTTTCGATAGGGATGCGCAGCCCTCTGGCGCAGGGTGGGCCGCCAATAGTGATTGAATTTCGTCATATGCTTTGGCGCGCCATTCTTGATGGCCTCCGAGATATGTGAGTAGCCAACACGCTGTTTGAAAAAAGAAGACTAATATTAGATCACTTTTTCAGAAACTCCAATTGGAAGATCAGCTTGCCTGTCGTGCCAGTGGCTCGGGCGCCGGCGATCAACAGCCCCATGATGAACTGAACCAAAGGGTTCGTCAGCAGCCGTAACTTGATGACAAGAAATAAGGGCGCTTACGCCAACCACAACAAGCTTCTCGTCTTTAAAGTCCAGCAGCATCTGCAGTGCGTCATCCCTTTGCACGCCGCTCTCCTCACGAGACTTGATCGCAGCGACGATAATATCATAGATCTCCTTCGTCGCCCACAACTTTCGCACCATTGATGGCGTGGGGACCCATGGCATCAATACGGTGGCCGGTGTCGTTCCAGTATCAAGCTTGTCATACAAGTTCTTCAGACGTGATACCAAGATCGCATCATCCGATATTTCTGTGCACGACAGGCTTCGAACAGTGGTTTGGAACGTTAGCTATTGGCAAAGTGTTCGTGAGAAACGCCGACATAACTACGCTAGAAACGGGAACACGTACCTCGTAGATTTTTTTGAAAGGATCGAGCACTCCGGAATCTCCCCAGCCCTCCAAGATTTGCCGAGAATCTTCCAACAACAATGGAATCACTGTCATGCGTAATAATGAGTCGTCAAACAGTGTGCGATTTGGTAACGCGTAGTACATACGTTGGCTTAGGGGTTCATTGCGCTGGAGGCCGGCGAGTCTTTTATGAATTAGGGCAACCCTTCTAGTCTGCAAGTCAGATGTCACTCCTCTGACCATGGGTATCTGCGGTGGAAACGCGGTCAGTAACGAAACCCAAAACGAAAACAGGGCAGGCATGCGGAACACTCACGGCCCCAGACAAGATCTTGAAGCCTTCCGTCAGGTCGAAATGTTTGGCGGTGAAAAACTCTTGACGAGCTGACTCCCCTGAGACAATAATAACTGTATTCTGTAACAAATGATAGAGTTGAAATCAGAGTGTGTCATAGAACGAGGTTAACGCAAGAACGCACTCGCAACAGTTTGAATTGGAATATGGCCTGCCCGGTTGCGTGGAATCCCCAATTGAGAAAGTCAAATCGTCGTCGAAAGAAAGGGATTATCGCAAAGAGTGGGTGCCCTGGCAGTGATGCGGGCGAGTCTTCCTTGAGCGCGTCATCGTGGAGAGAAGAAGTGACGAAGACGATAAGAAGGAAGATAATGACGGATGTGGTAAACTGTGTCGCGAAGCCTGCGGATATAAAAGCAGCACCAACGGCCTGTAGGCCAACGGAGTACGGCATGCTCGTGTAGGCGAGGCGAAGGGAAAAGAATATGGAAAGGTAAACCTGGAGGGAGAAAGAACTCTAGGATGAAGTGCGTCCACCCACGGCACAGGTGACATTATATAGCCAAAGAGCTAGCAGGGTGATGGCTGGACCCGACCCGCGGATGACACGAAAATATGTCCAATCAATAATTCTCGGCGCGCAACCGTGACGAGGTACGGTGTTATGGTTCACAAAGGGAGCATCAACCCAAACACGGAGTCAGTCTATGGACTGTCGTGAGATCGGTAGCCGGAAATGAATAGAACTATTTTACAAACGCTCGGAGATCGTGCCACTGCAGGGTACCTTTATTTGGGTTACAAGTAAGTGAAATGAATATGTAGTCATGGACCAACAAACTGGGATTGGGTATTGTGGATTCTGAGGTCGGTTCCGAGATGGCCCCCTCATGTCCTACTGTTCTTGGCGGTTCGATTGCCCGGTACGGAAGGGTCGTGCCTTGGAAGGCCTCTCCCTACGAACACGTTTCAAGCTCATCGATAGTTTGTCAAGTTGGTACGTCGCCGGATTCACGAGCTTACACTGCCTGTGATCGGAGTCCATTTCTCGGCTGGAATATGCTGGTATGACACCGTGATTCCCTTAGGTAGACCAATTACGGACTGCGGATTTCTGTCTGTAAATGTTTTTCTGTTGTACGCGTCTTGAGAAGAGTATAGATAGAACTCGTCGCCGCCGTAAAGTGTCCGGAAGGTTCCTGTCTGATATGTGAATCGACCGAGAAATCAGAAAAAAGACAAATGATAGGATCATTTGCATTTCTCGAGGTGGAGAGCGAGATGAGAGGGAGCAAGTTGAAGGTACATTCATGATCGGCCCAGATCGGGAGAGTCCGTCTAAAACCAAAAATGGCAGTATCAAATCATCCGCCGCCACGATCCCTTCAAAGTTCGCAAGTCAAAGCCAAGTTTTAAAGGCTTTATACGTTCAAGTGCACATGACAACAGGCCGCGCCCAGGCAAAGAACCCCGAATGATGCCCTGATGAGCATATGCATGCGCTTCCGAAGAGTCTCACGTCCTCAAATTATATATCCAATCAGTGTCCCAATCCTCCCAAAATTAGATATCCACAAAGAACGACTATTCCTAGGAATGATAAGTGTATAGAACGTATTCAAAATCCCTTGCATGCCAGGGACATCTGATCCATCGGATGACAGTACTCAGCCACGAATCTGGGTACACATTGCACACTCCAACTCAACCAGGCGAACCGCCCTTCGGACCATGGCGCCGTTGACTAACGACATATGACTAGGCAAGACACAGAAATGTCTCTTTTGATGGAGACTTCGCGACCGCCACGACAAAAGAAGGCATTGAGCTATGACAGGACAATAGCATTAACGACAGCATCCATCTACAGCTGACACGACATTTGTTCACTGTGCCAGAAATCCAGAGCAGTGGAAATACTGGCAAAATGTGCCAGGGCGGCTATCACAACACATACATGGAATATCTGGTGCGAAGAAAAGAAGTAATCGAACATCCCTGGCGAGAACCGTTCTGGGATACGATTTGCACTGAAGAGGAAACTTGTCAGTCTGCCTATCTTCACAATCAGAAGACGGAACCGTACTAAAGTATGCCCCCCGCGATGTATAATCCCCCCGAAAACAAAAGCCAATTTAAGCCCATATCTGAGAAAAGCTTCAGGAAGCCATGGGTAACCAATGCGTGACACACGGGAATAACCCCAGTTAGTCCTAAACCGATGAATACGCTCGTTCGCAGTCCGCGATGTGTGGCACGAGCATATTCTGGTTGGAGAACAACGTACGCCGCGCCTGGAATGGGCGGCGAATATCAGCATCTACAGCTTGAGGAAATCTTAAGCATCCCACTGACCGAGACCGGCCGCGGTGAGTAGCGATATGTACGTCACTTGGGCATAGGGACTGCAAAACAAGCCGTAATATATAGATGGGTAAAAGGATCCTAAGATGAGTACGACGATCCCCGAATAGTCGAGTGCTACACAACGCGACGCTACCTATAACAAAGGGGGTGTGAAGTTGGCCAAAACCGGAAAGAAAACAAAGGTGTTGTACCTCTTTGGAATGGCAGGTGGATGTGTGAAAGAAGGCACTTGCACCTAGACAGAAGACCGCCGAAGATAAAAATGTCACGAAAACGAATAAGTCAATCCATGTCGTTTTCGGGTACGGTTCTAGGAAGTTGGGGTGAAATGTAATAAGGAAATAAAGGAACAAGGCCGCGCCCCAGAGATGGCTGTGGATATTGACTATTGGGGATGTTAAGTGGCCCGCATACTTTATCCTGGCAGGTAACATACTTACCAGTTTCGTTGTGCAAATCTGTGCAATATGGAAGACCGACGGAGAACAAAATGGGGATTGGTAACAATGAGCTGATTTCAACTCAAAAAGTATGTCGACCAGCGGACTCACATCCAAAGACAGAATGGAAGCATCCCCGCCAGTGATTTTGGGCTCTATTTGCGATTCAAACTCAGTTCCGGGAACGAACAGATAAGCGCCATGGTTCCACCATACCTTCGATACCCAGAGACGATATACTCGTTATCTCTCATCCAGGCAGGTACCTCGTGTATATGGAGCGTCTTGGAGAGATTTGGCACTCCAACATGAAGGTCTGGAACGAGCGCTGTCGCTTCGGATAGTCTTCGTCTTACGGCCATGGTGAATGTATCTGTTCCCGTGAACACTAAAGATCTGAGATGGAAACAGCGTAGGAAAATGCCAAGTGGCGATGTCGGGGGTATCCTTGTCCCTGTTGGTAAGAGAGAAAATTGCCAATCTAAATTTCCGAGTATAGAGCCGACGGGAATAGCAACGGAATCTACGTCCCAGACGTCGGTTCGATGGGGGTAAAAACTAAAAGGAACAGAAAACGCCACGTGTCTGTGATCGACTGCCCCAAATTTGGGACGCTGTGCCGCAGCTTAAACCCAACTTTAGGGTTGATCCAGGGTTATCGAAAAAAAAAACAAATCCGCCGTTTCCTTTGTCTTCACTGTACAATGAGTGCCATGCACGTCAATTCGCTTTAGGTTCTCCCAATGTGCAGTACGACAAGTACAATGTATACTGAAAACTGTCTACAAAGTAAAGCCGTATTTATCGGACGAGCACTTACCTGGCGGATATGATACTACCTAGTTGTTTAATCGACGAAATTGACAGTAATATTATCGATCAGATTCACCAAGACCGTAGTTGAACCAAGTCAACACCGTTGGCTCGGACGGAATTGTCTCCCCGTAAAAATGATAATACAATTTGCAACAAATATCTCATGAATATTGGATTAAAATTCGTCGAAGCAGTCTGTTACAACTCCACTGTTTTCCGTAACAACGCCGATGTTAGGTGGAGTAAAACGGACGCGTGATAACTTGAATATTGCTCGTGATTCACACAAACATTCTTGAATGGCATTTCATCATTACAAGTATTCCTTGAAAGCGTGGGAAGGTATGCATGACCATTCGATGATATAGTTAGTCGATGATGAAAAACAAATGTCATGAGATATTTCAGACTACGAAATGGCAATTGGTTACGGGATTGTAGTAAGACTCGACATTGCTTCCGTGGGAGCAGTAACATACACGAATCCTCGGGACTTTACTGACAATGGCATTTCTTCCCCATCTCAGTTGAAAGAACTTTCCAACTTGGAGGAGGAACCCGAGAACCTGAAGGGTCGGATCATTCCCACGTGGATGATCTCTGATCGATGGTGATCTTCCTCGCAATTTGTGTAGAAAGTTCATCACCAAGTACCTGGCGAGCCAACCCAGTGGCAATCGTTCCCAACCATTGAGTTAAGTGACAAGGTGGGAATTTAAGAAGAAATCAAGCCACGCGTTGCCATGGGTAGTATGTCTAGCTCCAGAACACACAGCGGTATTACGGATCAGGGTGGGGGTACAGTGAGCGCTGAGCTCACGAACCAGATCTCGGACCCGTTATAATGATTGAAATGTAGGGTGAACCACCAACCAGTCCCACGATGCTGGAGTTAGTCCCTGGTTTAACGGCATTTAATTAAGGGGGTGAGAGGATGGTGTCCTGGAAATAGGCGTACACTGCCGCGTACGGTACCTTCAGGCCTTTGCATCCCTGCAGTGACGCCATCTGAATTTAGAATTGCACCCTGGACCCTTGTCGCTGTCGTCACCGGGTTGGAGGACAATTTTTTACGTCCGATAGGATTTCCTACTATACATACATTGGGTTTCAGAAGCGCCCCTGGTCTCAGGCTGTCGTACACCTCCCATGTACCGAATAATACTACCTCGTTATTTAGAGAGACGCACACTAGAGCGTGCGTCCTGGTAGCTGACGGGATCCGTACGTTACACCTGCGCTCATGTACCCGCCTCGTGTAGCTCCCATACGTACATGCACTAAGACTCGCTGATAGAACGTATCACCGGACGCTGTACATAAGATGGAGCTAATAGAAAAGAAACGAAAACAAGACCTAGGGCCACACAAAGGATCGGAAAAACACGAAAAGCACCGAAGGCACCTGCCGAGGTTCCTACCAATTGACCGCGGTACCGCAGTTAGACTGTATTACGGAATTGACGTCTACTTGACGATTGTTTTTGAACCAGGAATTGATAGCTCGAAAACAAATGGAGAAACATTAAACCAACGTACAGAATGTGCATATGTACGTACCTTACGGAAAGAAAGGTAAGAATAGTGGAGCGAAACAGGTAGCGAATTGAGCGACACCGGCACAAAAACCGAGATCTACGCCTGTAATCTGCGAAAGCTTTGCGTTCTGTTGTAGTGAGCCGTATGTGTCCCCTCAGAACGTGTGATATGCAGGTTTGGGCCAATAACGTCTGGCCGATAGAAGAACGAAGACCTTTGGCAGACTCGGACCTCAGAAAAGCTGTAGGACCAGGTGTTGGTGAGGGATCAAATACTTCAGGACATTAGCAATAGGTGTTGCCCTTTTAGCTCAGTGGTAGAGCGCGCCACTCGTATCCTCGGAATGGTGAGGTCAGTCGTTCAAATCGGCTATGGGGCTTATTGGAGGAATGTGGTCATTAAAATTATATTTTGCAAGCTGGTAGTCATCTCAGAAAGTATATACCATACCATACCTATGTACATTCTTATTTGTTCACGTGCCTAAGAGCCAAGGTCCGAGTATTTATTCAACCAATTTACTTGCATCATTTGAATACAGATATCCAAATATTTTTGCTTATAAATATGCTGAACTTCTCCCTGCAGCGAACCTACGGTTGATGGAAGTTTAGAGTGGCGCACCGTGAGACTTTGTAAGCAATACCGCCAGGAGCCACGTGTTTTCTGGGTTCCATCCTCCCTCTTAATTCCATCTTGATACTACTGACGACCCATTGCGATGACGGACATAGAACAGCCATTCACGCGTGTACGATTATATTGCTGTCTAGCAGAAATATAACCTGATTCTTCCATTCAGGTGCCGTATGAGAACTATCGCCGCGTATTTCGGACGTCTCAGAAGCATTTTGAAAGGGATTTCGGCGAGCTCATCAAGCGAACGGCCACTGGGTCACGGTTAGGCGTAGAGGAGATAGATTCAATGATTTCGAGGGTAGAGGGACTGAAACGAAAGGTGCGCTGGCTGCGTGCTCAATTCGAGCTATGTATTCACCGACGTGCAGCTCTCAGATTTGCACACCATCTCTGGTCAACCAACCCTTGATGTTATCCGGGAGCGTCTACAGCATCTCTCTGACTCATCAACGTCAACTTCTACCCAGCTCGACCGTTGGCTTGTCGACTGGGCTCTGCGTACGGGAAAGCCTTTAACTGCCCGCTCGATAGCCCAGTCTCGAGGTATCGAGACGCTGGTGGATATAGATCTGTTCATGGACATGCATCGCATCGAATCTGCTCTCTCAGAACATAGATGTACTGAGGCTTTGGCTTGGTGTAGCGAAAACAAAGCAGCGCTAAGGAAAATGAAGAACACGCTTGAGTTTGAGCTGCGACTGCAAGAGTACATTGAGATGTGTAGACGTGGAGAGAAGCAGGATGCTATCGTATACATGCAGCGGTATCTGATAGCATGGCAGGATACGCATCTTCAACCCATTCAGCAAGCTGCCTGCCTGTTGGCTTTCGGACCGGGGACAAACTGTGGTGTCTACAAGGTATCTAGACCTGCGTTTTTTTTCCTGTCAATGGTTTTAAGACACGCTTTGTTCTAGCGACTATATGATATATCACGTTGGACGACACTTACTACATCTTTTCGTTCCAGCGTTTACGCCCTTAATGCCTTTCCGACAGAACCTATACTATATCTAGCTCTCTACGCTGGTATTGCTGCTCTTAAGCTTCCTGCATGCAGCAGTCATGACACGCGCAACGTTGACTGTCCTGTTTGTGACGTAGGCTGGGGCGGGCGAGATCGCTCTGGCGACGCCAGAGAAGGCTTAGGGCTTGGATGCCTTGCAAAAGACGTCCCAATGAGCCATCATGCAAATTCGGTCATTGTCTGTCGGATCAGCGGTAAGATAATGGACGAGGACAATGGTCCGATGGCTTTTCCAGATGGGCATGTATATTCTCGGGAGGTACATACCCTTTCTTCTTCATCTCCCTGGTCCAGACATATTGACGGAACCCGCGATTTGACAGGCTCTGGAAGACATGGCCGCAAGAAATAATGGCATTGTGACATGCCCTCGGAGCGGCACGACTTGTGAATTTACCGCGCTACGGAAAGTGTTTATCTCATAATTGACACGGACATGACGGTTGCTCTCCGGCTGGCGGTATGTACAAATGTGTACTGTATATTTTAATGATTCTTGTCCGGTCAGAAATCCGTGGCGTTCTCTGTCACATCGACACCTGCGGTCGCATAATATCATATTCAACACGTCACCTTTGGGCCGCACATACCTCGCCATTAATTAGGCGGGACCGCTGACTGGTCCGTTCCGAAATTCAAGGATTCCCATTGTGGCTCTGATTTTCTGTCCACCAAATGCCACAAATCGCGTCCTTGTCAGGGATCAAAACATAAATATAGACCATATGATTTTCGCTTCACTATTCAGATCGGGATCCACTGGAGGAAACTACTATCGATCTTGTAAGCCACCTCTGTCACATTAGTTTGGTACGGCAAGAGCTGGTTTCGCAGGCTGGGCCACCGTTCGTCGGTCAGTGTCGTTTTTTGACGTAAATGATATTTTTTACCCACCATCTTCAGAATAGCCGAGAGCGCAATTTGTGGCCAAGACTGTTGTGGTCGGAGCCGTGGTACGCATCACCTAGCCCGTACAGAGACATTATTGTGTAAATAATTCAGTTAATACCTGTTATATTTTTCCGCAGGTGCACCTGTTTACCCAACAGCCCCGCCATGACCGTAGTGACTAAGCGAGTATTGTATCGGTATAAGCATGGAGGCAGACCTGCTAGTCGCATGAGGTAAACTCAGTAAACGAAGGGATAGATTCTCATTCACCCGAGAATCGGATTTTTGCAGATTGTGAAGGGAGCAGACCAGTCATGGATCAGAAGACCACAGCGAGCTCAGTGGCTTGTACGGTACGAGCCTTTCTTTACGGTGACTACGAAGCGGTATGGCAGTCCCAAGCTTCTTTGGCCAGTCATGGCCTTTGATTTCCTGCATCGTGAGAGCGAGATTCACGTAGAAGGCTGGGTAAGACTAGATTGACTATCCTGCATCTTTCAACGTTAACGAGAACGTTCGGTGGCCACGGCGGTGAATGTCAGCGTCAAGGGAATAGATTCAAGATTATCGTTCCTTGAATGGCTTCTGCTCCCAGACAAGACACTCGGTGTTGTCTCTGGAGACCTTTATGGCGACCAATAAGAATCTCACACCTGTGAGTGCCTACGGCTACAGCTATCCTTGCCAATGGCAAATGAGTATTTTCAACATACTACATATGTACATCTGAGGTTACTTACGACACCTGGTGACCTATATATTGAATCTCCCAAAAAACATGAGAGTGCCATGCATGTGCAGTCTTAACTGTACTCAATGCGTTGGTTCTCGGTGCTTTGCTTGTCAGGTGCAGTGGAAACAGGATGATCGGCGACGGCCCTCGACTGACAGGTACCGCTGCCGACGCGCTTCTATATGGGGCAATGCCGCCAGCACAAGGGTCATCGTATCATGAAACAAGACATACAGCAAAGAATTGGTAAACCAGGGATTATGTCTTGCTTTGTTCTAACATTTCTCACCTCGCCGTGACATTCGTCGTAGATACATCTCTATGGAACAGCTTGCTTCAACTTGACATCGGGCCCGGTACAATTCTAGGCCAAGATTTTTCTATGGAGCTCTAATCCATTACCGGACATAGCCATTCTCGTAGATTCGTAACGATGACTCGATTCGACACCGCTCTGCCTCACAGCCGAGACCGACCACACTTGATTTTTCCGAGTTCTCAAGAATTTCAGTCTGAGATTCATACCCCGGCAAACATTGCGGTATCTGCTTTCTCGCGTATGTCCCTGTCCTCGTGCAGCATAATGGACCAAAGAGGCTACTGCAGGCGAAGAAGGGAGAGTAGATCTTTCCTTCGATGTAGCACATTTACCTATCATTATTTCTCATTGACGCGGGTACCTGCCTGTAGACCATCAAAAGCAGCAGGTTCTCGCGTTGGCACTCTGAGTTACATGCAGCAGACAGCTGGGTGTGTGCATGCGGCAATCCTTTTGCGTAAAGATCGAGCTTCACATAGTAAGAAAGATTGGCTGAAGACTTGCTTGAATAAATTTACATAATCATTTGATACACATTTTTATGGAAAGTACTCTATATGAACAGCGGTCCTACAAATGCAACGAGCTCGACGCTAAGCTGACCATAGTTCAATATCCTAAACCGTATCATAGTCAATGACAGTCTCATAGAACTCGGAGATGATTCGCTTCTGAGCTTCCCGACCTGTCTCATTCTACAGAGAGCCATAAGTGATATGTCAACTCCCAACTTAGTACAGAAACAGACCTCAGTATCACCAATTGGACGGATGACGAGATATTTCCTCGACGTCAGGATTTCCTCGCCGACCTCGCCAAATGTGATGGTGTCTTTGCTTGCGTCAAAGACCTCATGGGAACCGGTGACCAATCCGCCTGCTTCTTGAGCAATGATCACTCCTGCAGCAACATCCCAGGGCCAGGGCCCGATCTCCCTAGGAACATCATAAACGATCGCATCAATACACCTCATATAAGTCCCAATTACTTACCAGTACATGTCGAAGGCACCTTGTGCGACGTATACGAAGTTCATAGCCGAGGTACCGAGAGACCGCAAGGAGTGTGCCATGCGGGCCTTGTGTATTCCATTGGCAGCGTCGCTGACCAGCCTGTGGAAACTCTCGGCACGAGCAGCCAAAGGTGGAATACGACGATCGAAGCCCCATTCAACAGCTATGAGGTACATTTGTCAAGGCACAAGAGCTGATTGAGGATTAATGAAGTCTAACCTAGTTGTGCTTTGCTCAACGAAGGAAAGGGCTGAGGAGGGTTCGCAAAAGGTAGCTTGCGGCGGACACCCTCGGGGCCACCACGTGTGACATAGGAGCCCCCATCTTTGATGCCCGTATACTGGAGATGCACGTGAGAAGAGAAAGAAAACCAAAATTCGAATAATTCACCAGGGTTTCAAGGAAGGGGTTATAGATGACGCCCAAAACTGAACGGCGCTTGACTAAGAGAGCAATAGAGAGAGCAACCATGGGGAAGCCATGGACGAAGTTGGTTGTTCCATCTAGAGAAAACGTGTTAGCGCGAAGAAAGTGACCTGGATGCTCATCTGCTAACCAATAGGGTCAACACACCACGTCGGTTCGTCTGTCCATTCTGGTCGGGCACCTGCCGCGTAAGATTCCTCACCAATACTGTCAAGAGAGTCAGTATACGTGAATAAACGCGCTCTGGTAAAAAGCATACGTACAACTGGAATGAGGGATACTTCTCCCCAAGTCTTTCTTTGACAAGCTCCTCGACTCTGACGTCATATTCAGTGACAAGGTCAACAGCGTTTTTCTTGATGTCAACGACAGATGCTGGTTGCTGGATAGCCTCGGACCCCTCGATAATCAATTTCCCAGCGTCGTAAGCGAGAGCGACAGTAAAGTCGAGGATGGACTTCAAATCAAGATCTGACATGACTGGGGAAGCGATATGGAGTGGTTGGCAAATTCGGTGGTCTTAAATACCACCTGAAGGCATCTCCGACCCAAAACAATTGGCTGAAAGAGTATTGTTGCAAAATACATATGCGAAGAAGCGCAAAAATGAGTTACCTACCAAAAGCGAGTGGTATCCCGGAATAAACCACACCCTATCCGTATCTTTCTTTGTCCACGTTTCCCCTTGTGGTTCGGTATATATCCTTGAAAGGCGGGTGTGATTGGGGATGATTACCCAATTTCGAAAAAGAATGGGTGTTTGATGGATATAAATTTGGGGTGCTGATAGGACACATCAACTTTTGCAACGTTCTAGGCATAATTCCCATGTAAAACAGGAGAACATGAAGGTCTTTCGCACTGTTGAACACCGTAAGCAGAAGATACCAGATGGCTAAGGGGAAAAGATATGAAATGATGGCTGTAGTACCCAAGGTTATGACGTAGGAGATGAAATTCTATGAACGGAAAACGAGGCCCACAGGAACCGCGAGCACGCCGGATTTGTCCGACTAGCATGGAACATCGAAGGTCGTTTTAGGCGGCGTCTGCATCGTGGACACACGAAGAACAGATATCTTTAGAACTTGAGAGATAACAAAAAGGATGAGCCTAAGGTTGTATGAATGGTGCAAACACCGGCTTAACCTAATGGGACGTCGATTCCTTCGTAACTCCTCAGGATATTCCTGTGCTGTTTTGCAAACGGGACACCGAGAAGCGGAAGACGACAGTCGGCATGCAGTAACATAAATGGACTCCACAGGATTTGAAAAAATAGAACAGATATGAGATAGCGTGAGACTCGAAAATTAACCGGAGAAACATTGGAAATGAGGGTCCTTCCATCTTCGTGATGTGTGGAGCTGCAAAACACGCATAAAGGACCCTGGAATCTCGATGAGCGTTAAGTAGACCACGACTGGCGAGGTACCGCCCCAGAAACCCAAACACCCATTCCTCGTATTTGGTACAATGGCTCAAACCCAATTGCGCGTCGTCGTCGGCTGTGATGTGAGTACGCCTCCAACCCACGACCATTCACAATGACCTGACCGTTTATTATAGGAGGCTGGTGTTCAATACAAGAACACACTCAAGGCTGACCTGCAAAAGGACCCGCGAGTTTCAGAGGTCATCGATGTCGGGGTCGTCGACTCGAATGAGAAGACTGCGTACCCACATGTCGCCGTCAATGCTGCAAAGAAGATTGCAGCAGGTGAGGCTGATCGCGGCTTGCTGATCTGCGGAACAGGTCTTGGTAGGTCTACTGTTGCATCATTTGACGCGATAACTAAACCATCTTCTCCCAAGGGGTGGCCATTTCTGCGAACAAAGTCCCAGGAATACGCGCCGTTACTGCCCACGATAGTTTCTCGGTCGAGCGTGCCATCTTAAGCAACAACGCACAGGTTCTCTGCATGGGTCAGCGTGTCGTTGGTATCGAGCTTGCTCGCAGGCTTGCCAAGGAGTGGCTCGGTTACACTTTTGACAAGAGCTCCGCTTCGGCGGCTAAGGTTGCCGCGATCTCTGAGTACGAGCAGGTGCCGGGATCGTGTTCGTAAATAGTCTGGAAGCGCGATAGATACCTATCCCACTTAGATACGGAAGAGAAGTACTTTCCGTTGTAAATATTCTAGTCCACCACTTTCTCAGCGTATGTCGTAAAAAAGTAGCATTCACGGATGTCTTGGGACCGAAATGAAGACACATTGGTGCTTGAAAGATCGAACATTGCCCTGGGATTGTAAACAGACGACTTCCTGAGAATCAGCTTGACGCCGCCTTTGCACACGGCTACAATGTTAAAATGATGTTAGCCTAGAAAGTCAAATCGTTAATGACAGGAACACACCTGATAATCATTTCGATGACGCTGTTGAATTCGAAGGCCCTGCAACACTTGCCACCAGAACAGGACAAGAATAACGCCAGTCCGGGTTAGTTCTAACCGGTACGATCAATCCCACGATCATTTCTAACATATGCATTGTCCTATGGAGCGACCGTTGCGCACGTTCTAAGTTTCCTATCACCCATTCAGGCATCGTGCCTTTCATTTCATCAACCATCTTTCAACAAACGCTTCTAATAATGGTCGAGCAAAATTAGATCCTAGCCTTCGTTTGTACTTGCTTTTGTAGAAACCGAGGAGTTCCCAAAGTAATGGCGACGATGGTTCAGTCCTTCCGTTCTCATAGGCAGGTGAAATTTTCAGACGACAGGAAGATCTTTGGAAGACGTGCATCGAGGCAGAATTACGGCGTATGAGTGGCCTCGTTTGCTCAGTCAAGCACTCTAAAAGCGGACCCGCATAAGACTAGCATAGGGGGGGCTTTCGGCAACTAGGACCTTGGTCTTTAAAGCACCATATGAATGAAAAGTTTAATTTCGAGAAGAAAACCCGTCACCTAAAGTCTTGGTACGGGATCAGTTCAGCTCCTAGTTGATTGGTGCTGAGCGCGTCTACACACTCGCAGTTTCGGCCATCACTGAAGCACGCATATACTCCGAGTTTTCAGACAGCATCCATACGTCGAGGATTCCCAACGTATCGTTAGTCTAGACTTCATTGACGCTGATAGAATATTCTGATGAACCAATGCACTGCCGGCGCAGAATAAAATGAAGAATAGATTAGTACGATCAATGATGGGTATCGAGGTGGCGTAGGCAATCGATTAAAAGTGGATATTGGCCTCTAATGATGAGCAGATCTTCCAGACAAGGAAACCACCGGCTGTGCAAATGTGACACAATGCTACACCGAATACGCGCCTTTTCGGAATTTCCAACCCATTGGAGCTCTCCAACTTCGCGAAGCAAAAAGGGATTTCCTGCGGAGTAGCTGCATATGCAGAAAGACATGCTTGGGGATTTCTTTGTCCAAGGATTGGAGTCAGTGGGAAAAGGTCGACGCAGATGGCCTGTGGACAGCTGACGGCATTGAAACACGCGCGCGGCTACGTAGCACTCGCGTCGCGATATGATATATCGACGCTCTAGACAGTCATGTAATTGTCGAAAAGCATGATTGATGATGAAGCATGGATTAATGTCGCACGATTCACTATCATAGATTGCTGAAAAATACGGAATCATTCGTCATGACTCATGTGCAACTGGAAGGATGCATGACTACAGAGAAACAAGAAATTTTATCAGAAGATGGAAAAATATTGTGCTTGAGAGGACGCACCGATATTCAGCAATGCAAAGGTACCGACATTTTATTTGCACAGTACTTGGGGCGTCGAGGTCGACATGTCTGTTCGGAGAGGTTCGGAGGAGAACCGTTGGTCACGGCTGGTCACACTGTCAGCCCTTTTCCCTTGACCACGACGACGACGAGGACCATTCCTGACCGGGACCCTCGATAGCTTCGTAGAGCAGATTTTGTTTTTAAATTCTGAATGCTTTTCAACGCCAATACCAGCCATGGTCAAGAATTCAGCCGTCCTGATTACCTATCGGCTATCGTCCAACTCGGTGCAATATCTCGGTATTGGCGTTATCATTGATGGTGCCAACGCGGACGATGTTCTGTGTAAGATTTCTACCTATGCTTCGAAGAAGATAATCATGAAGGCTCAAAAATCCGCTCTTTTCCAACCGGCCGCTACACAGGAGGTGAATTTCACGCCCATGAAGCTGTCTATCTTCTTATCTATCGTTCAGCGTTGATGTTCCAGATGTCGAAGGTTTCACGCCACTACCCTCTCCGTTCTTACTTTGCGCCTCTACGTTCAAGCTCATGCCGAGTAAACTTACCGCTGGCCACCTAAACACGCTACTTCTCGCCGTATTATCCCACCTGTCGGTCATTTTCTCTACAGCATGCTGATGTCAACCTTGTCTTAGAAGCTGTCCTCACCGATGCCAGCAAGAGCTTTACTGCGTAGAGTTGTTCGCGAATATGGCGCAGCCCTTTTTGATGCATCATGTACACACGTTCTACAGCCATTTCTATTCTTCGCCTCGGTTGAAGTATCCATCATCCAGCTTCATGACTTATCTATTCTTCCTTCGCCTTTGCTTTTGGGGGTCCTTCGTGATTACTTACAGATGAACGTTTGTTCGACCTCCTTATCTCACAGAAGCATGGACGTGTTTTTTAAATTTAGCCTCATCAACGCTACAAACCCTGTGGAACTTATTGGTGTGTGAACAGTGGGCCAACATCTTTTGTCATCATGATTATCGTAAAAAGGACACTCGCGGTCTATTCCTAGAAGGGTCGGACGTACACTATACAGCCAAGAAGTACCATGCCCTAGTAAACCTCATCCTCGGTGGAACCCTTCTGGCATTGATTTTGTTCCCGTACCGAT
Organism: Guyanagaster necrorhizus; assembly: GCF_019112545.1. Classification (NCBI taxonomy): domain Eukaryota; kingdom Fungi; phylum Basidiomycota; class Agaricomycetes; order Agaricales; family Physalacriaceae; genus Guyanagaster; species Guyanagaster necrorhizus. Next base: position 1,222,323 of record NW_025064886.1, on the reverse strand, counting down.
TTGCTCTGAATAGCGCACATTGTCGGTCTTGGTGAAAGAATACAGACATTTCTATATCTCTAATGTAGATTTTTGTTTTCAGTCTCACTATTCATTCGGTGGCACCGCAAGGTCCTCTGTAAGGGCGCACACGACTCTGGAAAAGTGTTGATATCAAGTGTGGTGTAAAGCTCGGGCATTCTCTGGGCACTCTCCACCGAGCCTATGGATAGAAGGTGGCGGTTCCGGTATATGCTCTGTCCGGAAGATGTGAGATAATGGGCTATCGCTGTGGGAGATTACTGTGACAAAAATATCAGACCGTTCATTGCTAAAGCGCATCTCGGAAGACCAATAGGACCTTACGTGTAAAGAAAACCAAGACTTCGGTAGCAAGGTTCATCAAGTTGAGAGTGTTTAGAGATGTCTACTTGCTGGCATTTTGTTACCCACATTTAGCGTCTTGCCCGGCTGGCTTGTCGAAAGGTCGGATAAAGTGATATCCCCAGCTACTAGAAATGAATCAAATGATGCTTAAGTGAAAAAAAAGCAACTTCGGGACGACTACGTGCACATGGATACAGACGACAAGGTGGTTCCAACTTTTTACCGTCGTAATATTGATATCGCTTTCTGTTTATCTTATCGTAATCTTACTGACCTATTGCCTCCGTTCTTGGTTGTTCCTTCTGCCGTCTAAATTGTGTTTGTCGTCGCTTTGCCTCTGGACTATTGATAGTGTCGTTTCCTGAATATCACTATGGCGACTGCAGACACTGCAGCTGCGCCTTATGCATGTCTGTCTAATTATGTATGTACTTCGCAGTGGCGGTTGGCAGAATGCAATTTTAGAATCGAAGTCTTCTGGACGTACATATGTACCCAGGGCAGAGTCAGACAGTCAGACATGTCTGATCCGAACAAATATGAATGGTCCATCCCTCTTCATCATCCCTACTTCCCACTATCACGTACGTAAATAATAGAGTCCGCAAAGAACATGGGTCTGTTTTGCAATTGCCGCAATAGCTGTTTTGACTAGACGAATCCGCTGCTGAGTTCGCAGATCTCAGAAGTTCAAGTTGGGTGGTATGGTTACTACAGAGTCCAGACATTTCATTCGTCTTTCGATGTGATCCTGAGCCATCTGTCGAGAGCCTGAGTCTTCTCAAATTCAAGTTGCCACATTTACTTTTTCATTTTTTATTTTCACAAGTTGAATATCTGACAATCATCGGCGCTTGCTGTCTCTTTGTTGGATATTGATTGTCTTGTCAGTCATTTTCGTACTTCAAAGAATGAGATCTAGTTAGAGATTTGCGCTGTTTGAAGGCACCTAATGCTGACACTCGTAGCGACTGCCAGTCTGACTGGTATAAAAACACCGTCCTGCGTCTGGACTTGCAAGTAGATTGAAGATCTTGACAAGCCTGTAGCCGCGAAAGTGCGCGTTATTATTCAACTAATGAATCTATCTATCCAATCTGACATAACTACTAGCACCGAAGCCTTTGAGAAATTGGTCCACCATGACAAGCGACGCGGAGTCCGACTCGGGGTATCCATTTCATTTCGACATAGGACACGAAGTGTTGACGGTGACATCAAGATCATATTGTTTTGTGCTACCTAATGTATTCTAATGGTAAATACCTTTTGATTTCTATTTCTTCATGCAATTTAGACGATCATTTTCCTATTATCCGAGACTAAGCTGTAATCCTCTCTCTACACGCTTTATGGTATCCCAAAGCTGCCGCCTAGATTGTTCGTCCATTGGCTGCATGTCTTCTCTTAACATGGCTATCGGCGCAGTCTGGGTTTCAAGCCTTTCTGCGAATCTCTCCCACGTAAACTTGTCGAGACTGACTTTCCTGCGACTGAACCAAATAAGTGAACCAGAAGATGGCGCTAAATCGATTATATATACCGGTAACGCCTGCTCTCGCTGTCCTAGTTTCCCACATACTTTCTTGTGAGTCTTCCAAGCGGCCTTCTGGCATGGTGCTGAAATAGGACCATCCAGCAACAAATGAGCGAAATAGACACCGCAAAATGAGAAGCAACACCCACAATTTTGTACTCGCAGAGCTTGTGCCTGGGTACGCTGCCGCCTTCCATGACAACGCGGTAGAAGACACCCAAGGAAAAACCTAATTTTGCTCCACGTTCGATATCGAGGCTCGCTTCGTTCGGCTGTCCCCTGAGGTCTCAGTATATTGGTCCACTAACGCGTTCCAGGTCGTTTGGCAGTGCAGACAAAATGCTGTACTTTGTCATCGTCCAGTGGGCGTAGAGACGGGCACAGCAGGAACAGCGAACTTAGGAGACTGATTATGCGGTGGAACGCCAAATTCTCAACGTACTCGTATGCCTTGACAGCAGAGGTCACTTTCATAAAGTCTTGAATCTATCTTCTGGCGACATCCAAGATGTCTGAACTGATCGTCCGTCTTCCATCTGTTGGCGTAGACACCGCATTTTGTACCCTTTCGATGATTCTGTGCATGGGGTGCATCAGTTCCTGCTCGAGGGGATCGGACGGAATGTGATTAGACCAACTGACTACGATGCGCTGATGCGACTCATTCCACTGCTGTATGCGAAAATGTTCCTCCTCTTGCAACAGGGCCCAAATCTTTTCTCACTACGGCAGAGACAAATGAGGTCGGAAGAGTATGCCTTGTCCTCTTTCGCGTGACACTTGGGGAGAGGTAGGCCTGAAAAGCAAGAACACGGTCGAGGCCCTCGTACGAAAGGGTCGGCGGCGTAACGTTCAAAGATAGCATTGAATTAGGCAATCAAATCAGGCCTTAGAAAGAAACGAAGAAGGTGGAACGTAGCATTCTGGAGGCGACGGCGCGGGCTTTTGATAGAGGAAGATTTGCCAAGCTGAATGGCGCGTACGGGATGGAGAGAAACGTGTAGCGGAGGGTATCCTTCGAAATCGAGGACATCGATGTTGGATTCGAGCAAAATAGTTTCATGTGGTCAAGAGATCTCCCGTTGAATACTGCAAAGTGGAGGAATGCGTTCGCTGGGTAGTCCTCTGCTACGCAAAGGCGGGAATGCAAGGTATTCTTGTCGATTCCTGAGCCACTGTCCAATATAGCGAGCTTCACACCATAAAAATCATCGCTGACCGCAAGGGAGCTAGCTAAGCGGCTGTAATCTGGGTCGGACTTGATTGCTTCGATCACCGAGTTTGGAAGATGGATATAATTCTTGACCACTCTGCTAGGAAGTTGCTGTAAGACCATAGCTGAGCTTTAGAAAGATCTGCTCATCCCCAGTAAGACGACAACCGGAGCTGGAAGGTGAACCAGTCCAAACGTTCGTTCGTCTACATGATTAGTCGCAAGAAACCTTCGACATTACAACTTCCTATGTCAGGAATTCGAGTGAAATAATCAGGTTGCTGAGGTTGAGTTAACAAGGATACCTGGAACCAGACTTTCTTCAACATCAAGCACCGGAAAGAATTTCACTGGACACAACATCGGCCCGGATTCCCGATGGGCTGTTACGCTGACCGTGCTGGAATCCAAGATCTTCTCATTCTTGAGAGAATACCGCACACGGGCTTTACGGGCTTCATATCCGGTCGATGGATGAAGGACTTCTTCCGTTTGCAAATTCACCTCTTTTCGATACCGGTCGTTTCCGTGGTCCTCGAACGGGAGAATTGCCTGTAGGACTCTTCGAAGATGTGGAACGAATCCATGAATTCTAAGTCACATTCATGGTAAACACAGCTGTCCGCGGTATAGAACTGCCTGCCTGGGTTCAATACAAGTGGCTGTAGCAAAGAGGTAAACGAAAAAGGGCGAGACTAGTCACGGACACAACTCCCAGTTTCCTTTAGTACCAGCGAACCTCACTCTATTCTTGGTCCGCAGAAACTCCAGGGCGTCTTGAACAGCCCAATCCCCCAGATTCTTCCAACGGTCATCAGTTGTTTGAAGAAACCCGGCTATTGTCCGGCGGTTCAAAGGTCTCCGACGATCCGGTGGAAGTGCATTCATCTTCACCATCGCTTTTTCCACTACTTCCGCCGTATACTGTGGCGTTGACGGTACATATGACTCTTCCGTTGGTTCTGGATCAGAAAGTGGGTCGTCGTCTTCCTGCAGCGTGGATATGGAAGTGGACGACATCGCCGTGGAAGAGATACCGGTGCTGGCACATATGTTATGAGCAGACGTGGATTTCCAAGGTCCAAGTAAGGAAGCGGTAGAAAGTGGATGATTAGGTCCATCCCAGACTATGATACTGCCTTCTTTCATAAGTTCCACAAGGGCTCTGATAAACAGTTGTTTCTTCTTCGGACCCAAACGCTCCCTGCTCGGTTTCTGAGATTTTCTAAGACTCTGGGACGATTCTTTGGCAGCTTCTCTCTCTTTTCTGCGTGATTTCTTGATATCAGCGAGGACGACCAGTTTCGCCATATTGGACAGTTCAGGGACTCGACGCAAGTATGAGAGTGTAAATCCACCGATGTCTGATGACGTTCGCAAGTGATGGTTACGGGGCCGGAGCGTGGAGTCAGGCTCAACATACGTATCTGGTATGGACCTTGCGTGAGAAGTTGCATGCGGTGGATTTTGCATGTAATATTGGAGGTAGAGTCGAAACGTGTTGTCAGTCAACTGCGATGAAGGAAGGCGAGAGGGATGTTTGAATTTCTGAGCATCAGTCGTCAATCCAGATGACAAAAAATCAGGCAGTTGCGTGGGCTCACGTGTGGACTCTGTGGAGAGCGCGGGGTCTGTGACTCTTGAATTGGCGAGAAATATTCGGCATCTATCGATGGTTGGGACATACGTGCGTCAACGTCCTGATTCTGCGTATCGTTCGTGGCACTTGGAATAACAAAAGGTTCTTGTGAAGAGTAGTACGTCTTATGCAACGAGGAAACACGCTGCCAATGAAGGGGTTCTTCATTGAAGGACTTGCACTGTTCTACAAAGGAGTCAGACAGCTCGCAAGAGTATGAGGCTTTTTAGCCGACACACCTATACTGCCTATGTCATCGATCTTGATTTCCTTGGTATCATGCCACTCTTCGATTTTGCCTTTAACGCGAACAAGATGGCCTACCCGTATGGCAGTGTTAGGTGCTGGAAGAGCGGTCGGTTTCGGGGAAGATAATGGGCACGCAGGAGTAGGTGTTGGTGTTGATGTAATAGACTGAATGCAATCAATAACCGCTGTTCCGTCGTCCACTGCACCAAGCAAAGTCAAGTAAGGTTGCCTTTCTTCGGCGGGAGGCTCACCAGATATCTTGATCCGTTTCCCGGTGTCCTGGACTCCAACTACAATTCCAACAAAGTTGACCCTTCGGCATGGCACCTTACCCAGCCAGAAAAAGGTTTCATCTGGATATGTTATCATTGAGCATCCCAGGGGACGATAGGGCATACCTTTGGCAATGTGCTGAGTCATTGCATGTATGTCTCTCACAAAACAAAGTATTGTAGCTTCTTCCGCTTGTTTATAAGTCCAGTTATAGATTTCAGTCGACGTTGACGCAGATGCTGCTGGCTGTACAACCATTGGTGCTGCCATCTTCTTGGCAGGCGTTAGCCAGAGACTTGACAATGAAGGCACAGGCATGAGAGTAGTTGTAGTTGATGGATATTATTATTCGTTGATGCCACTCGCAAGGGTACGTCAGAAAGCATCGAGGACCAAGGTGGTGGAGAGAAGCTGCGCGTGCCAAGGTCAAATTCTGAACTCAACGCGTATGTCACGTGGACATGAGGGCAGGCTTGTCCGCAAACCCTAACTTGTTATTCCGTCACTTGTCTCCTGTATTCGTACATCTCCAGTAATCTCACAGTCCTCTACGACTCTGACTTCTACATCGTTATCATGCTTGGCCACATCGTCGCCAAATCTTCTCGTCTGGCAGACACCGGAACAATCGAGATCAAGTTCTATCCTTTATATAATGTCATTCTTATACTCTTCATCTCTCCCCTGCACGAATCACCGATTCTGATGACTTCATCATTGATATTGCTCCTCTCGAGCGCTGAGACACGATAATTATGCAACCTGCAGGGTACACCGAGTTTATGGCTGTTGTCAATGAAATTAAACAGATGGTTAAAGCTTTGCCGTGCCAAATCTCTACTTGATTCTTCATAGTCTGTCAATTTGGCTAGAAACGGTGACTAACGGTGGACGCTTTGCAAAGGACGGATTCTGTGATCGCGGGCCTGTACTGTCATTGAAACAGAAAATTAGAATCATCAGTCTGTCTGGAGTTACCGCGTGTAATCCTGTAATTGTGTAGCCAGTGTAATATTGTCGTGAAAACGTGTCAATGCTTTTTCAATTTCTGATCCAGGAGGATGGTATCCTGTTGTGTGCAGCAGACTGCGATACCTCTGGGAAGCATCTCGGATTTGTCTCTCCGTCCCTCTGATATTGGAAGCCATACAATGCTTTATGTCTGTCCCCTCGCACTGAGCCAGCTGAACCCGCATCCTTTACAATCGAAAAATTTTCATACGCGTGAAACTTGCTTCCGACGTTCTCAAGTGGTACCGTGCCGCGTAATGATGATGATGATAAATTTAAAAAAAAAAACAGGAATCAGGCACGGAGTATAGACAAAGTATGGATACAGTTGAAGTGTCAGAGCGTCAGCAGAGGTCAGCAATTCAGCGCCTGTTTTAACCGTTTACACAATATCGATGGCAGAATTTGCAGCGTAAGATCCTTGATCAGATCCTCCTTCGGATTTGTTCTTATTATTGTCATCGTCCGTCCTCGTCAGGTCCTGAGAAATAGATAGTCTTGTCAGGGAAAAGTCATGACAGCCGCCGACATGTAAAAATTACCTGTGCCTTGTAGATGCTCGGTAATGCTAAACCGTCATCAATCGAGTCCATGTGGACCACAGCTGTGTGTTGAACGTCTACGAAAAAGGGGCTAAGGGCGCAGTTGTGCCGATGGTGCTTACACTCACGGATGCCGTCAAATGTGAACGTGGGATTGTTGGCTCTTTCGGCACGATATTCACGATCCGAAGAGGCTGCGTTGGATTTCTTGGAAACTTTCCGGACGTTGAGGTTGTACAGCAAAGTGAGAATATAGAGCCGGCCAAGAATGAACGCAAAACCAGTTTCAACTACAGACTTATGAGTTATAGGGCGGAGGCGAGCCAAGAAAGATACGCACTGTTGCTCTCATTGTTGACTAGATATGTGATAAGAACTACAACGGCGACAATTGATGTCGTGGAACCAGTTTGCATGGCAGATCGTATGAGACGTTGAATTAAACTTTCAGAGCGAGAGTGAGCTTAGTGGCTGAACGCAAAGTATCCAAACCAACCCCTCAGTGGCTTTGAAGGACGTTTTCATGTTGTACAATTGCCATATGAGAACAGCTGCGATAGATATATCTAAATCACGGTCAGAGATAGCATGGTGGTGATGTTAAGACTCTCACCCGTCACTGCGGTCGAGGTAAGCCACAGAGTAACAGGGACCTTGGCGTGGCCTCGTTCAGCATACGCATTATAAATGGTGAGCATTATTGCGGTCGCCAAAGAGCCACCGAACTGGCATGTGGTTTAGCGGATAATATTCCATGATGACGGACCAACTTCTCACCGCTACGATGACGAGTAGTACGAGGACAGAAACCACAACAATGTTTCTCGTCCTGTTGACTGATAAGAACGGTGGAAGAGGGATGGTGACAGCTGTAGACTGACAAAATCCAGTATCGGTTGACGAGAAAAGATTGGACTAGGAATCCAGTGAAAGAGGTGGTGGATAAATACAACGTTACGGGCCAGTACTACTTGCTCATATCAGCTACCTGGACAGGGGAGGTAGAATATTAAAGGCTCACTTGATTCAGGATGAATTCCTTGTCGCCTTGGGTAATTGTAAGCTATCTGCGAACAAGGGGGAGAGGGCTATCTTACCCCAGTGCGTGATTGTGTTCTGTTACGTAGACGCGTCAGATAGGCTCCATGAGCAGAATTATGAAATGTCGAACCAAATACACGTCAGCATAGTCAGCAATGAGCGACAATGCATCGACAGTGATAGCAACGCCAACGAAGACTTTGAGTACCAGGCTGTCCCTTCTGAACGATCGGTAATATTTTATCGTCTCTTGGATAATGAGCATGAACAGTAAGGATGATACCCATGTTCCGATGAGAATGGATCTTGTGTGAGCCAGAGGGTCAGCGCAATACCAGGCTGGAGACCAGAGAACATACCCGAGGGGGTCATCATAAGCACCCATAGTGAAGAGGCGTGGATAGGAAGCCCACCGGACCCAAGTGCTGGAGTTATAAAACCAAATACATTAGGGGCAACTCAGTCGGGGAATCGTCTGAATGATGATGGCCCGCAGTGATCCTCTCTTTACCCCTCTATGTCGGGCTACGCCTCCTATGGTCCGATGTCGGCCAACCGAGTTCCGAGTTCCCAAGAATTGTTACAGTGGAGGACTCTTACTGAGTTAATTTATTCTGCTGTATATTTTCTATATTTTCCAAAGACTACATTATGAGCGATACTCACAACACAAGAACGGAGTATTATCTGACGACGCTCGGGGGCCATCGCGGCTCAGCAGTTTACCATGACCAATTGGTTTGCAATTTGAGCAAAATCAACGATCGTGAGCCAGAAGAAACAATAATAATAATAACGCAGATCGAGTCGAGACGGGCGCTTCCACGTGGGGAGAGAATAAGGCATATTCAAAGCTGAAACGAAATCTATGAGCATGCATTGGCCAACGAACAAGCTGGTTGGGTTGTGAACCGGCGGAGACATATACGGAGAAGATGAAAAAAAAAGAAGCTTTTTGGGTTGCGATCAGCGTGTGGCAGTGCATCGGCAACCGAGCCGGCCGGGATATGCCGGTACTGTTTCCGTTCCGCCAGCGCACTAGTACTAAGTACTGCAAGACAGACAGACTGACTAATACTCCAAAGTCTTCACGGTACAGTCTCTGTACATTATAACATGCCCTTATTCACGTACATCCTCATTTAATTCTCAGTGGCGTGACCTCGACCTGGTTTTTCTCCACCATTTCGAAGCGAGTCGTCTTGGAACTTCTGATGAATTTGTACATCCTCATATGCTCGTCTCCGATTGCCTTCCAGCTCATGTGATAGGCCATACGTGCTCGTAACTCCGTTTTCCATTCAATGATCCTTGGGGCACGTACTGTCGTACGGACCGTCTATTACGTGCAGACTGTCAACGGACCGAAAAGCATAAATAAAAGGCAGCTCGTCCTCTCATTTCTTCCCAATTATGCTTCTTCGTGCTCGGTTGTGCTTGGCAGTGGCCACAGTTTTCCCAACTCTAGCTAACGCCGCTGGAATCCGGATAATCAACGGTTTCGAACGCGTTTACATTCAAGTAAGGATATTCCACTTTCGATACTCTTTTCTGTCTAATTGAATTATGCTCAGCCTTTTGGAACCAATGGAGTTCGTGTGAGATCCAGTCTGATGAGAGACCCAACGGCACCGAGCTCCGCTCTGTACGACCCTCCGATTGAAGGCCCCGGTGGTAATCAAGGTCTATCTTTTGACACAGAGCTAGGCTTTCAAGATTCCGGACAATTTACCAACGGGGATCTTCTTGTCTCTGTCCAGAGTGGGAGGCTTTTCTTCTACCGTCGGGAAGCCAATGGCACCGATACACTGCTCACATCGGAGTACGCGGACACCAAGGCTCTTCCGTCGAGATTCTACACGCATGACTTCCGAACTTCGAGCTTCCAGGCTTCATTCTCCTTCACTTCGGATCCTGACGAACAGTTCTATGGTGTGGGCCAACAAGCCTGTTGTGGAGATGACTCCGTGAACAAGAAAGGACAAGTTATCGACCTTATCAACTTCAATTCTCAAGTGCCAATCCCTGTCTACATGTCGAATAAAGTTTGTTGTGACCGTTATTCCTTTGTAATATTTTCCGTTCTGACTTTCGGAACAGGGTTATCTCCAATTCTTCAATATGCCTGGACAAGGGCAGATCGGTACGGAAATTGCCTCGGGAGGAAGCTACTCATAATCTCAAAGTCTCGACCAGAATTCAGTACACGTCGGACGCGTTTTGTGGCCTCTGAAGCCACTGTTGTAGATTATTTCATGTGAGCTATATCGGCGCTTCCGCCAGCCCTAATTCATATGTCGCAGAACCACTGCGGCACCTCAGGACTATGACGCGCTTCAGCAGCAATACACTGGCGTGACTGGTTATAGTTTCTTCTGTATTAACATTCCCAAGGTTTGATTTATTCTCAATAGGGCGTCAACCAACGCCTCCAGACTTTGTTTTGGGCTATCAACAGTCCAAATTGCGCTATTGGAACCAATCCCAAGTTATCGATGTGGCGCAACGTTTCCATGACGAGAAGGTCAACGTATCCTTAATCATCGTTGGTAAGCCTTCCCCTAACTCGGAAAAAGACCTATAAACGCGGATGACATTAGACTTCTTTGCCTGGAAATATCAGGGCGATTGGTACGTCAGCTTGAGAGTTCTTCGGTCTATGACCGACCCACTACCTAGGTCTTTCGATCCCGAATTTTGGCCGGATCCAGCTGGTATGGCGGCGCAAGTTAAAGAACTCACTGGAGCAGAAATGATGGTGTCGCTATGGCCCAGTGTTGAAGACCTCTCAGTAAATTATATCTCCCTTCAACAAGAAGGGATGTTGGCAACAACCAGGGACGGAACTGGGGTCCAGGATTCTTTTGCTGGTGTCTATATTCGTCTTGGTATGGAAGCTCTCTCTTTTTTTTTTCTGCGCTTGTTCCGGAACATCTTTATTTAGTGGACTCCACGAACCCTGCTGCTCGGCAGTTTCTCTGTAAGTAGCTCTTGAGTATTAGCCCGTTTTCGACGATTTCTCCTACCGGGTATACAAGGGAAGCGCCTCAACGATAGCTACTTCTCAATTGGTATACATAACTTCTGGATTGACCAAGCCGACGGTACGCTCCGCAGTGACATTATTTTCCTCTACATTTTAATATATTTCCAAGGTGGCAGTCTAGGAGAGCCATTCCTCAACAGTAGAAATTCTCTCCTTATCTATGTCGGGTGAAAACTAACATAATATCTACCTAGATGGGCAATCCATCAGTGCGCTTCCGTATGCAAGAACATTCACTCAGTACTTCAGCGGCACGCAGGAGGCAACGGGGAAGCTGTACCCTTGGTTTCATCAGGCAGCAATAGACGAAGGCTTGCACAATTTGACCAACAGCGAAAGTACAACGTCTTGTGAATACATGTCTCTAACGAGAAGTACGTTCGCCGGTGGACAGCGGTATTGTTCGTACCTCTGGAGTGGTGACACCTCGTCAGACTTCAGTGCGATGGCACAACAGATCACTGCTGGAGTGTCAGTATCAGCTTCGGGGATCTCCTCGTGGACCTTGGATATTGGCGGGTTCAACGGTTTGAATGTGGATACTGATGCTGTAAGACATGCCCATCGCTCTCTTAGTCTGTGAGTGACTTTGAGTCTGTGAAACAGGGACGAGAGCTATTCGTTCGGTGGTTTGCTATGGGTGTATTCTTGCCCTATGTGAGTCGAGATTTGTTTTCTGTTCATGCTTCTATGTTGATCCACGTTGTAGACGCGTGTTCATGGGTGAACTACAGTTTCTTTCTTTCTTGTGTTGTGCATAGGGAACTCATCGATTATACAGTGATCGGCAGTGTAATATTCCGGAGGCAGCGGACGTACTCTTCGGAAATAACTGTCCAAATGAGGTTACTTCTCGTTCATTTGACCCTCCTGCTCTGTTCTAACAGTTTCGTCAGCCATGGGCCTACGGGGAGGAGAATTTTGTCATTCTCAAAGAGGTATGCCTGACGTCTCCAACAGCTTTGGATGTTTTAAGACCTTTCGTCCCACAGTATATCGCTCTTCGCTACCAGCTCATACCATACGTCAAGAAGTTGTTCCAAATGCTTCAGGCTACAGGCAGGACCATCATGAGACCATTATATTATGACTTCTCGCTGTTTGACGACAATGTTGTGAACGGGACGAAGGCGAACGACCCGAGCATCATCCACGAATACATGTTTGGTGAGAACAATCAGTTGTTTGTAACTGGCTGTCATGCGATATTCTTGTGTTTCCTCATAACACAGGTCCGCGCATCCTCGTCGCACCAGTTACAGAGGCCAATGTGACTTCCAAGGAGGTATATCTTCCTTTCCTCCCCGATTCTTGGGTAGAACAAGGATTGTCGTGGACGCACTGGTGAGTGATTAGGCGCAAGGAAAGTATCTCTGACTGAATGTGGCCTTAGGTGGACAGATGTTGAATTCGGACACGGCGGCATCTTTGTCAATGTCAGCGCAGAACTAGGAGAAATTCCTGTGTTCTATTTGGGCACAAAGGAAGACATTTTTAGCGGGAACGTTTAAACTGAATTTGGTGCTTGCCAAAAATCCCAATGTAATCATTTCGAAGTTGTATGTAAACAAACTATCGACTCTTGAACTCCTCGTATAGATTACTGCACCGGTCAACAAGGAGTTCGGCTTCCCGCTGATGCTCAGGCCACCACCTGACCTTGTGGACGCCAACTTCAGGTCGTCCTAGCCTATTCGTTTCGGAAGCAAACCTTACTGGGCAATAAACGCCGTCCTTATAAACCTGTGAAGAGGCAAGAATCGACAACGGCACCAGGCAAACGTATATAGTTGATACTGCTGCATTGAACGGATCGATCACATGGTTTCGCGACCCGCACCAACGCGCCTGCGCAGTGTGTTCAGCACAAGGCAGATATAGACAGGCAAATGCTACGTACGATATACATCAAGACTACCTTGAGCACGTTCGTCCAAAAATTGACAAGTTTATTCGAAAATGGGGTAGAGGCGATTCCTGGATGGACAACAATGTGTCGTATTCGCTTTTCGGAATCAGGCGTTTCAAGGGCTATCCGGTCCAAATACGTTCCGAGGACGTCTATTTGATATTTGACCGCATTATAGGAAATGGTGTGCTTTATTAGCTGCCAATCATCGGATGCGTAAAGGTCGGGAGAGGCCTCGATAGACGACATCCAGATAACTCGTGTATCCCACTTGTATGTTGGAGCGGAAAGGAGGTGACGGAGGGAACGGAACTACCGGTACACAGTCAGACGCGTAAAAATGCAACACAAGTCCACCCACCAAGACGTAATGACCGAAAAGGTTGGATTGCCAGACCAGACCCAAACCATCCTTGGTCGACTCGCCGACAAGATGCACATTGTACTGGGGCGTCGTCATCATGCCCATGGGATCCACGAGGAATTGTTGGACCACCTTGCACCAGTCAATGTGGTCATAACTGGCCACCCCCGCATTGAAAATGAAATGCGAGATATATGGGTACCTGGGAAAAAGTCAGATGGCGAAATGAAACAAGCGCTCGACGTGCGTTTCGGACACTTCGTCGGCAAAAGCAAATACACTTGAAATATCCGCAAGGTCGACGGTGTGAATTTCTATTTTCAAATTTTCCCTGAACCGCTTCGCGTGTCCTCCATATCCTGTGTTTGTCTTGGACATGTGGGAATCCAGGGACGCATACAATTCACGGCGCGCCATGTCTGCGCGATGAAAGCTTCTACACGCCATTATGAGCGTCAGGCCCTCGCAAGGGTAAGGGAAGAGGTCTCCTTCTCGAGAACTGGATGGTAAAGGCTGGTCGACGTCGGATAGTTGGAAGAGAAATCGTTGGCATATCGAGAACCCGACACCGCTGAAGCCTTCTCAGAGTAAAGAAATAAAACAGAGAGCAGGAGTCGTACCCATTGGCACCAGTAACGACGACGATGGGCCACGACATGGAAGCGAAATGAAGAATGGGTCGACATGGTTTTTTGATTATTTTTAGATATTTTTTTTCGCAAGCCTTCGCTGACGTTATCTCGGTCCGTCCAACCGATCTATGTTACTGACCTTGGTGAGACCTTCCCTGTCTCTCTCTTCGTCGTTGTTTCTAGCTCGGAGAGCATTTTCTGCCATGTCCTTAAGAACTGTCAAGTCTCAGTCTGACATATCAGTCATGAAAACTTCAGACGACGGCAGTTTCAAACGCGCCCCCTCTTCTTTCCGAAGTGTTATCGAAAAAGGCGGGAAATTTGAACCAGAGCTTGGTGAGCCAGCGAATTGAATGATATCGAGGGTATTTATGGAATTAATGCAGATCGTTACCATTTATATGTTTCCTATGCATGCCGTACGTGAACGAACAATGCCGCAGCCGATAACAGTGTAGCTAACCGTCTTCAGCTTGGGCAACGCGAACTTTAATCGTCAGGAAGCTCAAGGGTCTCGACGACATAGTTCGTGAGTATTTTCTTCCTTGCTTCCATCTCGTTTTTGACTGAGTTGTCGTTAAAACAGCTGTTACCGTTGTTTCGCCCCGTATGGGCACAGATGGTTGGCCATTTGCCACCGCAGATCAGTTTCCGGGCGCAGATGCCGACCCTTTGTACAATTCCCAACATGTGAAGGACCTGTATCTCAAAGCTGAGCCAAATTACGAAGGGCGGTACGTCGTTGATGCCTTCGCTTGTTTTCAATTGCCTGACTAATACCCCAAGATTTACCGTGCCGGTTCTCTGGGACAAGAAATTGCAGACCGTCGTGAATAACGAGAGTTCTGAAATTATTCGAATGTTCAACACGGCCTTCAATGGCAAGCTTCCGGCCGACAAGGCAGCTCTCAATTACTACCCTGAATCCCTTCGAGCCGAAATCGACAGTCTCAATGAATGGATTTATCCCACCATCAACAGTGAGTGCACAATTTCTTTCTTTCGGGATCTGATTATGACCATGCTCTTTCTCAGATGGCGTTTATCGGTCCGGATTTGCTACAACTCAAGCTGCCTACGAAGATGCCGTCCACAAATTGTTCGAGTCCCTCGACAAAGTCGAAAAACTTCTCGTCGGAAGGGATTATATTGTTGGAAACCAGCTGACAGAATGCGATATCAGACTCTGGGTGACTATCGTATGTCTCATTCGAATAACTGACGGCGACGGCAAGTGGTTTAATTGTGACATCAGATCCGCTTTGACCCAGTGTATGTGGGCCATTTCAAATGTAATATCCGGACCATTCGGGATGGATATCCTGCGATCAACAAGTAGGCTTCATGCATCCCCCACGTACTATCACTCTAAGAGTTTTTCCAGGTGGATGAAAAAGCTGTATTGGAATAACAATGCTTTCAAGTCCTCCACAAATTTTGAACACATTAAGACCCACTATTATTGGTCGCATCCTCATGTATGGATTTCTTGTTTATTCGATGCAGAAGAGTAACTTCTGTTCTAGATCAACCCTACGCGCGTCATTCCTGTGGGACCCGAACCCACTGTCCAACCTCTGTGATGGTTATGTAACGCCAGTCCGACAAAGAGTATCAGGTTAAATGTAATTGTAGCACGTCCAGAAGAATCCGAAAGATCGGTAAAGTTCATAAAACAATGCACGAAATATTAATGGCTCTTCGTACAGTATATGCATAATGATATTGAAGTTTAAAATAAGTTGTCATCGATAGAGAAACTGTATCGACAGCCATGAAGACCTCACAGGACTGAGGGATTTAAGGTGTTTAGCAGCATGAAGCTTGTATTTCTCTATCCAATCCTCTTCACTACCCATTGCCTTCTCCAGCCAATTTAACCGCCGTAACACCCGTTCCATATCGCGTCCATTGTAATAATTATGCCCTCCTTTGGGATACTCGATGGATATATGGTTCGACGGAGTCTCGGCAACGAAAAGGGAGAACTCGCACTGCGAAGTGGGTATGTGAAAGAGATAACCATGGACAAGATACATCGGCCTCTCGGTGCAATGTCGATAACCAAAAGAGAGGGGTGGTAAGGACGGAACACCTATGTACGCACATCAGTCGGGAGAGCTACTGATAGAACAAGATGAACCTATACCGTCGTTGTATGCCTTGACACACAGTTCTACCATTGAAGATTCGCCATATACCTCACGATGCTTCGATACTAACTCTCGCCAGTATTTTACGAAGGAAGCATCCCCAACTCTCGGAGCACCATAGGACACATGCTTGAGCCGCACATCCGGAGGTATATTTATCTTCTGGGTGAGCGCATCGACCATAAGTAAATACGACACGGCACCACCCATGCTATGGCCTGTGATAACAAGCTCTTTCACCTCATGTTCTTGAAAGCCTTTGGCTATGCCCACATAAACGGAATCCCGTACGCCCTTATATAGGTTCCAGAATCCCGAGTGGATAGCCCCCCGACATGATCGGTGTCGGTGCTTTATGAACCTCATATCCTGAATGGTCTGCAGCAACGAGGTCGTCCCTGAAGTAGCCACGATAAGCTGTTTCGTGTGTGGACGGTACGCGACGTAAGCGTGCAAATGGGAGACCCGTCCAAAAAACTCAGACACAAGTATGGATCCCTGAAGCGCCTGGTAGTTTTCCAGTGGGAAATCTGGCTGTATCAGGGTGTCGATGTTTCCGAAGACAAATTCCACCGGAACGATATTATTCGAAGCTATCTCGGCGTATTGGCCTGTTATGGGCCCTGGTCACACGAGCAATAATAACGGACACATGGAAGATGGACGAACCGATTTCCGCCAGCTCAAGCTGAAGACTGGGTTCTACCAGGTCCTTCCCGGAAAGGGTATACGAGGAATATGAGGCTACCACCTTGGAAATCCATCG
Organism: Guyanagaster necrorhizus; assembly: GCF_019112545.1. Classification (NCBI taxonomy): domain Eukaryota; kingdom Fungi; phylum Basidiomycota; class Agaricomycetes; order Agaricales; family Physalacriaceae; genus Guyanagaster; species Guyanagaster necrorhizus. Next base: position 1,205,582 of record NW_025064886.1, on the reverse strand, counting down.
AAAGTTAACGAGCTTTTCGGAGGCATACATTACCCTTTGAGCCTCGGTGAGGGCATACTTGGGGGACTTGGCCTTTCGGAGCATTATGATAGGAAGAGGAACATTTGATTGTTTCGTGATTCCACACCGGAGTAAAGGGCCAGGGCGTTTCGCCCACGTTGTCTGCTTTACGAATTGCCCTCCGGGCCGTCATGCCATCAGTGACAGCAACTTAAAATTTCTTTTCGCTGTCCTCTTGCTGTCCTCCCCCACGACAATAACCCCAGATAACCTCTTTTTATGCTATAAGGGATCACCGCCTAGTACCCCTTTGTCCTGTTGGTCATGCCTGTTCTGACTTGGGAATGCGTCGCCTCGTACTTCAAGGAGCTATGATCATTCAACTTTCAAGAGATCCAGACATCTCCAAGCTTGTACGATGCATCGAGTTTTACTTTCCTGAAGCCGATAACGGATTTTTTGCTGTAGTACGTCATACTTATTCCTGCGTCGAAGCCGACTTTTTAGATCTTGATTTCCCAGTTTGCTGCTATGTCTGGGGCCTTGGCTTATCTGACTGAAGTGCAAGAGATCAGTATCGCATGCATGCGGTACAATGGACGTCCTAGAGGTGTTTTTTGCCTTTGTCTGGAAGGCTTTTGGGACGAACCTCAAGAAACTCACCATTACCAATTATCATACATATATATCAAGATCACGTACTAAGGTATGGAACTCGCAATCTGAGGATGCGGTGGAGTACTCGATGTGGGCTGTGTTCATCGACTCTCACTATCCGCCGCCCGAAGATGCGGGGTTATCTTGTTGATCTTTCAAACCTTTTCAGCCTCCTTTCTTGTTTCATTCACCGATCTGGGAGGTCTGCACGTGGCTACTAACACTCTTAGTGACCTGGCAGGCCTTGGCAACTTGCTCACTCAATATGTCCATACTTCAATCAGTGGATAAAGCATTTTTTCGACGAACACACCCGCTCTCTGGTCTCCAATCGTTGAGCTTTCTCTCTCCCTGCCTGGCATTCGAGGTTTCAGAATTGTGTCTGCACCGTTCCTCATACATCCGGACCAACGTACTAACCTATGATGAGTTAGAGAAGGCTGTCCCCATTCTTTCGCTTGCTCAGCTCTTGAAAAAGTTACTTCTATCCGTGTTCACAATCACCCCAGAGACGTATGATTGACTGGCGTCTAAGCTGCCGGCTGATACACATCTATTACGATATTTTTGGTTTGTCGGGTTTGTCCAGCATCTCATGATGTTGTTACTTCATCATCTGACCTCCTGTTTTTTTATCAGGGTCTGCTCATCTCCATACAAACGACCGTCTACCATCTGGAAAATCTGTAAGGAACAGGAATCCCTATTCTGACACGTTCTAATATCCGTTCACAGAAAATTCTGAGGCGTGAAATGTCCCAGAAAGTTTACTCAGAAGCTCCAATACGTCACTGGTCGAGAAGGGGACAATTCGGCCCATGCGAATGACCGCTTGGCTAAAGCTACGCCAAGCGTACGCAGTGTATCAGAGTATGGATATACCAAAGGGTGTACCATAATGCATACTTTCATGAACCCCAAACTTAGAATTTCGGGACCGAGAAGATCGACGCCACGGAAGCACGCTCGGGGTTGCTGCTATCTGTACGATTTGATTGTAGAAGATTCAAGATGGGGTCAGAGTCGTTATCAATCTTGATCGTTATGTGAAAGCTGTAATTCAATTTTTCTTGTTTGGATCCTCTTAAGCTGATGACGCTCTCGTTTTCAGAGCTACACCACCCCGACCTCAACTCTGGTACCAATATCCTTTGCCTGGAACATGAAATTACATAACTTCATCCGATACCCTTCGGACCTCGAAATACCATCAGACTGAGTCATGATAGAGAGGCGTCTATCTTCTCACTTCCCACTAACCGTTTCACTGGACGGCAATCTGAGGGGTACGTTTCACACCATGATCCGTATTATTGTCTGTTGAATAGATACGCAGGGAATACACAATATCTGGGCTGCAGCCGTACATGTGAAGATACCCACACCGTGCAGTCATCATCCTAGAACGAGGGTATAAGCCATCAATATCTATTTATCCATCTGTGGGCCGCGGTTCCGCGTAGATTGCTGCGTGACTTACTGGTATAAGGGCCACCTTCTCTGCTCAAATACCAGATTGCACGGTCTTCCCTTTGCTCCAAGCATGCCCAACGCAGCCCCCCACCCCATCATCGCCTACCGCATAGACAATTCTCACCTCAACGATTCCAGATACCAACGCGGTGAAGAAGTCCGGGCCCCCTCATCCTGCCGGCTATACTGGGATATGTGGAAGGATCCCGAATACTTCGCCATCGACACTGGAGCCACCGACTCTAATGGGAAATACCAGTTCATCGCGCTCGCTCGAGCGGTCGTCGATCGACACATCCGTTTTATCATCATCACGTGTGGCGCCTTCCCCGAGTCGTGGGGACCTATCCACGTAGAGAACGCCCGCAACCACACAGTGACTATCCATAACGTGCTGCAGAGTATATATCGATACCTGTGCATCCCACTGACGCACGCTGAACAGGCTGCGCTGAGCCACAAACAGCGCGAGATGATGATGAGGACTCTGTTTGCGAATCCGGGGAGGGCGTCGACCCTCAACCGGGGGCACTACTTGGGAGCGAACCATTATTTTGGTGGGCTGACGCCGTCGTTGAGGTTTAATGACACGTACATCCTTACGCTTCGACGCTCAGGCCAAGGACAAGCGCGGGGTTAGTCCGTCCCAAGGTGAGCTGAATTGGACATGTCGGTGTGGTAATAACTAAGGACGATTTACAGATAAATGGGAACGTCATGCATGATACATAAAGGGCAAAGGCACGAGTCCGATCGTCTGCTCCCTGAGGCCTCAAAAAGACGGGGTTTATCCCTCATCCCTGCGCCAAGGTATTCTGGTACTACAAAGCCCTAGGGAATACTCCAGTAGCACCGTCTCATCCACGATCTTCTCTGGCTCTTTTCCTGAGGTGGTTGAGGGGGCTACGGATAACCGCTTCGTGCTCGGTGGGGATGGCATAGCTACGGCTACAGCCACCTGGACATCTGCGGATTCTGAATCGCCCACGTCCTTCAAAGAAGACGAATCCCCATGATCTGGACGTGATCGAAGAAGTGGCAGGAAGGATACATTGCCCCCCTTCGAATGACGATGGTCAGCCTGAGGTTTGGTATCGCTATCCGAGATGGCTGCAGAGATTGGCTGCCCAAAGCGTGTGATCATTAGATAAACATTTAAAACCAAAAAAACGCCAACAGCACAGAAGCTCACCATTATAGCCTCCCAAGCCTGAGCATCAGATGAGGTTTCCCGCTTCCGCGTCCAGAGATCCCACAGCTTTGGTCTCTGGCCTAAATGTCTCAGTCGCTCATCCACATCCGCCCTCGGGTCAGCCGTGCTCGAAAACTGTATCCTCCTCCACCCAAAGACTGCAATCATCGCTGCAGCGAAGAGGCCAATAGCCAGGAAAGCGAGGATCAGCGGGGGTGAGGAGCCCGGGGTGAAGAAGCTCGGGTTGCTGTCGTTGTTGTCGTTGTCAGTGGAAGAGGGAGCCAGCGAGGTGGACGTGGACGACATTGTTCATGGTCTTGAAGAAAAGAACATGAGAGAAGGTCTGACTCTTAGAGCAAATAGATTCCGGGTCCGTGAGAAGCTTGAGGCGCATACCCGAAGGTATTTTTGGAAGACAATCGCTCACGGTGGCTTCTTTCACAAATCTACCCATGTGATGTACAGAGAATCAAAGAGATGTCATACGATATAACAAACAGAAGTACCGATGTAGGCTTGCGAACCCCACAGTCGATCATCTGCCAGTTACGCTTTGATCGACTGGTTACCTTTGTGGTTAGCCTAATGGATCCGCCGGCTGGTTTCGACCCACTTGCGATGGATTCCTTAGTAGGACCGCTTCGGCGGCACGATCTTTCTATACAGAGTGAAACCTCCGCAGCACACGATCTAATGACGCAAGGGACACGATAATGGTACAGTACATCGGTTCCAAAAAAAAAGCCAGACAACAAGAAGGACAATCTTCCGACTTGCGCCAAAGCAGAGATGTGTAATTCAAGTGGTTTCCAAGGCACCCATATCAGTGGGCTGTTTAGATGGGCTTTAGCCTCCCATACGAAACGACTTTCGAACAGTCCTGTCCATAAAGATACAATTGTTTTTCCCTACGAGTACTTTCAAAGTACATCACGTCTCTTAATACCCACTCTGCATTTCAAAGGCTTCCTCAAGAAACCCTCCCTCGTCGGGAGCTACCAAATATATAAACTCACATCCCACAAAAAAACAGACACAGAAAAGAGCACATACCGGCATATCAGGATCCTCCAAAGCAAATTGGAACCTCCTCAAAATCGACGAAACGATAATCTGCAACTCCAGCGAGGCGAGATTGCGCCCTACACATGCCCTAAACAAAAGAGTCAACAGTTGGACACTCACACACGACTAAAGGTCTCCTACCTGGGCCCAAGTGAGAAGGGGTTGAACGTCTTCTGGATGAGCGCGTTATCCCTCTCGAACCACCTCTCCGGTCTGTACTCGTCAATATCATCGCCCCAAACGGTCGGGTCGCGGTGGATGGTGTAACTGGGCACACTCAAAATGGCACCCTCGGGGAAATGATGACCATGTACGGTCATCCCGCCCTCTGGAACGATCCGAGGGAGACCGAGAGCAGACGTCGAGTGCAACCGCAGACCTTCGTTGATGCACGCGTCGAGGTAGGGGAGGTTCTTGACCTCATCGGCGGTCGATACCGAGTCGTTGAGCTGCTCGTCGAGTTCTTTGTGGAGTCTGGCTTGGACACGGGGGTTTCGGGCGAGGTAGTAGATGATGGCGCAAGACGAGCTGTGGAAAGGTTAGAGTTTAACGTATTGTCAATACGAATAAAGAAGGATGTTCGTTACTTGGACGTGGTATCGGAGCCTGCTATAAGAAGGGTGAGAGCCTCGGCTGTAAGCTCATCTCGGCCCATGGGTTTGCCCTGTGGATGATTATTGGAATGAGGAATGATGGATGAGTAAATAATAGAGTACCTTGTCATCTTTGCCGGCTCGTAGTTTGCTGAGTAAATCGGTTCTATCGGTAGGTGTGGCGAGCCGTTTCGCGACGGCCATTATAGCGATACCGGCGAGTGACTTGACGGCTTTTCCGCCGACCTGGAACATTGGGAGTTTTCGAGCGATGGGGCGCCACCATGAAGGAAAGACACCCATGGTCATTGAAAACTCGCCTCGGTCGTTCAAAATTTGCACGGCAGGAATGTCGAGGACTTGACAAGAAGTCTTTTGACCGATGGCGGCAAGGCCTTCTTCATTGCTTTTGGGAACTGGGGCAGAGTCTTTAGCAACCATGATCATTCCAAAGGGGGCGCCAAAGGCGAGATCGCCGATTATGTCGAATGCGAGGTAGTTGGTCCCTAGACAGAGTGAAAAAAGGAAAAGAGGTGGTAGGTGAGACTGGAGACATACAGGGAAGACAGTCAAGCCAGAGACGACCATCGCGACCGGACCAACCTCCTTCGCCGTCAGTACCGGACTCGCCTTTGAGAGCTTTGTCAAAGAGACGTTCCCATTGAGCTATGAGTTGGCCGACGTAAAGACGCAGACTTGGTTCGAATTCGAGAACACTCTTTTGGGAGAAGATGTGGGATATTATCTTTCGCTTGCGGGTATGTTGAGCGCGATCCCTGGTGTTGAAGAGGCCTCTTTGAATTGAGACAAAGGCGTCGTAAAAGGAGGATTTCATGGCGCCATTGCCGTGGGCGTAGATGACCTGGAGAGCCTCTGGGGAAGCGACGGAGAGATGGTTTGGAGCAATTCTGACAAAGGTGCCTGGAACCCAGAGTTATGGAGCGAATGCTGCGGAGAGTGAATGATATACTCACCATACTTTCTGTGCATCTCATGGACTGCCTCGGACCGGTGGCCTCCATATGATACCCATCCCAACCATGCATCCGAGAACTTTGCAAGGAAAGGGCCGGGAAATGGACGAAAGTGGTACGGGTCGAAGAGATAGGCTAGCAAGTGAAGGAGAACTGCCGAGGCGAGGGCGACAAGGAGGATAGCAACGATATGCAGCATGGTAAGACGAGTAAGAGGACATGATGGTTGGCGTTATATATGGAGTCGAGTGTGACTTGTCTCGATCAGTGTCCAAGTTGAGATCCGTTACACGTCATGGGATTGGCGAACCACCAAGGCTTGGGCGACGGACACGGACACGTAGCTGATTCTTGCAACTATTCGGCAATCAGCATTACTACCAACGCGTCGCCTCATGCTCACTAAACAATTGATTCCAACATATCCAAGTCGCGTCGCTTGGTGAACAAGTGTAAATGATCCCATCTCCTACACGCCGGTTTGGAGATGTCGTCTATCGCCTTGAGCCGATCTTCCAATGGACGTTCTGAGTAGGTGTAATCGTTCTCCGACTCTCGCACTCTTGTCTGACCAACAATTCTGCTTCCGCGCGTGCAATCCTGCTCGTAGGCAAGCTCCCACCTGGTGTACCTAGTCCCTTTTTCCTTCCCCTTCCTGTCGCTCATCCCCTTTCCAGGCCAGCATATGAGATCGACTGCGCATCGAACATGCCCGCCAACTACGACGCTCGAGTCTTCAAGTCAACAGCCGCCCGCGTCTGATCTTGGAGTGACTTTTTTTTTATTCAGCCCACAGCGGCCCGACCTAGGCCAGCCGTCTTCGTCCAACTGCCAGATGACTGCGAAGGCGTTGCAGACGAGCGTGCTTTCTGCGTCTACTACTAGTGTAAAGCTAAATTCTTTTTATTAAAGCTGACAATTCCTAGTCTGGTGCCATTCGGTTCTCGTACTAATAGTCGATCCAGCTCCAATTCCGCGTCCATGTCTTTTGAAGCTTACTTCGTTTTCTCCATGGCCATATTCTTGTAGACAGCTTTTCATTGACACCAAGTATGTACATACCACATATAAATATCGAATGTCATTCATTCATTCGAGATCTTCGGAGATGGATGTCAATTCCCCTATATAACTCGACGGCCCAAGCTGAGCGAGATATCATGGTCTGCGTTTCAGATGTAAATTATTACTTCACAGTCGATCTAACACTTCAACTTGCTGTGCACAAAGGTGATAACTACACAACAAGTTCAATTGGGCACATCCCCGATCACTCAAATGAAATCTGATGTTTTCACCCACCACATCAAATCAAATCTTGATCTCTTCCTTTAGGCCATGCCAGAAATCGCACCTGGCAGAAAGCGCATCCGTAATATTCTCGAGGTGTATACCACCAGGATGCAGCAGCATCCGCGGGTCTCCCGTACCCTACAAGTCCAACACCACGACGTCAGAAATCCAGACAGCAGTGCCTCAAACCACTTACACTCCACTCTGGTGCTTCCCGCGCAACCGGCGTACCACCAGTAGCGAACGACGTCCAATACTCACGCATAGCTTCGAAGAGCGCCAAATCGTCCGCGTTCGCCTCAGATGATGAAGAGGAAGGGAACAACGCCTCCAGATCGGCACCATGGTTCGAACCGAGGTGTGGGTTATCGTACCGGTACTGGAACGCCGATCGCTTGGCGGCTTTGTTGATTAAAACCGCCGTACAAATGTATCGCATCTCGCCATACATCTGTTGACCCTGCAAGTCATACGAGTTGTTATAGTCCGTGAGTGGATACAGCTCTAGAGCCTTGATGAACGTTTCGTTTGTCAAGGTGCTATATTGGCCTTGCAAAAAGAAGTAGACAGTGTCCTCGGTCGCGTTTGAGGAAGTTGTATTCGCCCATGGTGCTGGGATGTTAGCAGACCAATGGGCACCTTCATTGGTGTTCGACCTGGACACCCGTAAAGCATAACCGAACGTAGCGGTCAAGTACACTTACCCGTAGAAGAGAGGTATCGGAGCCAACGTCCCATCTTGGAAAGCCTCGACCGCCCTTTTAGATATGAAAGTCCCGTCCAGGATTGGCGCAAAGGAAAAAATAGTTGTGGGCTTTGACACGAGGACATCATTTCCGGCTGCCGCCAGATCGTTCACGTCTGCTTCGCGGAGACATGCCAGAACGTCCTCGTCTTTGTCACAGCCACTACGAACAGAAATCAGCATCTGTGGAGTGTGGTGCGGTAGAAAAACTTAACGCATCTGCTACGAAATCTGTAAAGATCCCTTCGATATATTCACTATCGTATGCAGGCATAAAGGTCATGGAAGGACTATCTCCCATAGCTGCAACGAAAAGGCCTTCCGTGTCACCTCCGTTCGCGACAACCTAAAGAACCAATGATCAGCAGACGCGAAAAAGAACGTCCCCGTGGCTATTCTACCTGGAACATCGTAGACCCCGCGCCCGCGGATTCGCCCCAGATCGTCACGCGCCTTGACGAGAAGCCCCATTGGTACCAACGTGATGTGGAGAGTCAATGAGAACATACCCAGAATCGCCACCAAAGTGGGAAATATACTTCTGGAGCCATCGAAGAGCAGCTCGCTGGGAGAGATGAATCGTCAAGAAGTGTCAACGTACTGTCGAAACATTCAGTATACCTGATCCAGAAGTCCTGCGTTTAGAGCGCCGTTAGCCTTCAACTGGGAACCGCCTTGCAGTGGGGATTAGCTTGTCGAAAATCCTACAAAGTCAGACAGGCCAAACCTAGAAACCCAAACTGTCCCAGGCGATACTGCAATGAAGTATAAATGAATGGTTTGGCTGATGATTGAAACAATGCATTTGGAGGAAATCCAATTGAACTACCACTTTGGAATCCACCACCTCACGAAGTATTAGGAAGACCCGGGAAAAGAACGAAGAAATAAGGTACCATGAATGTAGATCAGAACTGGTAGTTTATCGTCGCTGTTAGTTCCAACGGGAATGTTGACCTACGGAACGGGGACAGATCAGAGACAGCTATGATGGAGACGCTACACGCAATTTGTACATTGATGAACAAACAATCCTCAGATGCGCCGCTCGGAACTGTAGACGTGGCCGTTTCGATGCATACATTGCCGAACTGTCGACTTTTGTTAGCTTATATTGGCGCAGTGAGGAAAGACACATACCTCAGCAGCGCTTACGTCTCCCAGATAGTTAGAAGGAGGGAATACCGGCGCTCTCCATCTCAGATCGTTCACAGGAGGGTCCGCATACGGTATTCCACGAAAGTAGATAATTCCAGCATCGTCATCTTGCAACCCAGTGAAAGTTCCGTCTAGAGGAAGCAAATATGAGTTCCGAGACTGAAAAAGGACATAAAGAAAGATAGGAACAGTCCAGTGCAACCGTCGTATTAATCACAAAAGACGACGCCCCAAAGGCAGAAAAGCAAAACGCAAGCAGACTTTTCCAGAGCAGAGATAAGAGCATGATGTATGGGATGAGAAACGGGAACTGGTAGCAGGCCCGCGTACCGCATCATGAAGAAGCACAACCTCGGCAGAGCCGAAGGACGTGTCCCAAATTCTCAAAGCACCATACGCGGCATCAAAGTTGACACGCAGAATAGTACTAGCAGGCTCGCGTGATTTGGAGGAAAGCCGAGAAGCTGACAAGTCACCGATGGAGTTATATCCGAGCCTGCTGTAGGCAACCTTTCAGTAAGCCTGCAACGCTAATTTTTGGGGTACAGTCCTCCAGAGCATCAGCAAGCATTCTCTAGAGACCCTTCGTCGATGTCGACGAATACGCCCCTCTCGTGGTGATCGGGACGCTGTTGGTCCTCGTCAAGTAATAGAGTGCTACTTTGTGGATGATAACCGATAGAGCCTTATGAGTGACCGGCGTGGTTGTTGTCATCATCATTGGGAGAACCCGACGGCGGCGCGAGCGCTTTGTAGATATCCCTTCCATTCCGAAGCTAATTATAGTGCCGTTGTAGACGCCCATATTGGGCCCAGTAGAGCTCGTACTTCCTGTAATCGGCTGTCCGTCGAATGAAACTTCCTTCCTCCCATAAATAAACGTTTAAACCCTCGCAGTTTTTCAGGGACCCGACTTAATTGTACAAGTCGATTGTTTTTTTCTCTCGACCGGTACGGGCTCGGGAAGACTCCGACGATGCTTTTTGAACATCTGCCCACTCCCTGAGTGCGAAAAAGTTTCTCCAGGCCTCTCCTGGACGTCGGCCACTGTAATGCTTCACCTGGGAACGACTCCTTCTGACTCGTGGGACGAAGGCGTCTCTAGAACCGATTATTTCATACCTAGTACCCCTTCGAGTGGAAAAAGTAACTTCGTACCCGAACCTCTCAGGAAACGATCAGAAACGTAAGTATTTCGAAAGTTAGTTTGGTCATGGCCGACAGTAGAGCCCTGGGATTATGTTGGACAGGTACGACATTGTCCGTGGCAAATGTCCTGATTGATTCTGAAAATCGTTGTCGCTGAAGACTGGTAAGAATTTAATGGTATGCTCTTCTACGGTGAGACGGTTAAAGAGGGTGCCGCAGAACGATTTATGAATTGTCGACATTCCAGCTTGGATCAGGTGATGAGAGACTGGAGAAAGGAGGGAATACACTTCGTTTGCTAGAGAAAGTTGAGAGGATCTCACCTCCTTCTAAGGCAAAGGAGTTATGAAATACAAAAGAGCGCGTTCTAGACATCATTCGAACTAGTCTTCACAAATGAGATGCAGGTGCTTACCGATTGCCTATTAAACAAGTCCTGGCTCGTCCAGAGCAGGATGTATGATCAAGACTTAGTGTTGAGCAGTCATGAGCAAATGTTTGAACATTCAGTAGGGCTCTGAATATTGTCCAGACAACCTCAGGAGCAGATTTTATGTAACTCCAGTTATTTGTGGTAATTCGGTAATTATCGATAATATTGGTCATAGGCGTTCTGTCTAAATAGACTGTATCTACGTGGTCCAAATACAAGAAAATTGCCCAAGCTTCACAAAGTAATTTGAGCAAATTCGCTGTTTCCTGTTTCTACCGCCGTGTCATCTAAAGCATCTTCTTGGAATGGGATAAATGGGCCGAAGTACATCTAGAGCTCATTGGTAGTACGGTGAACAGTAGTCCCAAGCCTGCTTGATCAGACTGAACACTATCGCTCCTCCATTTCATCACCGAGGATCATTACCGACACCAGCGTAATATGCCCAGTTTCCCCAGTTACTCACCACATCATAGTCGACCGACATACTCTCATACCACTCCGCACTATGAAGGCATAAACTTCACTCTCTTCTCGACCCAGCCTATTCATGCAATGTCCTTCCAATTTGAGCGTCCGCGCACAGTATCGTCCATCCACGCAATGTCTTCATACGCTTCCGCAAAGAACGTCCATAAACCTTAATAAAAATGAGACCTTTTCGCTCAATGAAAGGAATTACTTTCTACCAGAAGGTCTTCGGATTGCCTTTGTGAAGCAACGATTCATGCCTCGTATATCACCCTTCGTCTCGGTACAGATGCCATAGCCTGAGAACCGCCGGACGCAATTCAGATACGTCGAACTTAATATCATATCCTCGAAAGGAATCGCTCTGATGCGTCATAAGAACGTGCCAGGAGCCATAGCACAAGCGACATCGCTCAGAAACATTGTCCAATTGGGGTGAGCAAATTTGCAGCAGACATGTTCGGGTGCCGGGTTGTAAGCGGCAATTTCCTAGTCCACAGGTAGGACACCAAGTTATGTCGTCCAAGCGTTATAGAGATTCGAGTCCGGATGATTTGTCCTTGAGACAGGACGAAGAGGAACCATCTGCCTCGTACGCTATACCTGCTTTCGAGGAAGATTTGGGTGATATTTGGAAAACATTTGTGAAAGCCGATGAAATTGGGCAGATTGGATAAGGTTGCGTATGGCTCTTGGGCAGCGTCCTTGTTTGTTTCGACCATGTCGACATGGCAGGTAATCATACGAGTGGAATTGGGGAGGTGAAGGCGGTAAATCAGAGAGCCATTGTTGTATATAAGAGGACTGAGATAGAGGAGATATCTCCCTGTTGGAACAAAGATGTCCCGGGAAGTAATATGCAAAAACGTCTTTCCATAGGCTGTTAATAAGGGGACATGTTGTTATGAATATAACTCTATGGACCACTGAGGATGTTCGGAGTACCAGAATTCTGACGTGAATCAGTTCGGGAGGGAGCCGGCTCGGCATGTTTCCGTATACTGTTGTTTGGCTGTTTAATGTTTATCATCCAATAGAGCAGGGACCATATCCTCAACGCGTTCCAACAGAGACCACAAGCAAAGAGAAAATGTTCATAATTCAGAGTAAACAACGAAATCTCTAGCCGACGGCCGGGAACAATATCGTCTTTTCCCATCCCCTCCACGACGAACTTTCCAACCTCGCAAAGGTAATTCGTAACGCATCCAAATCTCGCGCCTCGTGTTTTACCGACGCCGTGATATCTAAACTAATCTTCCTGAAATGGGCCAAACTGTGCAACTATGGACTCTATGGCATATCTCGATGCGCAGGTAATTCGTATGACTTCGAGTGGTGTAACATGCCAGTGTGCGCCAATCGTAGAGATAAGTGAGTTCCATGAGGTTAAATCAACGCCTGTAGAGTAGCATAGATGTAGATGTTGTAAGTCGGGCAGGACGGCTGAAGTGGAGGTTAAAATGCTGAAAAAGTCGTCCTCGGTGGACTGGAGTGCAATGTCAAGGCAGGAGAGCGACTGCATCATAGAGAGGGATTGTTGGAGAGACACTGGGCAGCACGGTTATGCCTGGGCCGACGGCGAGACTGTCAATATAGCAACGTGAACGGCGAACCAAGTCATTCAGGTTGATTGCATCGAGAGGACACTCAGAACGTGTGGTTCCAACGTGAGATCCCGGAGGGAGGGTAGATGTAAGTATCGAAGTAGGCGTGTAGAATCTACATATAGACGCCGGAGTTTGAGAAGGGATAGGAGACTAGGCAGGGAGATCGCGTCGACGTGTTGAACTATTGAAGAATCAAGGTGGCACTCTTCGAGGAACTGGTGTTTCTTTAAATGAAGATCTGTAGCACATCCTGCGAAATATGTGACATGTCTAGGCAACCTGAAGTCACCCAGGCCATGCACCTTATACAATGCCACCTTGTGAAGGCGAGCGGCAGTAGCGAAAATGGTCATATAGCTTTCTGGGTAAAATCGTCCTCGGATGAAACTCCGACACCATTGAGTACAGAAGCAATGATTACAAGGCAAGGAGATCCTCTTTAACAACAGTCATCTCCCCCAGGAAGTACAGTTCCGGACGTAATAAGATGTGCCTCCGTCGACGACAGCGTTGGAGAATCACTGCAAAGACCTGGATAGATATATCTGGATATGGCCTGGAACTTGAAGCGAACGCGGCGATGTCCAAAGGATGTGAGCTGGAGTGACTAAAATAGTTTCAAGCAACGCAGGAGCATTTTTGAAGCTGTCAGCATAAACGAAATGATGGTTAGACGGAACCAGAGGGAAGGGGAGGATAATGCGGTATCCCGCCAGAGTCCACAGACGTGACTGAAGATCCATGGCCCCTCAGCATTGAAAACGTTGCCGTAGTAATCCCAATCACATCTTCGGACTTGCTGGAACAAGGTGAGGAGGACATTATTTGTACGCATTTGATATGTCGGCGAGTGGAAGACTTCCAGGTAAACATGTCCAAACTGAAAGAGGCTCGACGCCCGGTCCGTATGTCCGGAGGCTCAGACATGCATCTCACTGACCACCTATTGACGCTGCAAACAACCGTTCCCTACGCAGACGCGCTCAGGCATCCATTCCTGACATCTGCTGCCTCGGGGAGCCTTCAGCATGAGCGACTCGGTTTCTGGCTCTCCCAGGACAGGCTGTACGCTGCCCATGCTTATCCTCGCTTCATCGGCTCGTTGATCTCGGCCATTCCCTACGATGCATCACACAAAATTGGATCCATTGAGGAGCGCCTAAACCAACGCATACTCGATATCCTGGTCTTCTCTCTTACTAATGTCGTGAGAGAGGTCACGTTCTTCGAGGAGACGGCGAAGGAGTGGGGCCTCCGAATTGAAGGATGGAAGGAACGAAAGGGCACGAGAGACTATACAGCCGAGATGGCTCGTGTTTCCAGCTCGTTGGAAGAGGGCTTGGTGTTCCTATGGGCAATGGAGAAGGTCGGTATATACTCACCCTTCCTGGTTCTGCTATACGAATTTGATCTGCTCAGGTGTATTTGGATTCTTGGGTCGCTGTCCATACACAACTCGTCAGCTCTCTTGATGCTACTCGTACGACACCCACATTGTCAGCATTATTATCTTTGTCGGCTAATTGGAGTAGCACCGAGTTCAGCTCTTTCGTTGATACTTTGGCCGGTATAGTCAATGATCTTGGAATCACGCCTGGGTCTGCATCTTGGAAGCGAGCTGAAGGCGTTTGGGATAGGGTGGTCGAGCTGGAAGCAGCATTTTGGCCGGAAGAGGGCGAAGAATCTAGCATGCTTTCATGAGGTAAAAAACACCGCCTTGAAAAGACCAGCAGGCAAAAGCATCCGTATTTATGACTAGCATCTTATAATGAATTGCTGATGATGAGCATTCGTTCAGGCAGCCGTTTCAGGGAGAAGAAACGCGCAGCATACAATTTCGATGAACGAATCCCTGTGTGTCGGGACTCGGAGATCGCAGGATGAGCTTGGGGCCTGCGAGAGAAGAAATTGAGCATTGATTACTGTCAGCGCCTTACGAATTATACCTGAAGAACAATGACGCCTGAAATGGAAGATTGTGTCAGGGCGCTACATCGTGAAAGAAAAAGTCTATGCAGCTCACCTCGCAAGTCAGTAGAGGAATTCCACATCCAAGAACGCGTCAAGGTCTGATAAGTGAGTGGTTGCGAAATATACTGCGCTGAATGTGGTACAATATTGAGAGTTAACGCGCTCAAACTTCGAGCCAAGGGACTGTGCACTCCTACGTATTGATGAGAGGCATGTTTCTTCCTTATATTTCTTTGTGCACTATATCATGTAGAAGGAATGAAATTGTAGACACAGATAGAACTAGAATGGTAGTTTGGCCTTCTTGTTGACTTGTGGTGTAGCCAGAGGATTTGGCCGCCTGTTCTTGTAATACTGCAAAAGTAACACATAAAGCAATGAAAAGAAGTAAGGATAAGCAACATACGCTCTTGTACCGCATGATGCGTTGGTCCATGTCCCTCAGCAAAATCTTCTTGTAGTTGAACCGGCGCCTCTTCACGCGCTCCCACTTGTGTCCCTTGAACATCCTCTTCTTTCCTGAATACAACCGCGTACCACTCTCCGCACCCTTGACCTGCTTCTCGTTGACCTTTCCAACCCATTCAACCTTGCTTAACCAACCCCCCCGTAAAGCTTTCTTCTTTTCGTCCAAATTCAGCCTCGGGCTCTTTGTTGGAGCTGCGAGAATCTCCGCCGCCCGCAATTTGGGACCTGGGGGAAGGAGGTGTAAAGTCTTGGTGACCTTGGCCTGTTTCACCAGCTCCGCCTGGCGTCGCAAGGAATACTTGGGTGGTGCCCATCTACCGCTCGTTGGGTTGAATCGCGGGAGAAACGGATTAGGGAGCAGGAGAGCCTTAGGATTCGCGTCGGGTTTTTCTGGAAGGGGACCATATCGTTTCAAGTGATGGCGGAGACCTTTTATCTCGTGCAGACGAAATCTTTTGACAGCACTGAGGCCCGCCGCCGCCGTCGACATCGAGGCCGGAAAGAGAGGTGCTTTGTTTGGCAACAGCTTCAGGTGATGAAAAGTCAGCGATACGAAGACTGATCCGGACTTTTTCTTCGTCGCCCTTCTTGACTCCTTACCATCACCATGTCCGCATTTCAAAACAGAAATACTCGGAAACCTTACACTGTTTGTCGTCCCTCTTTGCGAACGTCTCTGTCTTTCATTCAACTCTTTTTTTTCAGCGGCCAACCAATACCGATGGTCAGTGGTTGCACGACAAGGCCCCTGGTCTGCCCGGCGTCAAACGGGTGCCTGCCACTTTCGCCACACCCAATTCCAAGATCGTCGTATCAAACCTGCACTACGAGATTACGCCTAAAGACCTGGCCGTAAGTGAGTCTCATCTGAGACAAGGGCTTGAAAATGATTTTTGTAGTCAATTTTTGGCCAATTTGGCACGCTCGTGCGCGAGCCGTTACTCAGGGTACGAATATCCGACTAGCACCACGCTACCTGAAAAAGCCAACCAACGACCCGCGCCTTTCGGTTTTTTTGTTACAAAGTACGACCGCAGTGGACGCTCCACAGGGACCGCCTTTATTTCCTTCGAAACGCCAGAGGAAGCAACGATAGCCAAAAAGACATTTGATGGCAAAGATGCCAAAGGTACGTGTGCACTATGTTGGCTACCCCCTTCTGATTAGACTTCCCATTAAGGCCAAGCCATGTCGATAACCTTCGACACGCTACCGCCCCGGAACCCAAGACGTGCAACAAGCGCACCAACAACGTCGACTCTTCTTAGCAGGATCCAGAAGCCTCCCCTTTTGGACCGCCTCGGTGTGGACGAACCCAACCCCAAGGAATCTGGCTCGTGTGTTTCTTTTTACTGCCGTCTTTTTCGTATCTCTGACTTTGATCTTAGTGGTCCTGTTCGGTCGAAACGTGCTCGCAAAGCTGCAGCAAAAGGTCCCAAAAAGCCCAAGACTACTGAGGATTTGGACAAGGAGCTTGATGCGTTCATGGGCGACGCAGAGCCGGCGGCGGCACCGGCAAAGGAAACACCTGCTCAGGATGTAGAGATGGCATAGACGCTATGTTCCCTTTTAATCTCTCTGTTATATATGTAAAAGTCGTCTAGTTTTGAGTTCTTGTGGCAATAGTATAGCCTTGTTTTCTGCTTTATCGTACGGTGCTGACTGCGCTGTCTCGTAGATGCCGTAAATTCCTCAAGAACGGCTGACAGTGGTCTACGTTTATTTTGGATCTTTTCTTTGAATTATGTCGTCACCAGACGGGCCTGGCATCTGAGAGGTTGCACGCTATTCAGTGATGCAGTCTTCCATTCATCGATAAACTCCTTATCGGACATATAAAGACTACGAGCACCTCATGGGATTTAGGCCGTCGTCTATATATCTCTTCCTTGCAAGGAAGGCAACGTACAACATACCACCATGGCAGAACGCTCCGTTGCATTAGTGACAGGCTCCGCTCGCGGAATGGGTCGAGCCGTTGCGCTTCGGCTCGCAAGCGATGGCTTCAAAGTTGCTTTGAACGATATCGCTTCCCAGAAAGAGGCGCTGGAGACTCTTCGCAGCGAAATTGAGGAGTTGGGGAACAAAGCGTTCATCTACATAGCTGACGCTTCGAAGGAGGACGAAGTGAAGGCTATGGTTGATGAGACCGTGTAAGTGTTAGGCAGGCTGGTCGTTGTAAGCAACCTCTTCAATCTTCTTTCTTTCATTCGATTTGATGGATTTTTCCAGATGATAGCTAATGCAGGTATATGTCTTAGCTTCTCTGGTCTTATGGATAGTGAGTTATCGAATGCCTATTTACGTTTTGGGCATTTCGAATTCTGATATCAGCTACGGCGGAGCAATAGGATCATATTTTTGGTGTAAATGAGCGGGGGAGTATTCCTTTGCTATAAACATGCCGCAAACAGATGGTTAAACAAGGCTGGGGAGGGCGGATCATCGGCGCAAGTTCTGTCGCAGGGATGAGAGGTAAGAATGACTCGTTTGAACTCTCTTGCTTCCTCGTCCGACCACTTCCTGGCTCATGCGGGTGTATGTCATTATAGCGCATTAAAGTTCGCCATTCGCGGGTTGACATAGAGCGCTGGTACATCTAACTGTTATGATGACTGAATCTCAATAACGTTAGACATCAATGTTTTAACACTGGAACTGGGATGCGCCGCCAGAGTCGCACTTCATTACTGGACAGACGGTACGTGTCGCTCAATTCATGTGTACGTTTTCTGTCTCAAGACACTGCGTTTCTAGATCACCGTTGATGGCGGATCATTCTTCAGTTGACTGTATTTATTCACCCGGTCATAATATGTATTTTGATAGTATTGATTTGGTTACATGACGTCCAATTACCTGCAACCTTTTACCTGTAGTCTAACGAGAATGCTTTGTATCCACGAAGAAATTCCTGTTAAATGAGTACGTTGGACGCGAGGTTCGAAACTGCGACCATGTCACATGGCACGATGACACAGAGTCCAGGGTCCATGATGATGTACCGTAGCCCTACTGACGATGCACAGCGAATCTACGAGCTTCTCTGCAGAGTCGTACTTCGCTACGCAGGGTCCACCACCCAATCTCGAACACGAAGTTAGTGCCGTTCGCACCTTTGTCGCCCAGCAAATCCAGCAGAATCGAAATGTAGTCTTGGTTACGGTGAGGACCTTCGATTTTCCGTTTCGGTGCTTTGCTCAGTACCACAAGCATAGAGTGGAGGGACCACTGTTCCTTTGGAGCTCAATGTGTGAGAGCGTTCCGTTGCGCAGCGGTGGGAGACGCTTACGATTCGACGTATAACAGTGTTCGCTTTCTGGACAATTTCAGTGCCGGTATGTGGTGGTCTTCTGAGTGCTCTACTGGACTTTTCTGAAGAAACCACAGGTACCAGAGGCGCCACATCTGCCGAGTATTTCCTTAAAGCTGGATATGCCGTCATTTTCATGCATCGCCAGTTCAGTCTGCAGCCATTCAGCCGACATTATTCCCATTCTACCAATCCTTTTCTCGACTTCCTCGAAATAGATCAGGTGGACAGCAGCGACCCTCAGATTAGTGTGACCGCAGATAAAAGAGCCCATTTGCTTGAGGTCTTGACGGCATACAAGTCCGTGCATGCATCCGGAACGTTACTTACCTTGACGTTCATCACTGTCAATGACTATCTCTGGCTTCTTCGCGCTGTTTCTCAGGAGCTCTCTGTCATGCGGAGAAGGGCGATGTATTACTTGGCCGCTGCTGTCAGCGACTTCTTCCTTCCAAGACAGAAGATGGTGCGTAATGGCTTTTTGGTCCTTGAACTTGCGTTAAAATCTTCTAGTCAGAGCACAAAATCCAATCTGGCAAGGGAAGTCTACACATTGAGATGGACCAAGTGCCAAAGATCCTCAAGTCAATGGTAGACGAATGGACTCATGACGGTTTCATTGTCTCGTTCAAGGTAATGAAGTATTTTGCCGAGTACCCCTCTCTCATCACCTTTCCAAAGCTCGAAACAGATCCTCTTTTGCTGATACCAAAAGCACATGCAGCTCTAGAACGATATGGTCACCAAGTGGTCATCGGGAATGACCTTCATCGGCGTAAATTCGAGGTGGTTTTCGTCTCTCGTAATCCTCAGCTCAATGGCGACGCTTCCACTGGCTCAGCCCCTTCTACATTCGTAGATCACTGGCTCCGTATTGACTTGATCCGTGATCCTTCCAAAGAGATAGAAGAGGACATCATCTCAGAATTAGTCAGACGGCATGAAGAATGGGTGAAGCAGAAATAAGTGATGTAATGTACATAACCAGGTCGAAGACGGACACATGGATGGAGGGTATCTTTATGAGGTTCTAGACTAAGCATGATTCCAAAGAAAGAAAAGTGTAGTCGTTAAATAACTAGGTAGCTCTAGAGAACGCGCAAGGAAGTGGTAGGTGAAGTCCAAAGCAGCCTTTGTGTATAATAATACTACCTCAATCCACCGACACGCGCCCAGAACATGTCCTCTTTTATCCGTATCAACTCTTTCCAAGTCCTCTCTTCCCAAGTCGTATCACCTATGTACACCTCTTTAGTTTCATCCTCTGGTTCCTCCTTCCCATCATCGGATTCAGATACAGACTGGACCGGTGTTTCGAACCGTTCTTGTTCGTCATCATAGCCAGCCGACACGTTTCGATCTTCGAGCTCTACCTTTCCATATACATGCGAAGGCGTAGGTGAAGAGGGTGTGTCGCTTTCAATGCTTTCCGAGCTAGACGGCCTTGCCTGTTCAGCCCCTTCCGAAATGAGAGTAGTAGGGGGGCTCTCTTCCACCTCAACTGCGCTAGAGAGTTCTGGTTCAGATCCCGACGTTTCATAGGGTTCAGTCACGGTCTCTGAGGCAGATACAGGTTCAGTTGTTGGCACCTCAGAAGGAACAGAAGGCCGCTCTTCTGCTGTGGACTCTTCAACCTCTTTCTCTACGTTCTCGCCTTCTTTCCCTACTTCGGTCTCTGCTTTCTCGTCCCTCTTAGCGTCGGACTCCTCGTTCTCTCGATCGTTGTCCTGCGCTTTCTTCTCCTTCTCCTTCTCCTTCTCCTCTGATTTCTCCTTTGCTGCTCCTTCAGACTTTGGTGTACCTGGCCTCGATCCGGGCAAGGGACGCGCCCCACGCGCAGCAGCTCTTCGAGGGAGCGGAGGAGGTGCTGCAGGGGAAGCCGGGGTAGCGGGGGTAGCGGGTCTAGACTCGGGAAGAGGTACGCGGGTCGGCGTTTGGGGGCGCTCCAATGTAGGCGGCTCCACTTCCTTTGCTGCCGTTGGCGGGGGCGGTGGAACAGGACGTCGGTCGTTTCGTCTAGGCAATGGCGGCGGGACAGGAGCTGGAGCGACTACTGGCGGGCTTTTGGGACCAGCGGATAAGGACGGGTGCACAGGTGGCGGTGCGAACTTCTTGCCTCGCAGTTTTTCATTCTGTGCCATGGCCTTTGCTTGGTCCCGCTCCCACGTAAGGTCAAATTTCTTTTCCTTTTCCTTCTCCTGTTGGAGTTTCTTCTTTTCTTTGTCGTCGCTGCTCCAGCTCACCGCCCTCTCGCCAAGAGCGCTAGCCATACCCCAAAGTCCCCTGCGTCGTGGTGGAACCGGGGGCTTGTCGCCGTTCGACGCAGTTGGTATCGGTGGGGGAGGTAATGCCGGGACTTCCTCTTCCCATACTCTTTCCACAATGCCTGTGCGAACGAATGCCCATAAAGTGCATGTCTGTCGCAACCGCATGAGACACCAGCCGCTGGTGCAAAGAGCGTATGCAGTTGTTGATTGGGTACCACCATTGGAGTGATGGTTGATGGCAGAGCCACTTGCCTGCGATTGTGAAGATGTCGATATGAAAGAAGCTGTAGGGATGGAGAGGTTAGGAAGAGCCGATGATGGAGACGTTGATGATGAGACTCTGAATATGTGAACTTGAGCAGGTTTCGCAGTTTTGGGAGAAGGTGGGACGGAATTTGAACCATTCGAACCATTCAAAGTGTAAGACAGCGGTTTCTTAAACAGGGAAGACGGCCAGGAGCCAGAGCCAGATGGTCGCGACTCGGAATTGGGGAAGACAGACTCTCCACATAATGCACAGACAATATTGTTACTGCTAAGACCAGAGATAGAAGGTGCATTTAAGAACGCATCTTGCAATAAATAACTAGATGAGATGGGTTCAATTGTAAGCTGCCCATTATAGATGGCAGCAAGAACTGAGCGGCGCGATAGCCAGTTTAACGAAGGTGCGAGATCAAGGCGGACAGCAGGTTCTCTGGCGCAGCGTAAGCATTAATGAGCATGGAATAAACTGACGGAAAATCACTGACGAGTCTTCCGACAAGAGGCGAGCAATGAATGGAAGCGGAAGAAGAGTGGACATTGTTGGCGGTGTCGGGGTGGAGATATGAAGAGTGCGCAGGTGAGCCACGAACAAGAGGAACTCCTGGTACGGGAGGTGAGAGCAGATAAGGCGCAGCGGGCGCCACAGGGAGCCATCTTCACGTCGCTCT
The DNA here is from genome assembly GCF_019112545.1 of Guyanagaster necrorhizus. Lineage (NCBI taxonomy): Eukaryota > Fungi > Basidiomycota > Agaricomycetes > Agaricales > Physalacriaceae > Guyanagaster > Guyanagaster necrorhizus. Next base: position 1,183,815 of record NW_025064886.1, on the reverse strand, counting down.
GCCCATTTCCCTTTACCCATCGAGACCCGTATTTCCAGCGCACGTTTGTCGGCCTCTTCCTTGTCGGCCTGGAGCGCCTGCATTTGCTGCTGCATGACTGCGACGGCCTCCTCAGCACCTTTCAACGCAATCTCAGCTTCCTCGACCTTCTGCTCACTGAGCGCCTTGGAATATCGCGCCTCGGCAACCATCGTATTGGCCTGATCGAAGAGGCTCGCACTGAGATCATCCAATTCCTTCTCAATTGTTGCCCGCGCTGTCTCAGCTTGGCCACGCTGTGCTGCCTCCTCCGTCGCCTTCTCCATCAAACGATTTAGCTCGGCAGTAACATTGCTCTTTTCCACCAGCAGACCCGTATTCAGAGCGGAGAGATGTTGAGTCCTTTCAAATTCGAGCTCTGATAGTTTCAGCGTCGACGACCGCAAATTGGTGGAGGTAACGTGGAGGTCATCCTCAAGATCTGATACTCTGTCGTATGATTTTACGAGCTTGGTGTTTAGCTCTGTTACTTGGGAGTACAGATCCTGTATTTGGGTACGTAGAGACTGAATGACCATCTCTTGAGCATCAGACTCGGAGCCATATCGCGGTCGTCTGCCAGTGGGCCTATCGGTATGGGTAGAGGTCGTCCCGCTTGTCGTCCATTCGTCATGGCTGTCTGGTGCCATGTTGGGTGCTACCAGGCAAGGTGAGAGTGATGTGGTCAGTGGCAATTCGTCGTCGGCGCGTTCGGCGCGTGTCGGAAGAGCTAGACAAATACTGTCAAATTTTGCCCCACACTCAGGGGTCTCGACTTATCTGCTACACGACCATATAACCACAATCTGAACCGCTTGCCATCAATTCCGTTATGGATACCCCAGGCTTCAATGTATATCGATGGAAAGGATGATCCTTCCTTTACTATTACCGTTTTGATGCCTATACAGAGGTTCTCGGTCTCGATATCCTTGCGACATTCCCTGAAGATTGCGAGGAATTCGACAAGTGGCTGGCTGTTCTTCGTGCGGAATACGATGAAAAAATCGCTAACCTGTCTAAAAAGCATGATATACGGGCGCCCTATCCTCCAGACCTTAACACTGGTCGGTGAACTCCCGAATCTTACCGTTGCTTTTGAAGCCCCGTTGAATAATCTTATTTTCATGTCGACTCTCAGACTTTGTTTCGTTTGGACCACACGCCTTCTAGAGAAGAATTCTGCTCCTACATCGGTGCATCAGTTTTGATCATTATGGACATAGATCATTCCGAAAAGACACACCCACCGAGTACCAATATGAACAACAGATCACTCCATCCCGAGCGTCGATGACAGTACTATGCAGTCGTACATAGACATCGGCACCATCATTGAAGACGACGTAGTTCCAACGGGCGAATTCGCCCCATTGTTTCACTCGGTAGAAGATACCCGTTGTCGTATAGTGGAGACCTTCATAGGTCTTCTCTTTCAGAAATCGATACCAGACCATAGCTTTTGGGACTATCGCAAAGCATCGACAAGGACCATTACCATATTACATTCACATTTGCATGGATGGTGCTCTTCCTACCGGTTTACTCATGTAACTTACTAGCCCAATCATCCTGTCTCTTGTTGACGATCGGGGATGCCGATGATTTGCCAGTCCGATAGCCGAGAGAATCTCTGCATCTATGTTGCCACACATCTGGAAGACGAACGTTCTCTGAAATCGTCCGTGGTCGATGTCACCGACCACATGCGCACTTCCTCCAAGAAAAGTTCTGTCGTTTTTGGAGTCATTTCCTCTATTTATGTGTCATTGTCAGGCTGGACACGAAGAATGGAGAGGTAGTTCATACCAACCCCGTGGATTTCCTTCCATCGTGGTATGCTTCCGCATCAAGCACCCCAGGTATCGATGTTTTCGCGTCTGTGCAATTATCTCGACGATCTCGTCGACTATTACCCATGCTGGCTTTCCCTGGATCAGGACCAGCTCCCGCATGAGCTTCTGTCCCACACCGCCTCATACATCACGGATCTCGAGAGCCTGATCGCCTATGCAGGTCTGTCCATTCAGGTCTGTCCATTGAGACGAGAGCAGCATACAGGGACATACTGATGCTGCCCTGGATTAAAACACGCAGCTAATATCCGTCCTTGATGATCCCAAGCATGACGACGACAGTGACCATGAAAGAATATGTTCCGGTCACGGGAAAGAAAGCCGGTATTCTGCGAGCTCCCGTGTCATGGAAAACGGAGAGGATACCGTCTTGCGACTTGATGAGGAACACGCTAAATGCCACGATTTGGTTAGCGGCTTATGTTGATCTTATTTTCTTTCCCTTCACTCAAGGCTATATTAACTATGAAGGGTATCGTTTTGTCTGACTAGTGCCACTGGTTTTATCATGAAAATGCACATATATCATGTCGTTGGTCTTCAAAATTATATAGTAACGTGTTTGTACATAAATAGTCGATTAAAGAATCCAGGACGATTTCTATGCCACAGAATCATCTGATAGCCTTGCGTTTTCCAGATATATCCGCCATTATACCTCGTAATATCTCCCATAAAGCATATCGAGATTCCCACTATGTAAACGGTTAGTTGTAAACGAGAGAGTAAACGCGATGAGGACGCACAACAGGGTAGATAATGACGATGAAAGAAGCTACGAATGTCCACAAGAACGCAAGGACAATCCACCAGATGAAGCCAGCCTGTCAGAGTGTAAGAGAACGAAATCAGCCGAAGGTACTGAGATTCAAGTACCTTGGACCATATTTGCGGGATGACCATCATGCATAGACTACGAAACCTTTGTGAATATTAAGGTGAATTTCCGGATACTTACACGAAAACACAGAGCCTGAGAGGAAAAACCAGTTAGCCCGGCACGGCCTATATCAGCGGTGATGGACTTACACCACAAATAGACTGATGGTGAGTCGTACCGAAAAAATGGAGTCTTTATACAAATCATCATCCGAAGCATCGTTATGGACATGCACACCCTTCTCCATGTCGACCTCGCTGACATTGGTGTCGATCCTCTTCTCGTCCCCAGAGTCTATCTCGGCAGCATCAACGTGTCCTTCAGCGTCAGCGTCTTCCGGTTGAAAAGTGTTCATCCTTCGGGTAATCTCAAGGTCAAAGTCTTCGGGCCACCTATAGGAAACGATGCCTGAAATAATCGTCGCCAGGAAGAAAGATCCTGCGTTTCCAGCTAGCTGCTCGTACGTTCCTCCGGTTGTCGTAACATCGATGACGCCCTGTAAGTTGATGTTTACATAGGAAAATCGACATGGAAAATAAGTAGATAAAACGTACCCCATAACCTGCAGCAGTGGCCAACCACGCAGCAATACCACACGCGAAACCGATCCACAAACCGGCAAGGCAACCCCATTTGTTGGCGTGTCGGGAACGCAGGCAAAGGCCGACAGGTACAACACCAGAAGATGCAAAAGTTCCTGTACATTAAATGATGTCAGTCATGGATTCTCAGCTAACCGCCACAACGAATACAGACCCGTGAATCCGTCTGAGATGTAAAATAATGAGTAAGTACACGTAATAAGATCTAAAATGCTCACAAAGCCATGAAAGGGAGACGCCAATTTCGTAGAAAATGACCCCCAGTACACCCATAAAAATGCCGAAACCGACGACACCGACATGAGACACCCAGAGAATCTGCTTATCAGTGGCGTGAGGGTTGATGTAACGCTTGTAGATGTCGTAAGTAATAATTGACGACACCGCGACAAGTTCAGCAGACGCCTTTCAAAGAAGGTCAGCTATGTCCTGCAATCAAAGACACCAGTCACATACTGCTGAGGTTACAGCCAAAAAGAGAACAATTAATAGCAAGGGGGCGCCAGATCTCCCTAGCAATGCTGTAGCAGCAGCTGGTGCTGCCAAAGTCGATTGTGCTGCACTTAATGGAGCGTACGGGGACGTGGAGTCGGCAGAGAGGGCTACAATGGCGAGACCTGCTGCAGTGGCGAATGCGTAGGGGACAGGAAGAAAAGAAAAGCCTCCCAAGATATAACCTTCGACGGAAGTGCTAGCCTTGCTAGCAACAGCTCGTTGCCTATCCTATGATGAATAACATTCCTCAAAAAAGCAAGAAATCCTAGAGAAAGTTGTGTAGGAGCCAGCAGCATTGCCCGTGATGGGATAATTTGTTGCAGCAACTTGAAGAAGATCGTACACCTTCGAAGGTGAACCTAAGTACTCGTTGATAGCAAAAGCTGAAAAGCCGAAAGCCAGGATGATGGCGAAGATAAGAGTGGTGTGCAGGTAGTCGGAGAAAAAAGCTATAGAAAACGTCGTGAGTATGTATAATCGAGGAAGGCTCATCATAATCCCTACTGGAGCGAAGACCACCGATTAACGTATACACCACAACACCTACGGGAATAAGGAAACATGCAGCGATTGTGTTCATGCCCGTGCGTGTGTTCACAGTATCGCTTCCAACAGTAGTCAGCTGTGCCGTCAGACTTATGACAAGTGAGGATCTTGTTTTTCAGTGCAAAATTAAGAGCATACATGATGTCTAGGACGTGGTCAGCATTTGTTTTGACAACGTGGAGAAATGAACGCTTACTGGTTCCTAATCCGAAGAACATAAAGCTGAAATGTGCGAACGTCCCCCATCGTACGGCAATGATTTCGAGAAAGGTGTGAGCTCCAGGCGCGTTTCTTTTCAGCTGGATAGCATTCTGAGCAAATGCCATCTACGCAATATTGATTAGTAGACAGAAATAAAACGGAAAGAGAAACGGACAATTTGTGTTGCCGAACCAGCCTAAAAGCGATTTAGAGAATAAACAACCCTACTTCGATGTTGTGCTCTTACCGCATACCACTAGAAGAATGAGGTTGTTAGTATATGGAGCTGAAACATGCCAGCAACTTCCGCACACCCAAGGGCCTGATAATCCATAAACGAGGCAAACCGTAGCCGATTGCAGGAGCGTAGCGGCCCATGTTGCCGCAGAAACAATCCCGGAAGCGATAAGACCTGGTTTCAACGAACGGCTTGCCGAAGTGAACTTTTCCGACGAACCACCAGCGTGATGCTCAGTATACCGATCGGTCAATTTGGTGATGAACAACATCAGGCCTGCAAAGCCCATGCCCATATCTAAGACGATCGCATACCCCACGCCAGAGGAGAGAATAGGCGCGGACGCGTCAATCTGCGTCAGGATAGTTGCAGTACTCATGGAGGTGGAGAAGGGCAGAGAATATCGCCATCTCGTAAGTCACGGTGCTTTTGTGCAACTCGGAAACAAGGACGACGCGACATCGGCGGCTGCTCAAACACCAACGCGTCGTTCTATTGGCCGATGTGTACTTATCAGCATATCAGAGTACCCCGCCGGCCGCGGCCGTCACTTCCGAGGGCAGCGACATTTTAGAGACCATCCCGCCGTTTTCCCTCCATGTGCTCAAGTGATTATTATTATTGTCGGATAAGAAGTCTTTGAATAATATTATGTTGATAGCGATAATGAAACGCCTATTAAGCGAATAGCAGAGAAAATATGAGCCAAATCATGCATCGTGTAGCACATTCCACACCAGTTACTCCATGCCAGGACAAGTCACAGATTTGGAGAGCATATCATGGATATCTGGAATGAAAAGTCCTAGTAATGCTAGCGGTTCGCTGAGGCCAGGGGGCTAATTACTTATTTAGGCCAGAGGCCGCTGTTGGGGTTGTCACAGTCGCGATAAAGCACGTGATTACCGTGACTAGCGTGATCGTGAACAGCCCCTCGTGAACCATCAACGCTCGGTCTCCGACCTTACCTCCACGACACTTTTCTGCCGTTATGCCCGCTAGGACAAAGAAGAAGAATACTCTCTCCGAAGATGAAATATCTTTGAAAATTCGCCAAATTTTTGATCAAGCCCAACATTCTGTCACCAGCCACAAGAAAAACGTCGTCGAGCTCTACAAGTGCCATGCAGAAATGGCCAGGATGAGATTCTCTGAAACCAATCAGCTGTCCGGGGAAACCAGATTTCTGGAGATTGTCAGTGAGCTTCTAAGCCGCATCTTTCTCATAAAGCGTGCCGAGAAATCTACGGAAAACATTGTCAAACTAGTGGGAGCCTACGTCAGATTAATTAATGAAAGAGGCGCGAACTCTCTCTTTACACCGATCTTCCCAAACTTATTCTCTCACAGCGATCGAGGAGTTGCGAGGAAGAGAAGACGACGAGGTCGACGACGACGAGGATACATTGGCGTCTCGGTTCACTTTCGGTTTTTGTAAATTCTTGCTGTCAGGATTCAGAGCAAAAGACAGGAATGTGCGCTTCAGGGTAGTTCAAACATGTTCTGCTGTGGTATCGCACTTAGGGGAAATCGAGCAAGTGCTCTCCATCTTTCAGTTTCTTCTCGCTCAATGATATTGACAGTGAGGGGCTCTGGAAGTCTATATGGATGCATTTGGAGGATCGTCTTAAGGACAAAGATGCTGCAGTACGAACGCAAGCTGCCTTTGGACTTTGCAAATTTGCCGGTGCAGAGGACCCCGAAAGTGAAGACATACCAGTTACACTGACACTACGAAATACCCTATCGGCTGATGATTCTGCGTATGTATTCATGTGCACGTATATCAAGGACCTATTGACTCATCTATCTAGGGATGTTCGTCGTGCAATCCTTTGGAATATCCCTACCAACGACATCACAATGGATGCCATACTTGATCGGCTACGAGACCGCGACACTTCTGTCAGAAAAAACTGCTACATCTTTCTCAAACGCAACGCCTTGCAAAATAATGAAATTGGTCCGACCCATCCTCGCATATTAACCATTGCACAACGAGAGAGGATCGTGTGCAACGGAACGGGTGATCGCGAAGACTCCGTCCTGGACGCTGCCAGAGACCTGATTGCAACATGGTTTGATCTCGCTGAAGAAATACCCCTGAAGCAGGAGGGCCTGGACAAGGACGAGCATGCAGCGAGCGAAGCCAAATTTATGGCTTTTTTGTCTCTGTTCGATTTGCTAGTCGCGCCAAAGTCGGCAGAGAAAGCGCTCCTAAGTATCTTTGAAACGAAACCCAATGAAACTAAGCTGCTGACTTGTGAAGGCAAGTGCCTTGCTTACCCATCCTACTATTTACGATATTGACGCCCGCTTAGTTCGTCAGATGTCCCCAGAGTCAGCTTTTCTTGCTCGCGTGTACATCGAAAGTTTGCAGAGATTCAAGACCGAAGAGGACAAGATGAAAAAGCTAGAGACGCTGGAGAATTACCTTCCTTCGGTGACTGGCTACCTCTTTTCCTTGCAGCAAGCATACAATGATTGTGAATTCCGAGAAGAGGACCAAAAGGATAAGAAGGAGTTTTGCCTTGAGGAAATGCTGAAAATCACGACGCATCTCGATTATGGCGATGAGACTGGGCGGCGTAATATGTATCAATTGATCAGTAAGTATATCCGGTTTTGAATGAACCTGGAGCTAACGTCTACTAGAATCAATCCTTGGAGAGGATCTTCCTGAAAATATTCTTATAGGGTGCATGCGGGTTCTTCCTTTTATCACAGCGAGCGAGCGAGATCTCATTCGGGTCGTGGTCGAGCTCATCCATGACTTTAGAGATCCCGGAGACGATATCGATGCCATGGCACGGGAGGCCGAGGTAAGTCTTCACACCCTTTGGCAATCGCGATTTCGTGGGTGTATCATGAATTATCTAGAGAGATCCCGACGCGAGCTTTGAAAGCATGCCCAATACGCCCGCGCGACCCAGTATGCAGATACCTGTCCAAGAGAAGTCTCCAGAGGAAAAGGCTTCGACCGACCTTAAATGCCTGACGATGAGTATTGCAATGCTGGAGCAGGTCAATGATGTAAGTTTGACGTCCTTCGCCCAACTACCTCGGCTCATCCCAGCGTAGACAATAAGCAACAATTCTTCCTTGAATGGACTATTTAAAGATCTCATCCTACCGAACGTGAGCAAGCCTATCGACGATATTTCACGGGACAAAGCTTGGACATGTCTCGCTTTGATATGCCTTATTGATCAGGTACGCAGGCCCAACATGTACGTGTGCTATTTCGACATAGTCCATTTTCTCTTTAGAAACTTGCAATCAAGACAGTCCCGATGTTCCTTCAACACTCAGCCACGGCTCCAGAGGAACTCAAGATAATCATTCTGCAAGGACTCTTTGACATTCTGATGGTTTATGAACGCGCTATTCTGAGTCCAGAAAATGTTAGTGTCACCTGTGATTACCATTTAATCTCTATAAATTTAAAAATGTTATAGGCCCGAGTGTTAGCCGATAGTCTGATTGCAAAATTGGACGTCGAAACGTCAGCAAAAGTTCAGGAAGTGATCTGTCATGGACTGGCGAAACTCGTCATGGCGGGCATTTTCAAGGATAAATTGGTGAATGCACCGTTTTTGTTCTGTTGTTCCTGGTTGTTGACATTGATCTTGCCAGATCATTGTTCATTTGCTCATGGCGTATTTCTCACCGGAAACGGTCGGCAACCAACCGCTCCGTCAACTTCTGTTGCACTTCTTCCATTTTTATTCTGCATCGTCACCGGCTAACAAGCGACTCGTAGCAGAGGTTCTTGTTGTTGTTTTGTCCGTCGTTGCCTGCTGATATGGCTGTTGCTCAGGGCTTCACTGACACCTTGCAGGAGCTTGGTAAAATCCGAAAGGATCCGTTCAACGACACCATGATTTCTCCGACACTCATCATCGGACATTTTGTGACATGGACAAACCCGTACACCTTCAGGTTTGTTATAATAGGAACCCTATTTGATTGCTCTAAGGTTCAGCATTTTAGGGTGAACCAAGAGACTGTCATCACCGAGGAGCACCCCTTGTATCGCGATGCTGCTTCCATTCAGTTCACGATGGCGATTGATATTGCCAAGATCCTCTTAAAGGATACTCTTGACAGTGAGCATCCTTGTATGTCCCATGGCCGAGATAAAACTCATACTTCTTCAGAGGACGACAAGAAAGCCCTTTGTACAACTATTGGAAAATTGCATATACCTGACAGCCCTGACGACAACGATGTACGCACTCTCAAGATGCTATTATACAGGTTGCAATCGGTATGGCTCACCCTGTAGACTCGTGATCAGTTAGTTTACCCTCCCCGCAGCGTCAGCCGGTCAAAGATGCCACAGCAAAGAATGCCATAAATAAGTTCGACGCGGCCCTGTCGAAGAAGTTCGAATTGCAACTTGCCAACTTCAGTGAAAAGGAGTACAGGGAATTGGCCGAGTTGAAGCAGCTCTTCTCGTTCCTTGACGACCTCATTCCATTAGACGACGACGACGAAGTCATCGATGTCAAGCCTAAGAGGACGCGGAAGAGGTAGCCTTTTTCTTCTTTGGCACTTCAGCAGCACTGTATTGATGGACTCTGTAGGCGATCGGGCAGTGTTACAAGCCTTAGCTCCGAAGAAACTGATTATAAGCCAAAGGCTAAAGCAAAGTGCATCTGATGCGATTTTGGTCACTACGTGTATTCATTTGGAGTCATTGTAGGAAACGATGCATCCCTGGTTCCGATGATGGGTCTGATTTTGAGACCGAGCGGGCAGAACATACATCGTCGCCTCCGCCGAGGATGAAGAGGAGGACAAATCCCAAGCGAGCAGCGTGAGTTCTGTCGTCGTCGGCCTATTAACCCTACTAACGATCCTGGGCCAGTGCACCCAAGGATGCGGTCTTGATCGACTTGACACTGGATTCTGATGATGAGATGGAGCCAACACCTGTTCCCTCCACATCCACGACCAGGTTGGGTACTTGAATCAAACTGGTGCTGTCTGACCTGATCCTTCCTTTTTGCAGAGTAAAGGTTGAAACGGCATCAGTGATTGACGCTGATATCAGCCAATTGCTAGAGCGGGAGAGAGAGGAGATGGAGGCGTGTTCGGTTGCTGACGACTCCTTATTTGGTCCCGCTGATAGTGACTCTGAAGTAGAGGCAGATGAAGTGAATGATCTGTTGGCCGAGGATTAAAGAGGCGACCTTATTCAGGGTTATTTTATTTATGATCTAGTTATCTTGTGATCCTTGTAATTTTGTTAGCAATGTTGGTTTTGTAGGGTGACGTCATATTTTGTGGAATTCCGCATGATGCAGCGGCTGAGTCATTGAATAAAATATTGTAGCTTTAGACCCGGGATCTGAAAAATAAATCCGTTGCTACAATAGATACAATGAGTCCTTGTGCTAGGACCATTGCCGAATATCAATATTATAGTGAGCGAACAAGCTGTTGTCTAAATCGGGATCAAAGGCAGTCACGACACGTTTTGGTCGTACAAAAAGCCGGTTTCGTTCCATCATTCAGCACGGTGGTCACCTTCAAGTTCTCGTCTCTCCCGCCATTCATGGACTTTCACGACCACGTTCCGGATGTCTTCGCTGGCCGTTTCAGTTTCGAAGGGGTCACCCGGTTTCTCGATGAGCAAGCGCAGCGACATTCGCATGTTCCCATGAGCGACGAAGACGTGGCATTGAGGCTCTTTGCTGAGGATGCGAGAGATAATCTACTCAGATTTAGGCAATTTGGCCACCCTGACCCCCTGGTTGAACAGCTTTTTCACCACCGCCGTGATAGAATTCGAGAGGCACCTGCGCCTCTCCCAAATAGACAGCGACAGAGGGCTATTCCTTTTGAACGGCCAGAGGAGATTCCATTAGATCGTTTTCCCTGGCCCCAAGGTGTTCGACGGTGAGCATGATATCTATGTATCTCGCCCAATCTCACGCTAGCGGCAGACCACCTCGTGTCGTGTTCCCGGGTGCATCTTCCTCCAGGAGCGCCAATATGAGCGAATCGTACGTCGGATGATTCTTTATTTGTCTCTGTTTTCGCTCATACCGTGCTAGACCTACTTGCTCCGTCTGCTTTGGTAACATCGAAGGTCCTGTAATAACCGCACCATGCCGTCATACATTCGATGCCGCTTGTATGGAGGCACTTATATCTGCATCAACCAAAGACGAGTCTCTCTTCCCGCCTAAATGCTGCCTTGATCCTATTCCAATCGAATCTGTGCAATCTCACGTCGAAGCCTCTGTTGTAGCCGCATTCAAAGAAAAGTCCATCGAGTTTTCGACTCCTATCCGCGTCTATTGTTCCAATCCCAATTGCAGTCGCTTCTTGGGCCCTAAAAACGACGGCAAGTCACCCTCCGCTCCGCTTACATGCTCTTGTACCACGGTTACTTGCAATTCTTGTCGTGGAACTATCGCGAATGGAGACATACGCTCGCATACCTGCACATCAGATACTTTAGAACAAGAGGTACGGGCTTTAGCTGATAAGAAGAAATGGGCAACTTGTCCTGGGTGCAACAATCTCGTTGAGCTTTCTGTGGGGTGCAGCCATATGACGTGCCGCTGTGGTACACAATTTTGCTATCGTTGCAATGCAGAGTGGGGTGCATGCGATTGTGCCCGTCGTGAATTGCTAGCAATGGGACATGCACCACTACCTCGCGACCGCATTTTCGACTACCTTCCTATTTTTGCACAGCCTCTTGATCGTCATCCTCCTGCAAGAGCCCCACCTGTTATGAGGGGGAATGCTCCTCTTACGAGACATAATCTGGAGAGGTTGGGGGGTATCGACCATTCGCGGCCGTTGCCGCCGCATCTACCGACCCCATTCCACCGTCTGCGCAGACTTTCGACTCAGGCAGAAGCTGGTCCTGATCGACACAACAATATGTTCATACCTCATTCGCGGCCAGACTTCGGATCTATGCGAGCCCATATAGAAAGTGGTATGTCGAATCCACCGCCAATACATAACTCTCCCGCCCTCCCTTTGGACCAGATGTTTCCAGACACAGACCATACGTCCCGTCCACCGAACTACGAGTCTCTATCTAGGGATATGCCATCCGAAAATCCCTCGACGCTCCGGTTGCCACGACCTCTTCGCCCTGATATTCTGTCAAGACCTATGTTATTGCGCGCCTCCCGACCAGACCGCATGCAAGGTGCAGGTACACGTACATCACCCATCGTATTGGATGACGATGGTGATACTGTGATGGGTGCACCTGCTCCGGCTATACCCCCGTTCCTCCATAACACTAACCGCTCCTCGATACCTCCGCCACGGGGGATTGGGCCCTTCCGGCATGCTATCCGTGCGGATGGTCCGGATCTGAATGTGAATGTAGATGAGAATCCGTTTGCGACGAATGTAAGACCACCCTGGGAAGAGCCACTGATGTCGCTTTCTCCATTGAGGGGGAGAGGCAGTGTAAGGCACGCTCCACCTCCCGCTGTTGCGGCAAGTGCAGGCAACTTGTACGATCGACAGCCGCCATTCATGGAGCCTCATACTGTCGTTCAGCCACCCGATGCCAATATCTTGTACCATACGAACAGTAGCATCAATTTTCCAGATATATAAGTGACATATTTTGGTTCCATAGTGTATTTCTAGCGGCTTTGACAATCACTAACCAATACCTACAGTTGTTTCTAAAGGTATTCAATAAAAGTTTTACGACAATCCCTGAGTACTCCCAAGAACTTGTGTGTTCAACCCTAATTCTGGTCGCCCATTTCATTATCCATATGTGCAGTTTCTGCCTGATAAAAACTCAACCAATGAATCCTTCCGGCCTTGCGTTCGGGCTGCTGTCCGCGATTTAGGCGCCAAGATTGCCGTTTTTTCTCACCGCATATGCATGTGTTCACGAGGTGTCCAACTATGGGATCCAGCCCGACCTATCTGCGTCTTATTCTTAGATAAAAGGAATAGGCGCTCAGAGACGGCTGTTCGTCTCCTCCTTGATGATTCGCAAGCCGCGATCCAAGAAGTCTGTGAGTTTCGATTTCCTCCGATACTCCTCGAGCTGTGTTGACTCTCATCTCACAGCAGACTGAGCCTGCCGTCTCCCAAGCTCTGGTTCCAGCATCCTCGGTTGGTGGCTACACGCTTGGTTCCCAGTGTGGCGTATATGCTGAACAGGGTGTATTGTAGCACGATTTCGACTCTCCATCAGAGGAGGAACCCTTGCGCTCTCCAGTTGTATTGGCTCCAGCTCTTGTGGTATCAATTTATGAGTCGATGCCTCTGCGATAAGATCATCTAATATGATCGCTTGTCCAGGTACAGCGGAGTAGTGTTCAGAAAACTGGGGGGTCGAACACCGATAAGGTACTACTTACTGTCACCATCTTACTCTCCTTTCCAAATCGTTCAGGTTGAGAAACAGAACTTACTACCGATGCCGCCACAGTCTCCGCCTCCGCCTTATGGATCTCGCTCTCAGGCTACGCCGCCACCTAGGCAGCCTGGCAACTACTTGACAATCATTCGGGATTCGGGTCCCATCAAGGAAAGCTTTCTCATAGACCCCATGCTCTCCGTTCCGTCAGATCTTTTATCTTCTCTGACTCCTTATGAAACGGAGAGCTGTAGGAACAATCTTAACATTGAGACAAAGTCGGGAGAAATCGACACTGACATTGAAGTCATGAAGTCAGGCTGGTTGACCCGTTTCCGAGTCAACATACGCTCTCGTGGCGACATCGTGATCCGTTTAGTACGTCTTTTCCATTCACGAGTTGCGTGTTAGTAACGCTGTGTAGTGTTTACCCGGCACCGTCTCTCCCCACGATCCGACTCGCCCAGGACCGCTGTGTGTTATGGACGTCTATGCGAGTTCGGGAAACATCTACCTTTTGATTCCGCGGAAGCGCATGCAGGGACGATTGAACGTTACCACTCGCGGCAATGTCATCTTTTCTCCCGCACTGCAGAAGGACTTGAATATCTTTAATGAGAGCGAAAAGCGGAGGGAGTGTTTTATAGGGGATTGTACTGCATGGTCGGAGGATTTGGGAGATAAGATCAACTTGGAAGCGAAATCGGGAGGGGTGTCGGTCCAGTATAACGACGAACCATTTGTGAAGCCAGAAAACGGGGGTTGTATTGTTTCTTGATTTTTTTTTCAATTATTGCATGGCCCTATACTCTTGGAGATAGGGCTTGTTTTATTACAATGCCCAGTACAGTCTTGTCTTCTAGTAATTGTTGATCCGTACACGTCCTCCACAGAGATATCATGGTCATGAAATAAGCCAAAATTCCATGCAGTGTGAAAGAGGGAAAGGGAATCCTCGTTGACGCCCCACACAAGAGGATGGTTTGAGGATAAACATAACATTACGGTTCAGTCAACGAGAAAAAGAAAGAGCAAGGAAACTTGACATACATGCACTATCTGATAGAATTTTCTACTTCAAAAGAAAAAATCTTTAACGTTGCTCTCTGATCACCGAAATGACTACTTGCTCCATCTTTACAGTTGAAGGCGCTTCGTATATTCAACTCTACCCCGGAATCAAGACGGCGAGCGTATCAGCAAACACTGCCCAGTGCTGCGGCTGCAGTGGGCCCATACTCGTCTACAAAACGTACGCTGAGAGCTGCGACTGTACCCTCATCAGATGAAACTAATTTGGCTGCATGACCTTTCGTTTCACGACTTGGTCCGAAGCCGTTGGAGACCGTCTCTACGTAACAATTATCGAATTATCGATATCGTTTCGGATGCATACGGTATGCATTCAATTAAGACATGTGAGCCATAATCACGTTCGCCTTCTAACTCTCACTTTTACTGAATACTGGATGTCTAGAATCCATCTGAACGCATGCATACGGCAATCACATGATAAGTAGTAAAAGTGCTGCATTCCAGTGTTCTGACACGAAAATCATTACGCCGTGCGTTTCAGTGACTACCTGCTATGCATCCTGGGACGTCGCATAATCCAGACCTGTCCTATTTACTGTGAGGACTCGCTCGTTGAAAGAGAGAGTACCTAACGACTTGAAGGTAAACTGGCATCGTGGTCACCATCAATCAAAAACTTCTTTTCGGGACTGTTAATCACTGCCGTCAGATCCTGGAGGCGCGAAACGTCACTATCATGGGTTTTCTGTTTCAGGTTTCAAGGTTCACTATATTAAATTGTAACGTCTTTTCACACTATGCCTCGGACAGCACCCCATCTTTTCTTACTCCACTTATTGCGATGTTTCAAACGATCATATATCTCAGTGCTGCACTGGTCGTGGTTCAAGCCCAGGACTTAGGCGTGCCGCTGTCGTGGAAGGTACGCGCCGATTCACCATAACATTACTGGCTAACTTAAACTCCTCATAGAATTTTAGCAACTCACGGCCGTATGACGAGCGCGTATCCATTGCGCAGACTGCCATCGACACGATTCTACCTCAGCTGGACAATTCCACAGGAGAATTCAGCGGTAATGATGGTGTGCCAGGAATCGGGTATTGGCAATCCGGAAATGTCTTTTCCGTGATGGCCATTCAAGATTGGCTCGCAGATACGACGACGAACAAAGCTCTCGTTGAAGACAACTTGGAACTGGTTTGGGGTTTATGGGAGAACTATGATCAATACGGGTGAGTATTGCGTCGAGATGTCTGTCGATCCTGCTAACCGACTCTGACTTTGTGCACTTAGGGTGAGCGTGGTATCATGGACAAAGACCATTCGACTGACTGTTTGAATGAAGTACAATGACGATGCAATGTAAGTCTTCGGGGGTTGGACATCGGTGGGGCGCCTAAAATTTTTTGTTAGGTGGTGGGCGCAAGCGGCAATATATGCATACAGGGCTTATGGCGTATGCGACATTTCTATCTTCTCTAAGAAACGCATTCTAAGGAGCAGAATTCAGAGTGCAACGCTGCTTCAACATGCAATCGACACTTGGACTCACGTCAGCAATTAGTGAATGACTCTGATGTCTTCTTTTATAGCGCCTGACGATTGTTCTATCAGTGTTCTGACCGCTGATGAAGCAAGCTCGGGGAGTAGTCCTTATAAGGATGTTTCGTTAGTTGCGACCTGCGATGGAAGTACGTACACTGTTTTCGTTATCTTTTTTCACTCAATTAATGCACTTGTACCCTAGAGTCGATGGTAGGGGGCGTTTTCTGGGTGAGATATATCCAATATCCACTTCGATATATTTTTTAATTCCTTTCCCCACTAGCGGCCGGTCGAGGACGACCCAGGCATGAACTCCATCACAACTGGGTAGGCCTTTTGCTTCACCTAGTCTTTTTGCTGATTTCCCGTAGGCTCTACATAACGTATACTTCTTCTACATTCAGCAGTAGCAGGGCTCAATAACCTCCTAGTCTCTCTGCTTTCCTTGCTGATATAACGGGAGACTCCAAATATACCGACGCAGCCATCCAGAGTGCTCAGTGGATCCAAGCGCTCCAAATCAATGACGATGGTATCCTTTTGGACAGCTTAAATGGAAACAACTGTTCGCGAAGCCCAGCAACATGGCTGTTCACCTATAATAGTGGAAAGTTCATTGAAGGTCTGAGCGTCCTCGCAAATGTGACGAGCAACGATACTTGGAATGACTTGTAAGTGCTTCTGTAATTCGTCGGGAAGCGAATATATTTTGACTCTGTGCAGAATGGTAAATGTCCTGGCAAGTGCAGTGAAGTCGTCTGCCTGGGAAGGAGCCGATGGCATCATTACTGAAGGCGCAAGTCTGACGTCGAACAATGACGGCGTCGGGTTCAAAGGTTCGGACGTTCATTCAGTGTTTCTTCTCTAGCTGACAGCACATACCTCCGTAGCGATCTTCATACGAGGGTTGCTTGAAGCGTGGAATCGTAATCCTCTCTACGACGACTTGCGCGTATTGATACATAGCTATGTTGACGTACAGGTAAGAGAATGTTTGACGCTTTCTGTTCAAGGCTCTTTGACAGAATTTGTTTTAGTACAATGCCCTTCTGACACAGGTTGAGGATGGAGGCTCGTATTCACCGGATTGGAACGGACCCGCGCAAAATTTTACAACTTGGGGCCAGATGGCGGCTTTGGATCCGCTGACGGTCGCAATTGCGACTAACTGAAGCATTTCCCTATGTTCACACAAGTTTGCCTCTTTTATAAATAATGAGGACTTTTCATATCTCATTTTCGGAGCTATTGCCTTTATACCTAATTCTGCAAATATAATATTTATTGGCTAATACTTTGCCTCGAGGTGAATTTATGCTCAATTCTAGATCCTTATGTAGGACATGTGGAGAGCTATGATTTGGACGTTCAACCTGAACTAAGTCACCGCTTTGTTAGGATTCTTATTCATGGACAATAGGCAACTCGCTGCCAATGTTCAATTGTCTCGTTGGTTTCACATACAAAAATGAGAATAGATACACACTCACCTGTAATCCAGCACAAGTTATCCTAGCCTTCCATCCCAAATGCAATTTCCCAGAATCTTGGCATCTTGCCCACTCTCCACTTAAACTTAGCCTCCTACTCATCCAGCCACACCTCACATGCCGTGCACTTCTGCCCAAGCATCTCCCGAGTACTTGGCCACACGCTTCCTTCACCAGCGAGTTTCTCCGGGTGTCCCTCCAGATTGAATGCGATGGTAGTATACTTCACAGAGATTAGCCATAGGTTTGGTGCCTGTTGGGATTTTGCTGGAAAGTTCTAGAAAGGCAATCCGGCATCATGCCGAGAGTTGATGAGTAAGCTCGAGAGAAAGAGAAAGTTGTAGTAAATTCTAGATATAAGCCTGGAGAGTATAAATACAAGCTCTGTAGGAGCTGTAAATAATAAGTTCATACCATCTGGCCTTACCGGCCTGGAGTCTACCCTGTGCAACACCCTGGATTTCCAACAGTGCCAACTTGGTCTTTTAGTAATGAGAGATGGGAGATAGAGCTGTGCAAGTGCAGAGAAAGAGAGGGTAGATATCCCAGAGCAATGACATAGAATCTGTTGTTTGTGAGTAATGATTGCTGACCAGAAATGACAAGACATGCCCAAAGCACTGGATATGTGCTGTCTAGCAACTGTATGACTTGCTCTGCAGAGAGAGCAATGACATGCATAGCTACCAAGTCCATGAGTGAGTAGTCCTTCCATTTGAGTGCTGCACTGAGGATTTGAAGCAAGTGGGTGGGCATCCAAGGAAGAAACACATCCTTGCAAGAGCTAATAGCAGCATATATCTAAAATTTGTGAGCCTCCTCAGCAAATGAAAGCTTGATGAGATTTGAATCATTACATCCAAATCATCCATATTATGGTTTCTCATTCTAAACAGCAGCTCAATCTCATAGTTTCTAATGAAAACATCAATCTGGAATTGTAAAAGCTGCAAGACCCTGCAGTTTTAGGCATAGAAAGTGAACTAGTTTGAAACAGCAGTATAACAAGCATTATGCCTCTGCTCACTAATACAACATTGCAGATAAGGTCCAGTTGGGTACAACCAATCTCCATCTCTCTCATTCCAAACAGAAACTCACCAACAAATGAACAGGATCTTTTTTTATAGTTACCAAGATCAGCACCTCTGCTTACAAGTTATGCCTTCCCAGCATATGGAAAATCCATGATATCTTTAATGAAACTCTTTTTTCACTGTACATTATGTCTGCATTTCCAAATCAAAAATGCTCTCCTTCTCCAGATCCTAAACTTGTCAGTGATAAAGAACAATATGAAATTGAACAAGTTCTAAATTATCACCTTTGTAAAATTTGCATATGAGAGAGAGAAATGACAACTATAGTTGATTATTTGGTCAGTTGGAAGGGTTATAGCCCTGAATCTAACCAGTGGGTGAACAAAAAATAGATGAACACTGATAATACTATACAGGATTATAAATTATCCCTAAATTAAGTTATTGAGATGATAGTCTTAAAGAGAGGGTAATATTATAAAATTTCTATTTTTTTATTTATTTTAATCTTTATTTATGCTTAGTCAGAGTGCTTAGCCTAGCACTTAGGACTATAGGACAGGCTTAGTCATCACAACAAGCCAGGCCCATCATTGTTTTCTGATGCAGTGATAACTCTTAATAATGCACAACAGTCTTTTTGTAGATAGTAGCAATACCCAAGGATAATAGGCATAAAGACACAGACAGATACAGTAAGTAGCAGTATATTTATCTTGATGGACAAGCAGTATATAAGTAGGATAGCTCTCACTATATAATCTCAGCTTTGAGCTAAAGTTTATTCTATACCACTTCATGTTACAATTTTTCATCTTTTTCTTGACTTTAACCCCTATTCATGCTTAGTCAGAGCACTAACACAGGTGCTTAAGATTATAGGATAGTGCTTAGTCATCACAACTAGCCAAGTCTGTTGTTGTCTTTCAATGTGATAATACTGCCTAATGATACACAATCATCCTTTTATATATGATAACAATGCCCAAGGACAATAGGCACAAAGGACTTGACAACACATAATTAGGAGTAGTATATTTAGACAATGCCTATATGGTATTTAAGAAAGCTTGCTCTCACTGATAATCCTCAGCTTTGAGCTAAAGTTTATTCATCTCATTCTACTCTTGAGCTAATCCTTCAGATCTTGTGACATATTGATCAGATTACATATCAGTGGACTCAGCTAATCTCTCAAAGTGTGAAGAGACTAGACTATTTATCATGTGTATCTGTTCATGTGATGCTTGAGTCTAACAATCAGCTTGAAGCTTTCTCTTCTCTTTCTCAAGTCCAATTGTGCTGAGAAACCATATGCTCTCTGTTATCCTATCAGACCCAAACTTTGATTAAGAGTTCTTTGAACTCTTTTTTTCTATCATCAGAATATTATTAGGATTATTGGTGATCATTCAGCTATGCCAGAGATGCTATTCAATCACTGCCTAGGTAATCAGACATTACAATGAGTTTCAACACATCTGACAAATTCTAAGCAATATAACCTCTGACCTCTCCCTCTATAATATCTCTGACTCTCGATGAACATCCCATCAGCTCCCAACAAGCCCCCTACCCAAAGCCAGGTCTAGTGGCTTGCATTAGAGGCACAATCAAGAAGAAGGACACCAATACTCCTCTCGACCAGTCAGCAGAAATAGCAACAATTGCCTCACAGGATTCAGAAATTCTTGGCAGTGAACTATCACCTCTGACCACAAAGATAAGGACCTTCCAGCAGACTTCTTTCAGCAGTCTCCCTCTCTTGACCCTTCCAGAACCTCTCGAACCCTTGAGATTGATAACTGTGCTAGAGATTCCCTCAGTCCTGCTTGTTAGATCTAAGCATCATATGAACCAATACATATGATAAACAGATATCCCTTTACACTTTGAGAGATCAGCTGAGTTCACTTGTTGCATATCTGGATTGGTGTGTCATAAGGTTAAGGATTGACTTGAGGTAAAATAGTAGTTATAAACTTTAGCTCAAAGCTGGAATTATCAGCAAGAGTGAGCCCTCTTAAATATTATACATGGTTTGCTATTAATACTTTGTACTTATTGTGTGTTTTTCTGTCTTAGATGCCTATTGTCCTTGAGCATCATTACTGTACATAAAAGATCGATTGTGTATTTGTTGTCAGATGTCAGTAGCATCGAAAAACTATAATGAAGTCAGCTTGTTATAATGACTAAGCTGCTCCCATAATTCTAAGTGCTTATTCTTGATGCCTTGGTTAAGCATAAATAGAGGTTTAGAAAAGAAAAAGAAGGGAAAATCATAATATTACCTCCTCCTTAAGACTATCATCCTGATGGCTTAATTTAGAGATATTTCATAATTGTGTATTACTTTTTCCACATTTATCATTTTTTTGTTGATCCATTGATTTGATTCAGGACTGTATTCCTTTTAGCTGACAAGATAATTGACTATTGTTGTCATTCTTCTACCTTTCGCTTTAATTTTGTGTAATTTATAGTTTAATATCTAATCAATTTCATAGTGTTTCTCATCGTTGATCAGGTCTGATAGTAGTGGGAGTGGTTTTTTCTGATTGGAAAATGCTAGTGCTATATATAGAGATAACAATATCTCATTGAAAATATTGTGAATTTTCCAGAAAGTCAGCAGTTTGAGCTTGTATGTACTTACTTCAATCTTTGAAATGATTGAGAAAGAGCCCATGCACTTGTCGGTGAGTTTTCATTTGGGTCATAGTAGATGAAGATTTGTGATGTCTAACCATACTTTATTATGGGAAGAGTATGCATGAGTGAGGCAATGGTGTTTGTCATATTGTGATTTCATGAATGCTGTGGCACATTCTAGTGCTGCTTTTGTTTCAGTGTGAATCTTGACTATTGTGGAGGCAAAGTCTATAGAGGCAGGCATGGTAATACAGCATCACTCTGTGGTGGTAATGTTCGAGTGTCGCTTATAGTTGACAAAGAATGAGATTTTTCCCATCACCAAATGGATTTAGTTATTATGTTAGAAAGCTGCAAGAGCCAACCACTCTACCCAGTTGTCCTATCAGTAATTGATAAAAAGTCAGAGATACTTTTCGACTTCTTGATTGATGCATTCTATTTATCCATCAGTCTGTGGGTGGTATGCAGTGATGTTACGATTTTTTCCTTTTCATTGTCCTTTTACCCCTATTTATGCTTGGTCAGAAGCATGAGATCGTGGGAGAACTTAGTCAGCACAATTAACCCACCTATCAAGTCATTCTGACAACCAAGCTGAATGACACACAACCATCCTTTTATGCACAGTAACGATGCTCAAGGACAAAGAGCACAATGGACACAGATAGACATAATAAGTAATGATATAATTAGGGACATCTGTACAGTATTTAAGACCAACGCTCTTGCTGGGATACTTCAGCTTTGAGCTAAAGTTTATACACACCATTCTACCTCGAGTCAACGTCTGACCTTGGGTCACAACCCGCAGATATACTTAAAGTGGACTCAGGTGATTCCTCGAAGTGTGAAGGAACACCTGTTTATCATGTGTATCTGTCCACGTGATGCTTGAGCTTAACAATTAGCTTGAAGCTTTCATCTTCCCTTTCTCAAGCCCAATTGTGCTGAGAAACCAAATGCCTTCAGCAACAACTGCCAATCTAAATCACGACTTCTTTGAGCTCATTGCTTCCATCATCGGAACCTTGCTCAGACTTCTCGCCATCATCACCCTCTGCCGCGGATGACAATCAGTAGCAGCTTGGATAGTCAGGTACTATCAAGCATTCCAGCAGATTCAACAAATATTACGCAACGTAACCCCCGACCTCCCTTTTCATAACATCCCCCCCTCTGCCAGAACATCCTTCTTCCCGCAAGAGTGACTCTTATCAGAAATTGGGAATAGCAACTCACATCTGAGGAGCCTTCATGAGGAAGAAGGACCCCAGTACCCCCCTCGATAAAACAGCAGAAACTGCCACCCTGCTTTCACAGGGTTCTGGAACCTGTGGATGATGAACGTCGCTCAGGAACCCATGGAGGTCCCTGACAACATCACTCCAGCAGCCACCTCTGAGCATTCCCCCTCTCCAATTCTCTCAGGGATTGGAAACCATGCTCGGGACTCCCTTGATGCCACTCGGATGGCTGCGAGATCCCACCAAAGCCCCGACTCCCCTCAGAACCCCCCCGAGACCCCCACTGAGCCCAACTCCAGCTCCAGCCAGTCTGTCAGTAGGCTGAGAGTCGATGACCCGCATGGAAGGACTATTCACCCCGACTATGTGAACATCAAAATTGCCATCTCCACAGCCAGGGACTCCTATCGATATCTCTATGTGGGCAGCGAGTCTGAGGTCGGGACAGCCAGTGAGAGAGGGAGAGCTGTGTGAGACAGAATCATTCACTGAGTATTCCCAGACTGGAACCTTGCAGTACCCTTCAACTATGAAGAGGCAGTACAGCAGCAGCAGCAGAACCAAGCCCGACAGGAGGAGATTAGGCAAACCCAAGAAGAGCTCGCTGACTATGTATGAGAAGAAGCCTGAGAGCGGTATGAGGCCACAGAGTACGACCGACAAGAAAGAGCACAGAGGAGAAGAGAAGAGGCTGAGTGGTTGGGGTCTGCCTCCTCCGGCTGGTATGGACTCTGCACAGATTCGGGTTCCCCTTTTAGGGAGCCTGACTCAGGAGGAGACTCAGGGACAGGACCCTCTGGTATTGAAGCCGACAGATGAAGGCGAGCAGGAGGACCTCGACCTCCTACCCCTGAATACCCTGCCCAAACCAACACTATCTCCTCGGATGCTGACTCCATTCTCGGAGCCTATGGGCTCCGAGTACCTGACAATGCCCACATCTCTGACAGGGCCCTCCAGCGATTCCTGAGCAGCAGGGTCGCTCAACAGTTCCTTAATTCCGAGTTCCAATAACACTTCAGCCTCTATAGCCAAGAACTGGAGGAGACGAGAGTGCGAGGAGGGACGCGCTATAGTTGGCTCAGAAACCCTCCCATACATCGAGTCAGGGACCATAGGGAAGCCGGACCCAGCACCCAAAACAGTACAAGGATCCCCGACGACTCTTTATCCAGCTGTACCATCCATCTACGACCAGTCTGTCCATTCCCCCCTCAAGGAAGAGGACAACGGGGATGAGGGCGACGAGGAGAGCGACAAGGACAGTGAAGATCCATATACAGGCAGTCAATGACTTGAACAAGTAGGAGAAGATACGGACGAAGAAGCCCTGAGGGAAGAAGTAGAAAGAGCAAGAAATAGGGAGTACCAGGAATTGTATGAGTAGGGAAGGAACTTTCTATGGCAGGACATGTGCTGGCAGGTGACATCCTTAGGACTGGAATATCGGTATGCAGAGGACACTGAAAAGAAAAGAATTCTGCAGTATGCCGCGACAGAATATGCATGGAAAGAGTATGGCCGACGGCATCCAGAGGATCTGCTCATGCCGATACCCCCATATCAAACTCAACACAAGCTAAGGCTACTAGCACCAATGCCATGCACTCCACCTATACCACCAAAACGAGCAGTCTATATCGCCCCCTCGATCTGAAGCTGGGCCAATGTTAACCCCTCAATCTGAAGCATGGCTTCACAGCTTAGTCAAACGAGGAACCGGCCGAGGCAACAACCTGCCGAAATCTGAAATCCCTGGACCAGCAGAGGAAGTCGACTCCTTGGAGGGCAACCACCTCTGGATCAAGCTGAATCAAGCAGGAAAGAACCCATTCGAGATGATCCCGAAGCCATTCACCTCGGATTTACAGTGTAAGACGGAGTCATCATCTACGCAGAAAACCCAAAAGGCAGTCCTGTCACCAATGACCACTCGTTACATTCTTTCTCAGGACCACTGGTGGAATGGAACCAACCTCCATTCGATGGGTGGCCCAATCCGATAGGTGTATTACCGCATAATGCCAACGTTTTACAGTGCCATCCCGACCTCCTTCACAAGCCTTACCCCTTCAAAGGGGCCTCTGATGACATTGATTGGTTTTTAGTAGACTGCGAACAGTATTTCAAAGTCTACGTCGGGTATATTGGAACCGACATAAACAAGGTTGCGTTCGCCACCTCCTATCTGGAGGATAAGGCCAAAACATGGTGGATCTTAATCTCTCTGAATTTCCGATCTATCACTAGGGAGCACTACTGATACCTCTCATGGCCGGTGTTCAAATGAATGCTAAATGACAAGTTCATCGATCTCATGGTACAGGAGGTACATAAACAGAAGATCAAGGAATACAAGATGGGAGATAAGGTGGCAACAGATTACTTCGATGAGCTGGAACGACTTGCCAAGCTCACAGGAATCAGGGAAGACACTGCAAATGATGGAAGAATGGTAGAGGCGCTCAAACGAGGAGTCCCCTCCTCGTACCTCATGATGATCTCAGCTATGGGCATTAAAATGTTAATGCCTGTGGGATATGACGAATGGAAGGAAAGGATCATCGAGATGTACAAGAAGTGACAAAGGCAGAAAGCGGAGGTGTCAACACTGCAGGAATACTCCAAAAAGCTGGCCCCACCAACCCTGAACAAGCCAGGGTAAACTGCTGGGAAATCATCGGGACCCTCTCAAACGCCTAGCTATAGAAGTCAAAAAATGGGAACCGGAACGACTTACACCGGAACTGGGAAGCCAATGGACATTGACCGCCTAAAGAAAGAAGGCAAGTGCTTTAACTGTGGGCAGAAGAGTCACATGGCCAAGGACTGCCCAAAGAAGAAGCAGACCCATGAAGATATTCAAGCACAAATCGCAGAACTGCAGAAGGAAGATGAGAAACTTAGAAAGGAGACAAAGATCGAGGAAGTAAAAGACAGGGCCGACCAGTGAGCGACTCTACTGGATCGGCCGAAGGACTCTACGGTGTGCAGGCCCCTACTGTTGTACAAACTTATGATACCTCTATAGTTACAGCAGAAAAAATACATTCAAATATACCATGAGAAATCAATGCACACCCTAGCGAGTCGCAAGAAAAGACTCAAGCGCCTACGGGCTGAACCAGGGCAGAGAGCCTCAAACACTGGCTCAAACTGTTCGAGACCGAATGGACGTGGAGGACCATCAAAGAAGCGGTAGATGAAAGTATGGCAAAAGCCATCTTACACAGGTGGATACATTGGACCAGAACAGGAGAAGTCACCACCGAAGCCATAGATGGGTTGAGAAGGGCAGAACGAAGCTGAGCATTGGAATGGCTGGACGAACTAAAACCCCAGAGAGGAACCTAACCATCAAGGCTCAGATCGAGACTCTGACCAACTGGACCATACACTCAGTGACTGCTCTGATCGACAGTGGATGTACCGGCAGCTCCATCAACCGAACCTTCATCTGTCAGCACAAACTTCTCACCAGATCCACTGCTGCACCTATCCCAGTGTATAACGCTGACAAAACAAAAAACCAAGCTGGGTTGATCATGGAGTTCGTTGAACTCCGACTGACCATCAGGGATCATTCTGAGCAAATCGATCTGGCCGTCATGGACCTCGGAACTAAGGAACTGTTCCTAGAGCACGACTGGCTCATCTGACACAATCTGCTCATTAATTGGAAGACCGGACGACTTACATTCGCACGATGCCAGTGTCAGAAAATTCTGTATGAATTACCTGACAAAGACCCAGAGGACAGGTGAGATGAGAAGATGGAGGATGGTGAAACCATTCTAATGGTCGACTTGCAAAAGGAGATTCATATTCGGGCAGTACACCATGCCAACAACCTGGCAGCCAAGGCCAACAAAGGAAAGGAGGAAAGGACATTTGAGGAGATGATACCGGAGTGAGCATGCGATTATCGAAAAGGAGAGTTTTGATGAACTCCCATGCCCAAAACCCTGGGATCACGCGATCGAGCTGATCCCTAATGCTAATGCGAATCTGGACTGTAAAACTTACCCCCTCGGTAACCAGGAGCAGCAAGAACTTGATAAGTTCTTGGAAGAAAACCTATCCTCAGGACAGATCTGACCATCTAAATCCCCTATGGCCTCCCCTTTCTTTTTTGTAAAAAAGAAAGACAGCAAACTCTGGCCTGTTCAGGACTATCACAAACTAAATGAAATGACCATCAAGAACTGTTATCCATTACTGCTGATCTCGGAATTGATGGACAAACTCTGAGGGGCCAAATACTACACCAAGCTTGACGTCTGCTGGAGATACAACAATGTTTGGATAAAGGAGGGAGATGAATGGAAGGCCATGTTCAGGACCAACCGAGGACTGTTCGAACCAACAGTAATGTTCTTTGGTCTGACCAACTCTCCAGCCACCTTCCAATGGATGATGAACGACATCTTCAAAGACCTCATCGCCACTGGGAAGGTTACCATTTATCTAGACGACATCCTTATCATGTCCAAAACCAGGGAAGAGCATCCAAGCCTGGTTCGACAGGTACTAGCTCTCATGAGGAAGCACAAATTATTCCTCAAAGCAGAGAAGTGTGAATTCGAGATACTAGAAACCAAGTACCTTGGAGTAATCATTAGTGAGGGGAGCATTCAAATGGACCTGATAAAAGTGGCAGAGGTAGTAGACTGGCCGGTGCCAACCAAAAAGAAGGAACTACAGTCCTTCCTTGGTTTTACCAACTTCTACAGAAGGTTCATCAGGGACTACAGCAAAATTGTTCATCCCATGATGCAACTCACCGGCAATGCCCTATGGGGATGGGGAAGCCTGCAACAACTCACCTTCGAAGACTTAAAACGATGCCTGGTGGAGGACGTAGTCCTCGCCATTCCATCCCAAGAAGGAAAGTTCCGGGTGGAGGCTGATTCAAGTGACAGGGCAATAGGAGCAGTACTATCCCAAGAGCAGAATGGGAAGTGGCACCCAGTCGCCTTCCTCTCCAAAGCACTCACCATAACAGAAAGGAACTATGAAATCTATGATAAGGAATTGCTCATGATAATGCTCGCCCTGGAGGAGTGGCGACACTATTTGATTGGAGCAACCGCTGTTTTCGAAATCTGGACGGATCATCAAAACCTTAGGTACTTCTGCCAGCCACAGAAACTGAACCGACAACAAGCCCAATGGGTTACTAAGCTTGCCCAATACCAATACACTCTCCACCACAAAGCTGGGGTTGCTAACAAAAAGGCTGACCTCCTCTCTCGCCATGCAGACCACAATCAGGGAGGAAACGACTATGGGAGTTACAATCCTCCGTTCAGAACACTTTTGGGCACTAATCATGCTAACAGAGAAGGAAATCCATGAGCGCATCCGAAGTGCGACCCGAGACGTACATAGGTGGGATCAGAGAATCACTGCTTCACTCAATCATGAATGAGGGATGACAAAAGAGGAGGGGATGATCTGATACGATGGAAGGATCTACATTTCACGACTCCAAAGCCTACATGGAGAAATCATTGCAATATGCCACGATCATGCCACAGCAGGACACCCTGGAATCGCCAAGACAAAAGAGCTCATCCTGCGAAACTATTGGTGGCCCAAACTCAAAAATGACATTACGTCATACATCAAGGCCTGCAAAATGTGCCAATGGGAAAAGGCGTCCACACAGCCCAAAGCAGCTCCACTTTACCTGAACGAGATACCATCACAGCCATGGACCCACATTTCAGTGGACATGGTTACCAGACTACTGGACTGTAATGGCTATGACGCCATTCTTGTCATAGTAGACCGCTTCTCTAAGGCGATCATCCCGATTGCATGTTCAACAGAGTTAACATTGGAAGGATGGGCCAAGATCCTACAAGATGAAGTATACACCAAGTACGGGATGCCCCAAGTGATCATCTCCAACTGTGGACTGCAATTCATCTCAAAGTTTCTTGATGATCTATACAAACTACTACATATCAAATGAAATGCATCGACTGCATATCACCCACAAACTGACAGTCAAACTGAGCATGCAAACCAAGAAGTTGAAAAATATCTTCGCCTATTTATCAACTACTGACAGGATGACTGGGTTGAATGGCTGGCACTCGCCGCCTTCCAACACAACAACAGGGTACATTCCACCACAGGATAGACACCCTTTTTTGTTAATCACGGGAGACACTCACATGTCACCCAAACGACTCACTATAAAACGACGACACCCGCATCTACAGACTTCGCCACAACCATGGAAAAAATTCATGCTGAAACAAAAAAAGCACTCGAGAAGGCGGTGTCAACTATAAAAAGACAGTATGACAAACACCACTGCCTCGTGCACACATACCAGATTAACGACAAAGTCTGGCTCGACACCACTAACCTCCATCTGCCCCGACTAAAGCAAAAACTCGCTGACAAATGCACAGGCCCCTTCCCTATCCTGGTGAAAGTCGGCAAAGCCACCTATAAACTGCGGCTACCAAACAGCTGGAAGGTACATGACATATTCAACGAATCCCTTCTGACTCCATATGTTGCCTCTGCTTTTTCCAATCAGGAACAACCACCACCTCCTCCCCCTGACCTAATCGACGATGAGGAACATTATGAAATTGATCAAATCCTGAATCACAGGCTCTGAAAAATTAAAGTCCACAGAGATGGCATGACCACAACTGTCGACTATCTCGTCAGCTGGAAGGGTTACAGGACAGAATCCAATCAATGGATAAATGAGAAATATATGAATGCTGACAATACCATATATGACTATGAATTATCCCTAAATTAAGCCATCAGGACGATGGTCTTAAGCAGGGGGTAATGTTACGATTTTTCCCTTTTCATTGTCCTTTTACCCCTATTTATGCTTGGTCAGAAGTATGAGACCATGGGAGAACTTAGTCAGCACAATTAACCCACCTATCAAGTCATCCTGACAACCGAGCTGGATGACACACAACCATCCTTTTATGCGCAGTAACGATGCTCAAGGACAAAGAGCACAATGGACACAGATAGACATAATAAGTAGCGATATAATTAGAGATGTCTGTACAGTATTTAAGACCAATGCTCTTGCTGGGATACCCCAGCTTCGAGCTAAAGTTTATACACACCATTCTACCTCGAGTCAACGTCTGACCTTGGGTCACAATCCATGGATATACTTAAAGTGGACTCAGGTGATTCCTCGAAGTGCAAAGGAACATCTGTTTATCACATGTATCTGTCCATGTGATGCTTGGGCTTAACAAGTGGAGGCACTGTGCTTGATTCATAGGAGGCGATAAAGGTCATTGAGAAATTTTGACATAAATTGTGGTCTCCTGTCTGAGATGACAACTTGTGACATACTATATTTTGCATAGACCTCATCTCATAGGATTTTGGCCCAACCTTCTAAAGTTAATTTGGTTGAGCAAGCAATTGAGATGATCACTTTTGAGAAGCAATCAATGATGATAATGATTGCATCATATCCATTGCACTCAAGTAGTCCAGTGATCATATCAACAGAGATATATGTTCATAGGGAAGTTGGGACTTCATTTGGGTGTAAGAGAGTAGCTTGAGCTTGTGTTGATGCCTTTCCTTATTGACAGATCTCACAGGCTTTGACATATGTGGTTATATTGCTGCTCATTTTGAGCCACCAGTATTCTCATAATACTAACTCTTTGGTTTTGGTGATGCCAGGGTGGCCAGCAGTGGTGTAGTCATGGTAGATAGCAATAATTTCACCTTGAAGTCTCTGATCTTGTGGGATATAGATATGTCCATCATAATGAATCATCTCTCCTTCCTTTATTATCCCTCATTTGTGGTTAAGGGAGAGGGCGATCTGCTGGTTCCATTTATAGCTATTATGAGTTGCACTCTTTATACACTTGTGAATCTCTTTCTCTATTGGCATCATCATGGCTCTGAAATGTTCAGGGCATAATAGTGTTACACTTTTGTTGTCAGCTCCTTTTTGGTTGTGGTCTGCCCTCTGATTGAGCAGGTCAGCCTTTTTGTTAGTGGTCCCTGCTTTATGATAGAGCGTGTACTGATACTGGCTTAATTCCGTAACCTATCTCACCTGTCAGCAATTAAGTTTCTGTGGTTGTCAGAAATATCAGAGATTTTGATGGTCAGTCCAGATTTCAAAAATCTCAGTTGCTTCAATCAAGTAGTATCACCATTCTTCAAGAGTGAGCATGATGGCAAGTAGCTCCTTGTCGTATATTTTATAGTTCTGTTTCATGACAGTGAGTGCTTTCGACAGAAATGCAACTGGTCACCACTTGTTGTCTTGCTCTTAGAATAAAATAGCTCTAATAGCCCTCTCGCTTGAGTCAGCTTCAACCTGAAACTTCTCTTTCTGAGTTGGAATAGCGAGTATAACATCTTCTGCTAGTCATCTCTTAAAGTCATTGAAGGCAGTTTGCTGAGAGAGGTTCTATTTCCAAGGGGCATTATCAGTTAGCTGCATCATTGGGTGGACCACCTTGCTATAGTCTTGAATAAAACATTGGTAGAAGTTTGTAAATCCAAGAAATGATTGGAGTTCCTTTTTTCTGATTGGTTCAGGCCATTCTGTCACCCCTGCAACCTTAACTGGATCTATCCAAATGCTCCCTTCAGAGATGATGACTCCCAAATATTCTATCTCGAGTATTTCAAACTCATATTTTTCAGCTTTGAAAAATAGTTTATGCTTCCTCATAAGGCTCAGTACCTATCATACTAGCTCTCTGTGCTCCCCCTTGGTTTTGGACATGATCAGAATATTGTTGAGGTAGATGGTGATCTTTCTAGTGGCGATGAGATCTTTGAATATGTCGTTTATCATTCATTGGAATGTGGCCAGGGAGTTGGTGAGTCTGAAGAACATCACTGTTAGTTTGAATAGCTCCTGGTTTGTTCTGAATGCTGTCTTCCACTTGTCACTCTCCTTGATATAGATGTTGTTATACCTCTATCAGACATCGAGTTTCATATAGTATTTAGTGTCTTGGAGTTTGTCTATTAGTTCAGAGATCAATAGGAGAGAGTATTGATTTTTTATAGTCATCTTATTAAGCTTCTGGTAGTCTTAGACTGGCTAGAGTTTTTCATCCTTCTTTTTGATGAAGAAGAATGGTGATGCCATAGGGGATTTAGAGGGTTGTATTCATCTGCTAGATAAGTTCTTATCAAGAAACTTATCGAGTTTCTGTTGTTCATGATTGCTAAGCAGGTAGATCTTGCAGTCTAGATTAGTGCTTGCATTTGGAACTAGTTTGATGGTGTGGTCCTAGGGCTTTGGCTTTAGTAGTTCATTGAAACTCTCTTTTTTAAACAAGTCTTTAAAGTCATGTGCCTAATTGGGTACTATTTTCTTGAAGGTTTTTTCTGCCTTTTGTTCATTGGCTTTAGCAGCTAGGTTATTGGCATGATGCATCATATGAATGTGCAATTCTTGTTGAAGATCCACTGTGAGGATTGTTTCTCCATTCTCCATCTCCTCATCCCACCGATCTTTGGGATCCTCATCAGGAAGTTCAAATGGGATCTTCCTGCAGTGGCACCTTGCAAATGTGATCTGTCTGGTTTTCCAATTGATAAGTGGATTATGACATATCAGCCAGTCATGACCAAGAAAAACTTTCTTGGTCCTGAGGTTTGTGACTGCAAGGTCGATCCACTCTGAATGATCTCCAATGGTGAGCCTGAGTTTCACAAATTCAGTGATTGAGCCAGCCTGGTTCTTAGTTCTATCAGTGTTGTAAACTGAGATTGGAGCAGCTGTGGCTCGAGTCAGAAGTTGGTACTTGTCGATGAAGGCATGGTTGATGGAGCTCTCAGTGCATCCACTGTCAATGAGCACAGTTACTATGTATGTTGTTCAGGATGAGAGAGTTTCAATCTGAGCTTTGGCGAGCAAGTCTCATCTAGGTGTTTTAGTTCACCAGATGAACTTTTGTGGTCCTCTGAGTTTGTCTAGCCACTCCAAGGCTTGATATCACTCAGCTTTTTTTATCTCTTCTACCATTTGATTGATGACTTCTTCAACTCAGGTTTAATGAACTCAGTTCCTGAGTATGGCTTTTGCTGCAGCTTTATTTGCAGCATCTCTGATGGCCCTCTATGTCTATTTGGTCTTGAATAGTTTGAGCCAAGTTTTGGGGCTCTCTGCCCCTGTTCAGCCTACAGGCTCTTGAGTTTGCAATTTTTTGGTGTGTGAAGTATGTCTTGGTATATTCAAATGTGTTTTAGACATAGAGGTAACTACAGAGGTACTATTAGTCTGACTAGTGGCTAAGGATTGCACACCATGAAGTTCATTGGCCAGTCCAGTGGAATTGCTCACTGGCTGGCCCTGTCTTTTACTTTCTCTACCTTTATTTTTATGCCAAGTTCTTCTTTCTCTTTCTGCAGGTCAGCGATCTGCACATGAATATCTTCCCAGGTTTGTTTCTTCTTTAAGCAGTCCTTTGCCATGTGTCCCTTCTGTCTGCAATTGAAACACTTTTCTTCCTTTTTCATTCAATCAATGTCCATTGGCTTCCCTGTTCTGGTGTATGTCATTCTGGTCCTGGTCTTCTGAGAGCCATAGAGAATCCCAGTGATTTTCTGGCAGTTGTCCCCAATATTTTATTCAGGGTTGGTGGTGTTGACTTCTTGGAGTAATCTTGCAACATCATGGATTCCACTTTCTGCCTTTGTCATTTCTTGTATATCTCAATGATTTGTTCTTTCCACTCATCATACTCATTCAGCATCAAGACTCTGACACTAATGGCTGAGATCATTATGATGTATGAAGAGAGAACTCCTCACTTGAGGGCCTCAATCATTCTCTCTTCATTTGCAATATTTTTCTGTACTTCAGTGAGCTTTGTGAGTTGTTCTAACTTGTCAAAATAGTCAGTGGCAGCTTTGTCTCTCATCTTATACTCCTTGATTTTTTGTTTATACACCTCCTATACTGCTGGATCAATGAACTTGTTGTGCAGCATTTGTTTAAATGCTGACCATGGGAGATACCAATAGTGCTCTCAGGTTGTCAATTGGAAGTTGGAGGAAATAAGGATCTATCAGTTCTTAGCCTTTTCTTTGAGATAAGAGATGGCAAAGATGACTTTGTTTATATTGGTCTTGAGATACCTAATATAGACCTCAAAATATTGTTCGCAGTCAATAATAAATTGGTCAATATTGTCAGATGCCTCTTTAAAGGAGTGGGGCTTTTGTAGGAGATTGAGGTGGCACTGGAGAATGGCCACATTATAGAGCAGTGTGCTCATTGGGTTGGGCCATTCAGAGAATGGGGGTCAGTGCCACTTGTGTGGTGGTCCTGGGAATGAGTGAAGAGAGTTGTTATCAGCAATAGGGCTCCCACAGAGTAACTCTTCTTTTTAGACAATTACTCTATCTCAAATTGTGAATCCTAGTCATACCACTTCTAGATTATCTCAGATGGGTTCCTTTCCAGTGTTGCTCTCTGTGGCTTCATCAGGTGGGGGCTGTGCTCCTAGAAGCCTGCTCCTCTTGCCAGTCCAGGGGTTTTGGTAGCCAACAAGTTTCTCCTTCAGCATTGGTTGCAGCTGTAACAGCTGAGTTGCTGTTGATCAGGTTGAGGGGGTGGAGTATGAGAGGGTGCTTTAGATGGATGGAGCTATATATATGGCTCGTTTTGAGATTACTGGTGGTGTTTGCAGCATTGGGTGTATGGTTATCAGCATTTGGTATGCTGATGGTCTTTGAACCTGGTCTTTGGGGTGTCTTCTGTTGTACTGAGTGGCAGCATAGTTGGTTGCTGCATATCTCAGAATTTCTGTTTGTTCATCAGTTGTGGAATGCAAATATAATTGTTCTAACTGTGATGCTATCCAGATAGCATCACATCATAAAAAGTTTACTCCTCACAGATAGTACTCCTGATATTCCTGCATCCTCACCTTCTTTATCTCCTGCTCCAGTTCTTCTTTGTCTGTTGTTTCATACATGAATCTTCTTCTGGGGTAGGGTGGATTGCTGCTTTCAGTTTTCTCTGTGTTCTTGTTATTCCCTTCCTCCTTGAAGAGGGAAGCAGTGGGCAGGTTGTAGAAACTCTCAGCCTTCTCTAGCTGTATCATCGCCTCACTGCCCTGGCTGGGTGCTCAGACCAGCAGTTGCAGGACCTGGTGTATTGTTATAGGTGGCAGCAGGTCAGCTGCTAATGCTGGAGTCATACTGGTTTTCTCTAGTTGCTCTTGTCACCTCCACTCGCTCATGATAGAGGCAGACATTCTGCTAGTAGTCATCATCGATAAGCTGTCCAACAATCCTACTTCTGAGAAATCCTTGGAGCATATGAGCAGGAATGTGAGCATTACCAGAGACTTGGAGCCTATAATATCTGAGAATAGACTTGTTGCTTCTGAATACAGAGTCAGCACTAGAGATTCATCAGAAAGGGGGATATTGCAGGATTGGAGGTCTGTATCCCCTCTTGGTGTGGGTATTATTGGTCCAGTACTTGGGGATTCTGCTTCGTGAAGTGCTGAGTTCTCTGAAAATGAGGGTAGAAAGAGAGGAGTCTGCTTGTACTGGCACGAGTATGCTGGTGACCTCTGGTTGGAGTCTGTATCAGTTGGAGACATCAGCCTTGGCCAGTCTCCCTCTTTCCACTTCTCACTAGTGGTCCCTGTTCTGCTCATCATACTCAGCTGCTGCTTTTCTTTGAGACTCTTCTGCCATAATTCTGTCCTCAGACTCATGGTGTACTGGCTGTGGCTTATTCTGCTGCCTACACTCTTTCTGTCAGACAGCTTTATCATAGTCAAAGGAAACAGTAAAGTCCCAGGTTGAGAAGTACCAGCATATGGCTTCTTCTCATTGTTCTTATCATCTTTGCTCATCATCAGGCTGGTTGATGATGTCTTTCTCCACCCAGGTGCTGATGGCTGTGGGAGAGCAGAGGCCATGAGGCTAGCTGCCAGATGTTGATATATAGGATCTTAGAGCCATCCAAGGGGTATCAAGAGAGTCTTGGGCATGGTCAGCAATCTCATGGGTCTGGGAGGCAGAAGAGAGAGAGAAGGACTGCTGGAAAAAGTCCTCTGGGATGTTCTGGGCTTCAGGGGGGTTTCCTGATACAAGGATTCTGTACCTTCTTGGGATGCTATAGTCTTGGTCTCTGGGTCAAGAGAAGTACTGTCTTTCCTCTTCTTTTTGACCATTCTCCTGATGCATGCTGCTAGGTCCAGCTTTTGGGGACTGGTAGGTCATTCATCAGGATTCAGGGATGTCATAGAGGGGGAGGTCAGAGATTACATTGTGCAGAATATGCTGGATGTTTTAAAATTCTTGATAGTATCTAATAGTCCAGGCAGTAATAGAATAGCATCTCTGGCATAGCTGGATGATCACCAATAAACTGATCAGTGTTTCGATGATAGAGGAGAGGAGTTCAAAGAACTCATGGTCAAAATTTGGGTTGTCATTACTAGAAGGGGACATTTGGTTTCTCAGCACAATTGGGCTTGAGAAAAAGAAGTAGAAAGCTTTGAGCTAATTATTAGATCCAAGTGTTATATGAACCAATACACATGATAAACAGGTGTCCTTTCACACTTTGAAAGATCAGCTGAGTTCACTTGTTGCATATCTGGATTGGTATGTCACAAGGTCAAGGATTGACTTGAGGTAGAATGGTAGTTATAAACTTTAGCTTGAAGCTGAGGTTATCAGCAAGAGTGAGCCCTCTTAAATACTGTACATGGTTTGCTATTAATACTTTGTACTTATTGTGTGTTTCTCTGTCCTGGATGTCCATTGTCCTTGAGCATCATTACTATACATAAAAGGTCAATTATGTATTTGTTGTCAGATATTAGTAATATCAAAAAACTATAACAAAGTCAGCTTGTTGTGATGACTAAGCTACTCCCATAGTCCTAAGCACTTATCCTTGACACTTTGATTAAGCATAAATAGGGGTTTAGAAAAGGAAAAGAAGGGAAAATCATAACACTGCTCAGATAGCTATAAGATTCTGCTATATGACACCTTGAAGCTGTTACGATTTTTTCTATTTTCTTTCTATTTTCTTTCTTTTCTTTTCCCTTTCCTCAGAAATGACTCCTATCTTTGCTTATGACAGTGGGAATGCTTAGCTCAGCAGCCCAAGTTGGTCAATCTCCTGTTACACTGCAATGCACTGTGAAGGGAGAGACAATGCCCTTTTTATCTTCAAATTGCAGTGCACGACCACAGCTCCACAGCAAAGACAACAGCTTTTGTGGGAGACCTGGCAACAGTAGGGGGAACGGCTCTACAGCAGACAATATCTTTTGTGAACAGTTATTTATAACGTGATAACAGAACAGTATTTAAGTAGCTTAGTTCTCGCTGTAATACCCCAGTCTCAAACTAAAGCTTTACTTCACCATCTTATCTCGAGCGAACTGCAACGCCTTGACAACACAACACTAGTCACACATAAGTGGACTCTGACAGTATAATCTGAAGTGTGAGGTTCTGTCGGTTTATCATGTGTTTCTAGTCACGTGGAATTTGGGCTTAACAGAAGCCAGCCTAACAGCCCCACTTCTTTTGCCCACTATTCAGTCAGAACTAGCAGTGGGCTGGGGTGGTCTCTCTCAGACCAGCTTGAGGACAAGTGTCAGATCTGAGAAAGCTGAAATGAAATCATTCATCAGCTCTTTCTCACATAGGACCTTAACATCCCATTCAACTATAATGAAGCCCTCTGACAAGAAGAACAGAGACAGAGAACTATCCTTCAGCCACTCCAAAGCAAGCTTGAGAAGTGTCTCATTCTTGAAGGCCAGGCAAGAAGAGCCATCAAGCATAAGAAAGAGCAGTGAGCTGTCAAAAGAGCTCAACTGGAAAGCGCTAACATCTCTAACTGGTATGGAATCTGGCCCAAGATCACATTTATACTTATGCCAGTCTGCACTGACTGATCTCTCTCAACCCCTATATTCTAAGAACCCAGCACTGAGTTTGACCCATGAGACAAAGTCCACTGGTGAAATAAAACCCTTGCAGTAGGTGGAAGAACCAGCATCTCTCCTCCATGTCCTTCAATCCCACAGTATCTCTCTCTCCAAAGAACTCCCAGTGCCAATATTATGTTTGGGGATAATGAGTTTGTCCTTAGACACTATGGGTTATAAGTCTCTAGAACTGCCTATATCCTTGCTTGAGCTCTCTGAGGGTTCTTTGGGAGTCGGATGGTTGGACAGCTCCTCGACGATGAGTGCAGAAGAAACATCCAGCTCTATCACAAGCAAGTAGCAGTGATGAGAGCAATAGGAGGGATCTGGTATAACTCTGATATTAGAAGTCAGTCTGCTTCCACCTATCTTAATGCCTCAAACATATCAGGCCTCATGGCTAGACCCAGTATCCAGCCAAGACAGTGGGTTGACAGCATGACCATAAGAGGATGAGGAGAGTTTTTATGATCTGCCTACTGCTTCCCTCCTTGAGGAAGAGAGGGACAATGAGAGTAAGGAGGATGAGGAAACTGAAAGCAGCAACCCACCTTGAGCTGATAGAGAGCTGGCTTATAGACTGCAGAAAGATACAGATAAGAAAGAACTGGAGCAGGCAGTACAAGAGGTCAGAATGCAGGAGTATCAGAAGTACTACCTGCAGGGAGTGAACTTTTTATGATGCAATACTACTTGGATAGTGTCACAGATGAGACAATTATATTTATATTCTATCACTAATAAAAGAACAGAAATCTTAAGATATGTGGCCACTGACTATGCTGTCATACAATACAACAAGAGACATCCTGAAGATCAGATTTGAAGGCTGCTAGCACACCAAGCACTAGAGCCTATCCAACCAATGCTGTGGTCACCATCTATCACCCTGAAATGAGCTATATACATAGCTCTGTCTATTTAAAGCATCTTTTCCTACTTTGCTCTCTCATCCTGATCTACAGCAACATGGCTATCATGATCCTGACCGATGTCCAATCACCTGCTGACCTCATATTAAAATCCCTGGACTGGCAGAGAAAGCTAAATCTTGAGAGCCCAGCCTCTATCTGATGAGACAAGTAGAAGCAGAAAAGAGCTAGTTTGGGATGATCCTGAAGCTGTCTGACTCAGATTCACAATTCAAGACAGGGTTATAGTCCAAAAGAAGGAACCACTATAAGAAAGTCCTGTGGCAGATGATAACTCACTCCATTCATTTCTGGGGTCACTCCAAGAGTGGTGTTGACCATTCTTCTCAGAATGGCCCAACCTGATAAGTGTACTACCTAATGATGCTGCAGTATTAGACCTCCTGTAAAAACTCTGCTCTTTCAAGAGCATATCTGATGACATTAATAGATTCCTTGTAGACTATGAGCAATACTCTGAGGTCTACATAGGATATCTGAAAACTGACATGAATAAGATCATCTTTGCTACCTTCTACCTTAAGGAGAAGACTAAGATATGGTGAATCCTCATTTCTCCAAACTTCTGATTGACAACTTGGAAGCACTATCAGTACCCCTTATGGCCTGTCTTTAAATAAATGCTCCATAATAAATTTATTGATCCTGTAGTACAAGAGATATACAAACAGAAGATCAAGGAGTATAAGATGACTGACAAAGTGGCAATAGACTATTTCAATGAGCTGAAATGACTGGCCAAACTCACCAGAATCCAGGATGATACCATGAATAATAGCAGGATGGTTGAGGCCCTCAAGCAAGGAGTCCCCCTCTCTTACATCACAATGATTTCCACAATCAGCATTAGAGCCCTCATGCTAAACAACTATGATGAATGGAAGGAATGGATCATTGAGATGTACAAGGAGCAATAAAGGCAGAAAGCAGAATCTACCATGCTGCAAGATTATATGAAGAAGTTGACATTGCCAATCTCTAACAAATCATTAGGGACAACTGCTGGAAAATCATTAGGACCCTCAATGGCTCTTACCTACAGTGCACAAAAGACCAAGATAGGAACGACTTATACAGGTGAAGGAAAACCAATGGATATAGACTGGATGAAGAAAGAGAGTAAGTGCTTCAATTGTGGCCAGAAGGATCATATGGCAAAGGACTGCCTAAAGAAGAAATGGACCAGAGAAGACATCTGGGCCCAGATCACTGAGTTACAAAAAGAAGAAGAGGGACTTAGTGCAGAGACCAAGGTTGAGGAAGTAAAAGACAGGGCCAGCCAGTGAGCAATTCTATTAGACTGACTGAAGGACTTCACAGTGTGCAAACTCCAGCTGCTAGCCAGACTGATAGCATTTCTGTAGTTACTCCTATGTCTACTCCTATTACACATTCAAATATACCTCAGACTTCTATCTTGCACACTAAAGAATTGCTAAAAAAGAAAACTCAAGTATTTATGGGCCAAACAAAGGCAGCAGACCCTACTATATGGCTCAAACCATTCAACACCAAATAGACCTAGAGGACTATCAAGGATGCCAAGAACAAAGCTGCAGCAAAAGCCATACTCAAAAACTGGATTCACCAGACACGAATCTAAGAAGTCATCAATAAAATGGTGGGAGACATGAAGAAAGCTGAGAGATGCCAAGCCCTAGAGTGGCTCAACGAACTCTATAGGCCATGAAAGTTCATTTGATGATCTAAGATAACTGGATGAGACCTACTCACTAAAGTCCAGATCGAGACTCTTACATCCTGATCAATCTATGCTGTAACTGCCCTGATCAATAGCAGTTGCACTAGGAGTTTTATCAATCAAGCTTTTGTCAACAAGCACAGACTCTCAATTTAGACCATAGCAGTGCCCATTCTGGTTTACAATGCAGATAGAACTAAGAACGAGATCAGCTTGATCACTGAATTTGTTGAGCTAAAGCTCACAATCAGAGATCATTCTGAATAGATCAACTTTGCAGTAACCAATCTCAGAACTAAAGAGATCTTCTTTGATTATGACTGGCTAATATATCATAATCTGTTAATCAACTGGAAGATTAGAAAAATCACATTTATGAGATGCCAGTGCTGAAAAATTCTGTTTGAGTTGCCTGATGAGAATTCAGAAGATTGATAGGATGAAGAGATGGAGGATGAGGAGACCATACTTGCCATCGATCTTCAACAAGAAATGCACATTCAGACAGTTCATTATGCCAATGAGCTAGCCATCTGTTACGATTTTTCCTATTTTCTTTTCTTTTTCCTTAGAAATGACCCCTATCTTTGCTTAGTCAGGGCACTTAGGCTAGTGCTTAGGACTGTGAGAATGCTTAGCTCAGCACCCAGTTGGTCACTCTCCTATCGTGCTGCTGTGTGCTGTGAAGGGAGAGACAATGTTCCTTTTGTCCTTCAACTGCAGTGCAGCAGTAACAGCACAACAGCAAGACAACAGCTTTTGTGGAGAGCCTGGCAACAGCAGAGGAAACAGCTCTATAGCAGACAATATCTTTTGTGAATAGTTATTAATAGCCAGATAACAGAACAGTATTTAAGCAGTTTAGTTCTTGCTGTAATACCCCAATCTCGAACTAAAGTTTATTCTTCACCATCTACTCTTGAGCTCAAGCTTCTTGCCATGCCTTGAACCACTACCACTATTACCTTGTGAACTCAGTCAGTCTAACCTGAAGTGCGAGATTCTAAACTGTTTATCATGTGTTGATAGTCATATGGGATTTAGGCTTAACAATTAGTTTAAGACTTCTCCTTTCCTTCTTCAAGCCTAAAAGGCTAAAAGAACTGAACATTTCTTGACAAACATTTCTTGATCCATTGGACAAGAAACCATATGCCTTTCAACACCAGCTCTATCAACTCCGAAGTATCCCCTTTCTCTATTGAATTGCTGACTGTTCTTTTAGAAACTCTAACAACTAGGATAATCTGGGATTATTAAGCCAAGAATGACATCATCCACCAACTCATCAACGGTCTCTCTACCAAGACCCGAATCAATGAAATCAGATTCAGACAAGGGTCTGAGAATATGGGCCAATCAGGTCCTAGCCAAGAGGAGGAGGAATCCCTCCTCTATTCCCCACTCCTCCCGACCTCTGACCCTGACTCCACTAACACACTGGTGGAAAAAGAGGAGGTCAAGCATGGCCAGCAGTGGGGAGACAAGCTCGATGAAGAGCACCAACAGCTGGCTGGAATTGGCTGACCAGCAGAATGGGGC
This sequence comes from Guyanagaster necrorhizus, assembly GCF_019112545.1. Lineage (NCBI taxonomy): Eukaryota > Fungi > Basidiomycota > Agaricomycetes > Agaricales > Physalacriaceae > Guyanagaster > Guyanagaster necrorhizus. Next base: position 1,142,445 of record NW_025064886.1, on the reverse strand, counting down.
CCTGCTCTAAGAGTCTAAGAATATTGAAAATGGCCCTCAGGCACAGAATGAGACAAAAATCCTGAGGATGACCCTTACACCCCAGATTGCTGAGATGAATCAGGAGACAATCAGGATCGAGATACCGATCCCTGATCAACAGACACAGAGAAAGGAAGTACAGAAGGCTAAGAGCCTCGGTCAGCCCAGGGGTGAAAGTGGCCTCTCAAGCACTGAGTGGAATGAAGATTCTGAGAATGACCTCTATAGGATCAACTGATGGGATGACATCACCAAAAAAGAAGAAAGTGGTTCAGATGGATTCCTGTCCAGCGAGTCAGGAAGCAGTAGTGTCCTAGCAGATGATGAATCCTTCGATTGGACCATCAAAGCAAGAATACCACCCTGGCCAACACTCCAGATCAGCAATCGAGCCCTTCAAGGATTCTTGCACAAGAAACTCACCACCCTATTCCTCAATCAGAACTTCTTTGAGGAGGTCCAACAATATTCTGAATGCATTGGAGAGGAGAGGGAGTGGCAATATAATGCTAAGACCAAAAAGGTTTGGGACTTACTTACCTGGGAGGTTCCATACTAGAAGAACTCCAATGATCCTCAAGGCCTATATTGGTCTGAGGGAGAAAGGAAAAATAGAAGAAGAGGGAAATCTTCTCTCTGAAAATAATCAGTGGTCAAAGCTCATAGATAAGAGGGAACTGGAGAGGAAAGCAGGGATCGAATGATATCTGAGGGAATGGCCAAGACTCAGACTGATCCTGAGAAATGAGGAAATATTCCTTGGACATGATTGGCTAATCTGACATAACCCATTCATTAATTGGAAAACTAGACACCTCATTTTCACAAGATGCTGATGCTGAAAAACCCCTTTCAAACTACCGGATAGTGACCCTGAAGACCAGTGGGATGAAGAGATGAAAGATGGTGAAACAATTCTCACTGTCAACCTACAAAAGGCCATTAACATTTGAGCCACTCACTATGCTAATGACCTAGTGGCAAGAGCTAATGCCAGGAAAGAAGAAAGGACATTTGAGAAAATGGTACCCTATTGGATATGCAATTATCAGGATTTATTCAAAAAAAAAAGTTTTGATGAACTCCCTGATGCAAAACCATAGGACCATGCAATTGAACTAATCCCGAATGCAAATGCCAACCTAGATTGCAAGTGCTATTCACTAGGCAATAACAAACAACAAGAGCTGGACAAGTTTTTAGAAGAAAACTTATCCAGTGGAAGGATCCGACCATTGAAATCACCAATGGCATCCCCCTTCTTTTTCATCAAAAAGAAAGACAGAAAACTCCAACCAGTGCAGAATTATCGAAAGCTCAATGAAATGATGATCAAGAACTGCTATTCACTTCTATTGATCGCGAAACTAATGGACAAACTCCAGGGTGTAAAATACTACACCAAACTGGACATTCAGTGGAGATACAACAATGTGCATATCAAAAAAGGCAATGAGTGGAAGGCTGCTTTTTGAACTAACTGTAGTTTGTTTGAACTGATAGTTATGTTTTTCAGACTCACCAATTCACCAGCCACCTTCCAGTGGATGATGAATGATATCTTCAAAGATCTCATTACCATGAGAAAGATAATAATCTACTTGGATGACATTCTCATCATGTTCAAGACCAAGGAGAAGCACTGAAGGATAGTATGACAAGTGCTATCACTGATGAGGAAGCACTGACTCTTCCTTAAGGCTGAGAAGTGTGAATTCGAGGTATTAGAAACTGAATATCTTAGAATCATCATCAGTGAAGGAAGCATCAGAATGGACCCTATCAAGGTAGCAGGAGTAACCGAATGGCTGAAACTGACCAAGAAGAAGGAACTACAATCATTTCTTGGATTTACCAACTTCTACCAATGATTTATCTGAGATTACAGCAAAATCATCTGACCAATAATGCAATTAACCAGAAATTCCCCATAGACCTGGAAAATTCCCCAACAGGCAGCATTTAATGACCTTAAACACCAACTAGCTGAAGACATCATCTTAGCTATACCAAGTCAAGATAGAAGGTTCAGGGTGGAAGCTGACTCCAGTGAAGGCACAATCGGAGCTGTACTCTCACAGGAATAAAATGACAAATAGCGATCTATCACTTTTATGTCAAAGGTGCTCACAGTAACAGAGCACAACTATGAAATTTATGACAAAGAACTCCTCACCATAATGCTCACTCTTGCTGAATGGCAGCATTATCTCATTGGAGCCAATCAGACATTCAAAATCTGGACTGATCATCAAAATCTATAATACTTCCAACAACCCTAGAAGCTTAATCACAGACAGGCCAGATAGGTTATGGAACTATCCGAATATGACTATATGCTGCATCACAAAGCTGAGGCAGCAAACAAGAAGGCTGATCTCCTCAGCCACAGGGTGGATCACAACCAAAGAGGAGATGACAACAAAGAGGTCATACTATTGCGACCAGAACATTTTCAGACAATGATTATGCCAATGGAAGAAGAGATACATGAGCAGATCAAGAGCACCACTCGAGATTTCCACAAGTGGGATCAGAAGATAGCCTCATCGCTGAATCATGAATGGGGACTGAAAAAAGAAGAAGGGATGATCTGCTATGATAAAAGAATCTATATCCCAAGGGATCAACACCTTCATGGCAATATCATCACCATTTGTCATGATCACATGACCACTAAACATCCAGAGATCGCTAAAACAAAGGAATTAGTCTTGAGGGAGTATTAGTGGCCAAAGATGGACCATGATATCATCTAATATATCAAAGCTTGTGAAGTTTGCTAATAAGGCAAGGCTTCAATGCAACCCAGAGCAGCTCCCCTTCACCCAAATGAGGTCTCTTTGTCATCATGGACCCACATCTTGGTGGATATAATAACAGGACTTCCCGAAAGTGATGGCTATGATGCTATCATTGTCATAGTAGATCGCTTCTCGAAGGCAATTATTCCAGTCACATGTCCGACAGAATTAACATCTGAAGAATGGGCTAAAATCCTATGGGATGAAGTCTATGCAAAATATGGTATGCCTCAAGTAGTGATTTTGGACAGAGGACCACTGTTATGATTTCTCCCTATTCTCCCTATTTTTCGTCATTCTCCTCTTAAACATCTGCCCTTCGCCCCTATCTATGCTTAGTCAGAAGGGCACAAGATGGTAGGAGAGCTTAGTCAGCACAACTAGCGATCCCTAAACCATCTCGACAACCAAGCTTAATAACAACACAATTCCCCTTTTATGTATGGTTTTGATGCTCAAAGACAACGAGTATCATAGACACAGACAGACATAATAAGTAGCGATATAATTAGGACTACCTGTATAGTATTTAAGACTGACGCTCTTGCTGGCAATAACCCCAGCTTCGAGCTAAAGTTTATACATGCCATTCTATCTCGAGTCTATACCTGACCTTGTGTCACACTGAACGGATATATACTAAGTGGACTCAGATGATTCCTCGAAGTGCGAAGGAACACCTGTTTATCATGTGTATCTGTTCACATGATGCTTGAGCCTAACAATTAGCTCGAAGCTTTCACCTTCCCTTTCTCAAGCCCAATTGTGCTGAGAAACCGAATGCCTCCAGTAACAACCGCTGACCTAAATCACGACTTCTTCGAGCTGATCGCTTCCATCATCGGAACTCTACTCGGACTTCTAGCCATCATCACTCTCTGTCGAGGATGACAATCAGTAGCAGCTTGGATAATCAGGCACTATCAAGCCTTCCAGCACATTCAACAAATTCTACGCAACGTAACCTCCGATCTACCTTTCCATGACATCCCCCCCTCCGCCAGAATGTCCTTCTTCCCGCAAGGGAGACCCGTACCAGAAACCGGGAATTATGACCCGGATCAGGGGAGCCTTCACGAGGAGGAAGGACCCCAATACCCCCCTCGACGACACAGCAGAAACCGCCACCCTGCTCTCATAGGGTTCCGGAACCCGTGGACGACGAACGTCAGCCAGGAGCCCGCAGAGGTCTCCAACTATGTCACTCCAGCAAACTCCCCCGAGCATTCCGCCTCCCCAATTCCCTCAGGGATTGGAAACCGTGCTCGGGACTCCCTTGATGCCGCTCGGATGGCTGCGGGACCCCGCGAAAGTCCCGACCCCCCCCAGAACCCCCCCGAGACCCCCACCGAGCCCAACTCTGACTCCAGCCCATCCGTCAGCAGGTTGGGGGTTGACGACCCATATGGAAGGACTATCCACCCTGATTATGCGAACACAGAGATTGCCATCTCTGCAGCAGGAGACCCCTTCCGACATCTCCACGTGGGAAGCGAACCTGAAGTTGGGACCGCCAGCGAAAGGGGAAGAGCCATGTGGGATAGAATTATACAGCGAATATTCCCAGACTGGGATATTACCGTTCCCTTCAATTACGACCAGGCAGTACAGCAGCAGCAGCAGAACTGAAACCAAGAGAGGGAACGTAGGCGAACTCGGGAGGAGCTCACTGATTACGTATGAGAAGAGGCCTGAGAGCGATACGAGGCTGCAGAGTATGACAGGCAAGGAAGAGCACAAAGACGAAGGGAGGAAATCGAGAGGATGGGGTCAGCCTCCCCTAGGGAGTATGAGCTCCATACTGACGCAGGGTCTCCCTTCAGGGAGCCCGACTCGGACGATGACCCATGGACAGGACCCGCCAGCATCGTCAGCTGGGACAAAGCCATTCGGCGAGGAAGGGCAGCAGAACCCCGAACCATCGACCTCAAGTATCCTGCCCATACTGACACCATCTCCTCGGACGCCGACTCTGTACTCGGAGCCTACGGGCTCTGAGTACCCGACAATGCCCACATCTCTGACAGGGCTCTCCAGCGATTCCTGGGCAGCAGGGTTGCTCGACAGTTCCTTAATCCCGAGTTCCAACGACACTTCAGCCTCTATAGCCAAGAACTGGAGGAGACGAGAGCGCACAGAGGGACGCGCTACAGTTGACTCAGGAACCCTTCCATCATCTGAACCAGTAACCAAGGAGAAGCTGGGCCCAGCACCCAGGTCAATGGAAGGGTCTCCAACGACCCTTCGTCCAGCCATACTGTCAATCTACGACCGGCCCGTCCATTCCCTCCTCGCGGAAGGGGACAGCGGGGACGATGGGGATGAGGAGGACGACGACAGTGATGACTCGTATCGACAACGACTGGAACAAGCGGGAGAAGACACAGATGAAGAAGCATTGAAAGAGGAGATAGAAAGAGCAAGGAGCAAGGAGTACCAGAGACTGTACGAGCAGGGGAGAAACTTTCTATGGCAGGATATGCGCTGGCAGGAAACGGCGTTAGGACTGGAGTATCGGTATGCAGGAGATACTGAAAAGAAAAAGATTTTACAGTATGCCGCGACAGAGTATGCATGGAAGGAGTACGGCCGACGGCATCCAGAAGATCTGCTCGTGCTGATACCCCCATATCGACCCCTTGAAGAGCCGAAAGCACCGGCACCAATGCCGTGCACCCCTCCCATACCACCGAAACAAGCAGTTTACACTGCCCCCTCGATCCGAAGTCGGGCCGACATCAACCCGTCTATCCGGAGTACAGCTTCACGACTTATCCAGACTAGAAACCGGCCAGCAGGGCGGCCCACCAGAATTCAAAACCCTTGGACCGGCAGAGGAAGCCGACTCCTTGGGGGACAACCGCCCCCGGACCAGACTGAATCAAGTGGGAAGGATCCTATCCGAGATGATCCCGAGGCAATCCACCTTGGATTCACGATCTGGGATGGGGTTATCATTCGAATAGTCGACCTGAAGGGCAGCCCAGTCGCTGACGATAACTCGCTACATTCCTTTCCAGGGCCACCGGCGGAATGGAACCAGCCGCCATTCGACGGGTGGCCCAACCCGATGGGCGCGTTACCTCACAACGCTAATGTCCTGCAGTGCCATCCCGATCTCCTCCGAAAGCCCCGCCCCTTCAAGGGAGCTTCGGATGACATCGACCGCTTCCTAGTCGACTGTGAACAATATTTCGAAGTATACATCAGATACATCGGGACCGATATGAACAAGGTCGCATTCGCCACATTCTACCTAGAAGACAAAGCCAAGACCTGGTGGATCCTGATCTCCCCAAATTTCCGGTCCACCACCAGGGAACACTACCGATATCCCTCGTGGCCGGTGTTCAAACGAATGTTAAACGACAAATTCATTGATTCTGCAGTACAGGAGGTACACAAACAGAAGATCAAGGAATACAAGATGGGAGATAAGGCAGCAACAGACTACTTTGATGAGCTAGAAAGGCTCGCCAAGCTCGCAGGAATTCAGGAGGACACGGCAAACGATGGAAGGATGGTAGAAGTGCTCAAACAAGGGGTTCCCTCCTCGTACCTCACGATGATCTCGGCCATGGGCATCAAAATGCTGATGCCGGTGGGATATGACGAATGGAAAGAACAGATCATCGAGATGTACAAGGAGCGACAAAGGCAGAAAGCAGAGGCAATGATGCTGCAGGAATACTCCAAAAAGCCGACCCCGCCAACCCTGACCAAGACAGGGCAAACTGCCGGGAAATCATCGGGATCCTCTCCGACGACGAACTACACCAGCCAGAAGACAGGGACCAGGACGACTTACACCGGAGCTGGCAAACCTATGGATATTGATCGCCTAAAGAAGGAAGGGAAGTGTTTCAACTGTGGCCAGAAGGGGCATATAGCCAAGGATTGCCCGAAGAAGAAAAGAACCCGGGAAGACATACGAGCGCAGATAGCCGAGTTACAAAAGGAAGACGAGAAACTCGAGAAAGAAACAAAGATCGAGGAGGTAAAAGACGGGGCCAATCAGTGACCAACTCCACTGGATTGGCCGAAGGATCTCATGGTGTGCCCATCCCAGCTGCTGGACAGACTTACGATACATCTGTAGTTATGCATGTGCATTCGAATATACCAGTTTACCACGCACACCTGAAAGAGTCGAAAAAACAAACTCAAACGCCTACGGGCCGAACAGGGGCAGAGGGCCCCAAGCAATGGCTCAAACCATTCGAGACCGAATGGACATGGAGAGCCATCAAGGAAGCAGTAGATGACAGCGCAGCAGAAGCCATCCTGCGGGGGTGGATCCATCGAAAGAAGACAGGAGAAGCGACGGAGGATACCATAAACAAGTTATGGAATGCTGAACGAAGCCAAGCCCTGGAATGGCTGGACGAGCTAAAAAGTCCACCAAAGTTTGTCAGGCGAACTAAAACCCCGGGGCGGGACCTGACAACCAAGGCTCAGATCGAGACTTTGACCAATCGAACCACCTATTCGGTCACCGCCCTAATCGACAGTGGCTGTACCGGAAGCTCCATCAATCGATCCTTCGTTCAACAACACAATCTCCCCACCAGGACCACCGTCGCTCCCATACCAGTGTACAATGCCGACGGAACAAAGAATCAAGCCGGATCAATCACGGAGTTCGTCGAACTTAGATTGACCATCGGAGATCACTCTGAAAGGATCGACCTAGCCATGACGGATCTCGGAACCAAAGAACTATTCTTGGGACACGACTGGTTGATCTGGCACAACCCACTTATCAACTGGAAAACTGGGAGGATCACATTTGCGCGATGTCGATGCCGAAAGATCCCGTACGAATTACCAGATGAGGATCCGGAGGACCGGTGGGACGAGGAGATGGAGGATGGTGAAACCATCCTAGCCGTCGACCTACAAGAAGAGATTCACATCCGGGCGATACATCACGCCAACAATCTAGCAGCCAAAGCCCATGAGGGTAAGAAGGAGAAAACCTTTGAAGAAATGGTACCAGAATGGGCATGCAATTATCGGGATCTTTTCGAGAAAGAGAGTTTCGATGAGCTCCCGCTTCCAAAGCCCTGGGATCACGCCATCGAACTGATCCCCAATGCTAACGCAAACCTCGATTGCAAGACCTATCCTCTTGGTAATCAGGAACAATTAGAGCTTGATAAGTTCCTAGACGAGAACTTATCCTCTGGACGAATCCGACCATCGAAATCTCCCATGGCTTCCCCCTTCTTCTTCGTAAAAAAGAAGGATGGCAAACTGCGACCCATATAAGACTATCGCAAATTAAACGAGATGACCATCAAAAACAGATACCCGTTGCCGTTAATTTCGGAACTAATGGACAAACTTCGGGGAGCCAAGTACTACACTAAACTTGACGTCCGATGGGGGTATAATAATGTCAGGATCAAGGAGGGAGATGAGTGGAAGGCCGCGTTCAGAACCAACCGAGGGTTGTTCGAACCCACCGTCATGTTCTTCGGCCTGACCAATTCCCCCGCCACTTTCCAGTGGATGATGAACGACATATTCAAGGACCTCATCGCCACAGGGAAGGTAACCATCTACCTCGACAACATCCTCATAATGTCCAGAACCAGGGAGGAACACCGTGACCTGGTCCGGCGAGTACTCGCCCTCATGCAGAAGCATAAACTATTCCTCAAAGCGGAGAAATGCGAATTCGAGGTGCTAGAAACTGAGTACCTCGGGGTGATCATTAGTGAAGGGAGTATCCGCATGGACCCGATAAAGGTTGCAGGAGTACTAGAATGGCTGACCCCCACCAAGAAAAAGGAGTTACAATCTTTTCTTGGTTTCACCAACTTCTACAGGCAATTCATATGAGACTACAGCAAAATTGTTCGCCCTATGACACAGCTCACTGGCAATGCGCCATGGGGATGGGGAACTCCGCAACAACTTGCCTTCGAGGACTTGAAACAACGATTGGCAGAAGACGTAACCCTCGCCATCCCCTCCCAGGAGGGAAAGTTCAGAGTAGAGGCGGACTCCAGCGATGGAGCCATAGGCGCTGTATTATCCCAAGAACAGGATGGGAAATGGCGCCCTGTTGCATTCCTCTCAAAGGTGCTCACTGTAACAGAAAGGAATTACGAAATCTATGACAAGGAGTTACTTGCGATAATGCTAGCCCTCGAGGAATGGCGGCATTACCTAATTGGAGCAGCAGACATCTTCGAGATTTGGATGGACCATCAGAACCTTCGATATTTCTGTCAACCGCAGAAGCTAAACCATCGTCAGGCCCGATGGGTCACTGAGCTTGCTCAGTACCAGTACACACTCCATCATAAAGCCGGGGTCGCTAACAAGAAAGCCGATCTTCTCTCCCGTTGTGCAGATCACAACCAAGGGGGAAACGATAATGACGGCGTCACTATCCTCCGCCCCGAACATTTCCGAGCGTTAATAATGCCAACAGAGGAGGAGATGCATGAACGCATCAAAAGCGCAACGCGAGACGCACACCAATGGGATCAGCAAATCGCTGCATCTCTCAATCATGAGCGGGGAATGACGAAGGAAAAGGGGATGATCCATTACGACGGAAGAATCTATGTTCCACGAGTCCAAAGTCTATGCGGGGACATTATTGCAACATGCCATGACCATGCCACCACGGGACACCCCAGGATCGCCAAGACAAAGAAACTAGTTCTCCGAAACTATTGGTGGCCTAAACTCGGTAATGACATCGCGTCATACGTCAAAGCATGCGAAACGTGCCAAAGGGGGAAGGCATCCACACAACCGTGGTCAGCCCCACTACACCCGAACGAGATACCATCACAACCGTAGACACATATCTCCGTCGACATGATTACCGGGTTGCCAGATTGCAACGGCTATGATGCAATTATCGTCATCGTTGATCGATTCTCCAAAGCAATCATTCCGATTGCATGCTCGACAGAATTAACCTTGGAAGGGTGGGCGAAAATCCTCCGAGACGAGGTATACGCCAAATACGGCATGCCACAAGTCGTCATCTCTGACAGAGGTCCACAATTTGTGTCGAAATTCCTTGACGACTTATACAAATTGCTGCAAATAAAACGAAATGCGTCCACCGCGTACCACCCACAGACCAACGGACAGACTGAGCAGGCAAACCAAGAAGTTGAAAAATATCTCTGATTATTTATCAACTATCGCCAGGACGATTGGGTCGAATGGCTAGCACTTGCAGCCTTTCAACACAATAATAGAGTACACTCAGCCACAGGGTTGACACCTTTCTTCGTCAACCATGGCCGACACCCCCATGTCACCCAAACAACCCACCATAAGGCGACAACCCCCACGTCCACAAACTTTGCCACAACTCTCAAAAAAATCCACGCTGAAACCAAAGCTGCGCTTGAAAGAACAGCAACTACCATGAAAAAACAGTATGACAAGCACCGACATCCAGCACACACTTATCAAATACATGATAAAGTGTGGCTCAACACAACCAATCTTCACCTCCCCCGACCAAAACAAAAACTCGCGGACAAATGCACCGGTCCTTTCCCTATCCTTGCGAAAATTGGTCCATCCTCATATAAGCTAAAGCTGCCATCAGGATGGAAGATACATGACATATTCAATGAATGCCTCCTGACACCATATATAGCACTGGCCTTTCCAAACCAAGAACAACCTCCACCACCACCCCCTGACTTAATCGATGATGAAGAACATTACAAAATCGACCAAGTCCTAAACTATAAACTATGAAAAGTCAAAGCCCGTGGGGGTGGCATGACGACAACGGTGGATTATCTTGTCAGCTGGAAAGGATATGGACCGGAGTCAAACCAATGGATAAACGAAAAGTACATGAACGCTGACGACGCCATACACAACTATGAATTATCTCTTAATTAAGCCATCGGGACGATGGTCTTAAGTGGGGGGTAATGTTATGATTTCTGTTAAGCCCAAGCGTCACGTGGACAGATACATGTGATAAACTGATGTTCCTTCGCACTTCGAGGAATCACCCGAGTTCACTTATGTATACCCATGTATCGTGACTCAAGGTCAGATGTAGACTCGAGGTAGAATGGTGTGTATAAACTTTAGCTCGAAGCTGGGGTTCTCCAGCAAGAGCGCTACTCCTTAAATACTGTGCTATCGTCCCTAATTATATCGCTACCTATTATGTGTGTCTGTGTCCATAGTGCCCGTTGTCCTTGAGCATCGTTACCGTACATAAAAGGGTGATTGTGTGTTTCTGATCTTTGTTGTTGGATGGCGGGTTATTGTGGCTATGCCTTCCCACAGTCTTGTGCCTTTATGACTAAGCCTAGATAGGGGAAATAAAGAAAAAGGTCAGAAAAATCGTAACATTACCCCCTGCTTAAGACCATCGTCCCGATGGCTTAATTAAGGGATAGTTCATAGTCATGAATCGCAGTGTCGGCGTTCATATATTTTTCGTTAATCCATTGATTGGATTCAGGCCCGTAGCCTTTCCAACTGACCAGGTAGTCGACGGTAGTTGTTGTACCACCCCCTCGTGCTTTTACTTTTCACAGTTTATGATTTAGTACCTGGTCGATTTCGTAGTGTTCTTCGTCGTCGATTAGGTCTGGGGGTGGTGGTAGTGGACGTTCCTGGTTGGGGAAGGCAGGCGCGATATATGGGGTCAGGAGGGATTCGTTGAATACATTATGAATCTTCCATGCCCCGGGCAATTGTAGTTTATAGGCGGCTTCCCCGACCTTCGCAAGAACAGAGAAGGGGCCTGTTCGTTTGTCTGCGAGTTTTCGCTTTGGACGTAGGAGGTGTAGGTTCATTGTATCAAGCCATACTTTGTCGTTGACGTGATAGTCGTGTGATGGGCGGCAGTATTTGTCGTATTGTGTCTTCATTATTGACGTGGTTTTTTCAAGTGCTCTTTTTGTCTCTGTGTGGATTTTTTCCATGGTGTTGGCGAAATTCGTGGATGTGGGTGTTGTGGTTCTGTGGTGGCTTGTTTGCATGAGATAAGGGTGTCTGCTGTAGTTAACAAAGAAGGGTGTTTTGCCTGTAGCGGAGTGTACCCTGTTGTTGTGTTGGAAGGCAGCAAGCGCTAGCCATTTGGTCCAATCGTCTTGTCGGTAGTTGATAAATAGTCGTAGATATTTTTCAACTTCCTGGTTTGCTCGTTCTGTTTGACCATCCATTTGTGGGTGGTATGCCGTGGACGCATTGCATGTAATATGCAATAATTTGTATAGGTCGTCGAGGAATTTCGAGACAAATTGGGGGCCGCGATCCGAAATGATCACTTGTGGCATCCCGTATTTAGCATAGACTTCATTGCGTAGGATTTTCGCCCATCCTTCCGACGTTAACTCCATGAAGCAGGCGATAGAAATGATGGCTTTAGAGAACCGATCCATGATGACAAGGATTGCGTCATATCTGTTGCAATCTGGCAAACCAGTGATCATATCCACCGATATGTGGGTCCATGGCTGTGTTGGTATTTCATTCGGGTGTAATGGTGCCGCCTTTGCTTGAGTGGATGATTTTCCCCTTTGGCAGGTTTCACAACCTTTGACGTATGCGGTTATGTCATTTCCGAGCTTCGGCCACCAATACTCTCATAGAACGAGTTCCTTTGTTTTGGTGATGCTGGGGTGTCCTGCTGTGGCGTGATCATGGTGGATGGCGATTATATCGCCCCGCAGACTTTGAACTCGTGGAATATAGATTCTTCCATCGTAATAGATCATCCCTTCCTTCTTTGTCAGTCCTCGCTCGTGATTGAGCGAGGCGGCGATTCTTTGGTCCCATTGGTGGGCATCCCGAGTTGCACTCTTAATGCGCTCGTGCATTTCTTCCTCTGTGGGCATTATCATCGCTCAGAAGTGTTCGGGACGAAGAATAACAACGCCTTCGTTGTTGCTACTGCCCTGGTCATGGTCCGCTCGACGGGAGAGGAGGTCGGCTTTTTTGTTGGCGACTCCGGCTTTGTGGTGTAGGGTATATTCATATTGAGCGAGCTCGGTGACCCATCGGGCTTGGCGGCGATTTAGTTTTTGCGGTTGTCGAAAGTATCTGAGATTCTGATGATCTGTCCACACCTCGAAGGTCTCGGCTGCTCCAATCAGGTAGTGCCGCCACTCCTCCAAGGCGAGCATTATTGCGAGTAACTCCTTGTCGTATATCTCATAGTTTCTTTCTGTTACTGTCAGGGCTTTGGAGAGGAAGGCGACGGGTCGCCACCTCCCTTCCTGCTCTTGTGATAGTACGGCACCGATGGCCCCCTCGCTCGAGTCGGCTTCCACTCGGAACTTGCCGTCCTGCGATGGTATGGCGAGAATTATGTCTTCTGCCAGCCGTCACTTTAGATCTTCGAATGCATGCTGTTGGGAGGGTCCCCATCCCCATGGGGCGTTGCCGGTGAGCTGTGTCATGGGATGCACAACTTTACTGTAGTCGCGTATGAATCTTTGATAGAAGTTGGTGAAGCCCAGGAAGGACTGTAGTTCCTTCTTTTTGGTAGGTGTGAGCCAATCTACCACTCCTGCAATCTTGACCAGGTCCATTTGGATGCTTCCTTTGCTGATGATCACTCCAAGGTACTCGGTTTTTTGTACTTCGAACTCGCATTTTTCCGCTTTGAGGAATAACTTATGCTTCCTCAGGAGCGCGAGTACCTGGCGGACCAATCTGCGGTGTTCCTCGCTTGTCCTTGACATGATGAGGATGTCGTCCAAGTAAATGGTAACCTTCCCGGTGGCGATGAGATCCTTGAATATATCGTTCATCATCCATTGGAAGGTAGCCGGTGAGTTCGTCAAACCAAAGAACATTACTGTTGGTTCAAAGAGTCCCCGGTTAGTTTGGAACGCTGCCTTCCACTCGTCTCCTTCTTTTATTCGGACGTTATTGTACCCCCATCGGACGTCAAGTTTGGTGTAGTATTTTGCCCCCTGGAGTTTGTCCATCAACTCAGAGATTAGAGGCAGTGGGTACCGGTTCTTGATAGTCATCTCATTTAGCTTTCGATAGTCCTGTACAGGACATAGCTTGCCATCCTTCTTTTTTACGAAGAAGAAGGGAGAGGCCATGGGGGACTTGGACGGTCGGATCCGTCCTGAAGACAGGTTTTCATCGAGGAATTTATCGAGCTCCTGTTGCTCCTGATTGCTGAGGGGATAGGTTTTGCAATCTAGGTTTGCGTTCGCATTGGGGGTCAACTCGATGGCATGGTCCCAGGGCTTTGGGCGTGGCAACTCGTCAAAGCTTTCTTTCTCGAAGAGGTCACGGTAGTCGCGTGCCCACTCCGGTATGAGTTCCTCGAAGGTCTTCTCCTCCTTCCCCTCGTTGGCCCTGGCTGCCAGGTCATTGGCATGATGTATCGCACGAATGTGAATTTCCTCCTGCAGGTCGACCGCCAGAATGGTCTCCCTGTCCTCCATTTCTTCATCCCATCTGTCTTCTGGGTCTTCGTCTGGCAATTCATATGGAATCTTCCGGCACCTGCACCGGATGAAGGTAAGCCATCTGGTCTTCCAATTGATCAATGGATTATGCTGAATAAGCCAATCATGGCCAAGGAAGAGTTCCTTGGTCCCAAGGTCCATTACGGCCAAATCGATCCTCTCAGAATGATCCCCAATGGTTAGTCGGAGTTCTACGTATTCCGTGATTGATCCGGCTTGGTTTTTTGTTCTGTCGGCATTGTATACCGGAATGGGTGTGGCGGTGGATCGGGTGGACAGGTGGTGCTGTTGGACGAAAGTTTGGTTGATGGAGCTGCCGGTACACCCGCTATCGATCAGGGCGGTTACCAAGTACTTTGAATGATTGGTCAAGGTCTCGATTTGGGCTTTGGTGGTTAGATCACGGCCGGGGGTCTTGGCCCGTCGGACGAACTTTTGTGGTCCCTTTAGCTTGTCTAACCATTCCAAGGCCTGGCTCTGCTCGGCCCTTCGTAGTCCCTGAACGACGTCCGTGGTAACTTCCCCCGTTCTGGTCCGATGTGTCCATCCTTTTAACATGGCTTTAGCCGCTTCCTCACTTCCTGCTTCTTTGACGGTTCACCAGGTCCACTCGGTTTCGAACGGTTTGAGCCAAGCTTTGGGGCTCTCTGCCCCTGTTCGGCCTGTAGGCATTTGAGTTTTGTTTTTCGACTCTCTCGGGTGTGCGTTACTAATTGTGGGTATATTCAAATGCGTTTTTGATACTACAGAAGCATTATGAGTCTGTACAATGGTTGAGTCCTGCACACCGTAAAGTCCCTTGGCCGATCTAGTGGAGTCGTTCACTGGTCGGCCCCTTCTTTTACTTCCTCGATCTTTGTTTCCTTTCCGAGCTCCTCATCTTCCTTTTGCAGCTCGGCTATCTGTGCTCTGATGTCTTCACATGTTCGTTTCTTCTTTGGGCAATCTTTGGCCATGTGGCCTTTGAGCCCGCAGTTGAAACACTTCCCTTCCTTCTTCATTCGGTCGATGTCCATTGGTTTGCCGGTCCCGGTATAAGTCGTTCCTGTCTCCGTCTTCTGGCTCCCATAGCTGGGCATCTGAGCGGGTCCCGATGATTTCCCGGCAGTTTGCCCCAGTTTGTTCAGGGTTGGCGGGGTTGGTTTCTTGGAGTATTCCTGTAAGGTGGATGCCTCCGCTTTCTGCCTTTGTCGCTCCTTATACATTTCGACGATCCTTTCCTTCCATTTGTCGTAGCCGACGGGCATCAGCATTTTGACGCCCATGGCCGAGATCATCGTGAGGTATGAGGAGGGGACCCCTCGCTTGAGTGCTTCTACCATCCTTCCATCGTTCGCTGTGTCGTCCCGAATTCCTGCGAGCTTGGCGAGTCTTTCCAGCTCGTCGAAGTAGTCTATTGCCGCCTTATCTCCTATTTTGTATTCTTTGATCTTCTGTTTATGTACTTCTTGTACTGCAGGATCAATGAATTTGTCATTTAGCATTCATTTGAACACCGGCCACGAGGGATATCAGTAGTGTTCCCTGCTGGTGGATCGGAAATTCAGGGAGATCAGAATCCACCAAGTCTTGGCCTTGTCTTCTAGGTAGGAGGTGGCGAATGCGACTTTATTCATGTCGGTCCCAATGTATCTGATGTATACCTCGAAGTACTGTTCACAGTCGACGAGGAAGCGGTCGATGTCATCTGAAACCCCTTTAAAGGGGCGGGGCTTTTGGAGAAGGTCGGGATGACATTGCAGGACATTGGCGTTGTGGGGCAGCGCGCCCATCGGATTGGGCCATCTATCGAACGGCGGCTGTTTCCATTCTGCTGGTGGCCCTGGGAATGAGTGTAATGACTGATCATCGGCGACCGGACTTCCTTTTGGAGCTTCAATGCGGACGATGACCCCATCCCGCACTGTAAACCCAAGGTGGACCGCCTCAGGGTTGTCTCGAATGGGCTCCTTCCCGCTCGACTCAGCTTAGTCCGGGGGTGGTTGTCCCCCGAGGAGCCGGCTTCCCTTGCCGGTCCAAGGGTTTCGGGTTTCAGTGACCGAGAATGCCGGGCGGTTTCTCGACTGGAGGAGCCGAGAGGCCGTGCTTCGGGTTGAAGGGCTCTCGTCGGCCTATCTCCGAATTGAAGGGGCGACGTAGACGGCCCGTCTTGGCGGGACAGGGGGGGTACACGGCATTGGTGCCGGTAGCTTCAGCTTGTTTAAGTTTTGATACGGGGGTATCGGCGCGAGCGGGTCTTCTGGATGCCACTGGCTATACTCCCCCTATGCGTATTCGGTCGCAGCGTACTGCAAGATTTTTTCTTTTTCAGTTTGTTCTGCGTACCAATATTCCAGTCCCAGGGACGTCGCTTGCCAGCATGCGTCCCACCATAAAAAGTTCCTCCCCTGTTCGTACAGTTCCTGATACTCCCTGCTCCTTGCCCTCTCCAGTTCCTCCCTTAACGCTTCTTCATCTGTGTCTTCTCCTGCTCGTTCCAGTCGTTGTTGATATGGGTCATCACTGTCCTTGTCGTCCTCCTCGTCGCCCTCGTCCCTGCTGTCCCCTTCCCCGAAGAGGGAACTGACGGGCGGGTCGTAAATGGACGGCACAGCTGGATGAAGGGTCGTCGGGGACCCTTCCATTGACCTGAGTACTGGGCCCAGCGGCCTCTCAGTCGTCGGTTCGAATGATGGAGGGATTTTGGAGCCGGCTATAGCGCGTTCCTCCTCGCGCTCTCGTCTCCTCCAGTTCTCGGCTATAGCTGCTGAAGTTTCGCTGAAACTCGGGATTGAGGAACTGTCGAGCGATCCTGCTGCCCAGGAATCGCTGGAGAGCCCGGTCAGAGACGTGAGCATTGTCGGGTACTCGGAGCCCGTAGGCTCCGAGGACGGAGTCGGCATTTGAGGAGATGGTGTCGGTGCGGGTGGGATATTCAAGGATGACAGGTCGGGGTTCCGCTGCCCTTCCTCGTCTAATGGCCTCGTCCCAGCTGACGATGCTGGTGGGTCCTGTCCACGGGTCGTCTTCCGAGTCGGGCTCCCTGAAGGGAGATCCTGTCTCAGAGCGGGGTGCGTACTCCCTGGGGGAGGCTGACCCTATTCTTTTGATCTCTTCCCTTCTTCTTCAGGCTCTCCCTTGTCTGTCGTATTCTGCAGCTTCGTACTGCTCTCGGGCCTCCTCTCGTATGAAGTCAGCGAGCTCCTCCTGGGTTCGCCTAATCTCCTCCTGCCGGGCTTGGTTCTGCTGCTGCTGCTGTACTGCCTCATTGTAATCAAAGGGGACCGTGAGGTCCCAATCTGGGAATATGCGGTGAATAATTCTGTCCCGGGCTGCCCTCCCTCGCTCGCTGGCCGTCCCGACCTCGGGCTCGCTGCCCACATGGAGATGTCGATAGGGGTCCCCGGCTGCGGAGATGGCAATCTCAGCATTTGCATAGTCGGGGTGGATGGTCCTTCCGTGTGGGTCCTCAACCCCCATCCTACTGACAGACTGGCTGGAGCCAGAGTTGGGCTCGGTGGGGGTCGTGGGGGGGTTCTGGGGGGAGTCAGAGCCTTCGTGGGGTCTTGTAGCCATCCGAGCGGCATCAAGGGAGTCCCGAGCACAGTTTCCAATCCCTGAGGGAATTGGGGAGGCGGGATGCTCGGGGGAACCTGCTGGAGTGACATAGTTGGAGACCTCTGCGGGCTCCTAAGCGACGTTCGTCGTCCATGGGTTCCGGAACCCTGTGAGAGCAGGGTGGCGGTTTCTGTTGTGTCGTCGAGGGGGGTGTTGGGGTCCTTCTTCCTCGAGAAGGCTCTCCGGATCCGAGTCGTGAGTCCCGGTTTCTGGTACGGGTCCCTCTTGCGGGAAGAAGGACATTCTGGTGGAGGGGGGGATGTCATAGAAAGGGAGATCGGAGGTTACGTTGCGTAGAATTTGTTGGATGTGTTGAAACGCTTGATAGTGCCTGACTATCCAAGCTGCTACTGATTGTCGGCCCCGACAGAGGGTAATGATGGTGAGAAGTCCGAGTAAGGTTCCGATAATGGAAGCGATGAGCTCGAAGAAGTCGTGATTCAGATCGGCGGTTGTTACTGGTGGCATTCGGTTTCTCAGCACAATTGGGCTTGAGAAAGGGAAGGAGGAAGCTTTGAGCTAATTGTTAAGCCCAAGCATCACATGGACAGATACACATGATAAACTGATGTTCCTTCGCACTTCAAGGAATCACCCGAGTTCACTTATGTATACCCGTGTATCGTGACTCAAGGTCAGATGTAGACTCGAGGTAGAATGGTGTGTATAAACTTTAGCTCGAAGCTGGGGTTCTCCAGCAAGAGCGCTACTCCTTAAATACTGTGCTATCGTCCCTAATTATATCGCTACCTATTATGTGTGTCTGTGTCCATGGTGCCCGTTGTCCTTGAGCATCGTTACTGTACATAAAAGGGCGATTGTGTGTTTCTGATCTTTGTCGTTGGATGGTGGGTTATTGTGGCTATGCCTTCCCACAGTCTTGTGCCTTTATGACTAAGCCTAGATAGGGGAAATAAAGAAAAAGGTCAGAAAAATCGTAACAATTTCTCCCTATTCTCCCTATTTTTTGTTATTCTCCCCTTAAACATCTGCCCTTCGCCCCTATCTATGCTTAGTCAGAAGGGCACAAGATGGTAGGAGAGCTTAGTCAGCACAACTAGCGATCCCTAAACCATCTCGACAACCAAGCCTAACGACAACACAATTCCCCTTTTATGTATGGTTTCGATGCTCAAGGACAATGAGTATCATAGACACAGACAGACATAATAAGTAGCGATATAATTAGGACTACCTGTATAGTATTTAAGACTGACGCTCTTGCTGGCAATAACCCCAGCTTCGAGCTAAAGTTTATACATGCCATTCTATCTTGAGTCTATACCTGACCTTGTGTCACACTGAATGGATATATACTAAGTGGACTCAGGTGATTCCTCGAAGTGCGAAGGAACACCTGTTTATCACATGTATCTGTTCACATGACGCTTGAGCCTAACAATCACAGTTCATCTCCAAATTTTTAGATGATCTGTATCGACTCCTTAACATCAAATGGAATGCCTCAATGACTTATCATCCACAGATGGACAGCCAAACAGAACAGGCCAACCAAGAAATTGAAAAGTATCTCAGACTTTTCATCAGCTATCGATAGGACAATTGGATAGAATGGCTAACACTAGCAGCATTCCAACACAACAACAGAATTCACTCAGTGATGAGTAAAACCCTGTTCTTTGTAAACTACAGGTGGAACCCACCAGTCACAAAAACAGGATGGGCTCATATGACAACACCAGCATCAAAGGATTTTACAACAATAATGGCAAAAATCCATAAAGAAACTAAGACTGCACTTGAAAGAGCTGCTTTAATAATAAAGAAGCAGTATGACAAACATCACTGGCCAGCACATGAATATTCAACCAATGACAAGGTTTGGTTGGATACGACAAATCTGCATCTACCAAGGCTGAAACAGAAGCTTGCAGACAAACGAACAGGACTATTTAAAGTCTTAAGCAAAATCGGAAACTCTGCATACAGGTTGCAGATTCTCACAACTTGGAAAATTTATAATGTTTTTAATGAAACATTACTGACACCATACATGGCACCAGCCTTCCCAAACCAAGAATGACCACCTTCATCTCCACCAGAACTCATCGACAATGAAGAACACTATGAAATCAATAAAGTGCTAAACCATAAAACTTGAAAGATTAAAGCATGAGGTGGAGGCATGAAAACAACTGTTGACTACTTAGTCAGTTGGAAAAGTTATGGACCAGAATTGAACCAATAGGTCAACAAAAAATATATGAATGCAGAGGATGCCATAAGAGACTATGAACACAGAATCAATAAATTGGAAACAGAAGGAGTCATGTCTAATGTTATATCTGTGACACAGACAATGATGATGGGTCCAACAGATCGACCACCTGCAACCAATAATAAACAAGCTAGGGAGGATAGAGAGGCTGATGCTCCAATAACAACAGGAAGAGAGAGTATATCTAGCCAGATATACATCAACCAACCTGCCAAAAATGGTGTGAAGATCAATCAACTCACATCAGGACTGGCAGACTTACTCTAACTTAACCATCGGGACAATGGTCTTAAGGAGGGAGTAATGTTATGATTTTTCCTATTTTCTTTTCTTTTTTCTCAGAATGACCCCTATCTTTGCTTAGTCAGGACTATGGAAATGCTTAGCTCAGCAACCCAGTCAGGCACTCTTCTGTTATGCTGCTGTATGCTGTGAAGGGAGAGACAATATTCCTTTTGTTCTTCAATTGCAGTGCAGCAGTAACAGCATAACAGCAAGACAACAGCTTTTGTAGAGAGCCTGGCAACAGCAGGGGTAACAGCTCTACAGCAGACAATATCTTTTGTGAATAGTTATTAATAACCAGATAACAGAACAGTATTTAAGTAGTTCAGTTCTTGCTGTAATACTCTAGTCTCGAACTAAAGTTTATTCTTTACCATCCTATCTTGAGCCACTCATAAAGTGCCTTGATCACACAAAGCTGATATCACATCAGTGAATTCTAACAGTATAACCTGAAGTGCAAGGTTCTGTTAGTCTATCATATGTTATCAGTCATATGGAGTTTGGGCCTAACAGAAGGTTTATCATCATATACTCTTTTCTACTTAATCTTTTTGTACAGTTGACTATCTCACAATATATATAATCAGGAGACACCAAAACTATATATATTTATAGATTTATGCAAAACCAAAATAGCATGTGATATGATATGTGACTTATGTGACAATATCATCATTGCCCTAAAATGCTGTTAGTGGCTTTTAGGTTAGCTTTTCATGCATCTCCTTGAATAATACTCCTCTTAGCTTCCTTAGCTGTGGTACTAATCCACTCTAGTCACCTTGTGAAACACAAAATACCTTCAGCTTTTGAATAAGCTCAAATTCTTCTCTTGTAGTTATCAAGGTCCATTCTTTCTCACTCTTCTCTTCTTTCTCTTTCTCCTCATTATCATCAATGACAGCTATTTTCCCATTTTCTACTGCAATATCATGCTTAACAGCAGCAACAATCTCCTTATCTGTTGGTATCACCTCAAGATCTTCAGTATACTCTTCTGCAACTGGATTAACCATCTCTTCAATAGTTGAAATGAGATTAAATATGTGATTTCATTGTTTCAATTTGATAAGGTGGTCCTTCAACATTATCTCTGCTGTCTGGAGCTGTTGAATGAGTGCAATTTGGGTGGAAGATGTGTTCATTTTTGACTGACAAAAGAGCTAACTGATTGACTGCCTCCAGTGCTTTATCAACATCATTTTCTGCATTCATAACAACTATAAGAGCAAGATGCCAGTCAGCATCAGCATATTGATTTTCAAGCAGATTCTGCAATGCCAGTTTAATCTCTAGAAGTGTGTATCTGTCTGTTGAGGCAAAGTCACAAACAAGATTCCATGCAGACTTGAGAAGTGAGATGTCTTGAAAATCATTGGATGGTGTGATAGACTGTGACTCAGATGCATTGTCAGACATTATACCAGTGTGTTTCTAGCAGTTTGCTATGGTTTTACTGCTGACATTTATCCAAGTATTATAAGCAATAGTCATAGCTTTAAAAAGATCAAGCTTGAAGATCTCAGACTCTCCAAAATCATTGAGATTAAGTGCACAGATACATATAGTATTCCAATAATATGCATTGAAGTAGCAGATAATACTAGCATCTAGTGGCTGGATATATAGAGTCATGTTGAGCTCAAAAAACTCCAGCTTTGTGTTATAGAATATATAAGCAATAAAATGCTCTTAAAAGTTGTCTAAGATCAGCAGAATCTGCTGCATCTCTCTCTTTATCTTTAAATCAGATGTTACAATTTTTCATAATTTTCTTTTCTTTTACCCCTATTCATACTTAGTCAAAATGCCTAGACCAGTGCTTAAGACCATGAGACTATTTAGTCAGCATATTAACTATTGTCTCACAATATATAGTGACACTCTGACAACAAGACAACTCTCCTTTTGTAGGTAACTACAATATCTCAGGACAATGAGCACTACAATGCAGATACTTATAATTAGTAATGCTATATTTATTTAGAAGACAAATGATATATAAGTAGCATGGTTAATATCATATATTTTGTTAAGCCCAAGCGTCACATGGACAGATACACATGATAAACAGGTGTTCCTTCGCACTTCGAGGAATCACCTGAGTCCACTTTAAGTATATCCGCAGGTTGTAACCCAAGGTCAGATGTTGACTTGAGATAGAATGGTGTGTATAAACTTTAGCTCGAAGCTGGGGTATCCCAGCAAGAGCATTGGTCTTAAATACTGTACAGACATCCCTAATTATATTGCTACTTATTATGTCTGTCTGTGTCCATTGTGCTCTTTGTCCTTGAGCATCGTTACTGTGCATAAAAGGATGGTTGTGTGTCGTCCAGCTCGGTTGTCAGGATGACTTGATAGGTGGGTTAATTGTGCTGACTAAGTTCTCCTATGGTCTCGTGCTTCTGACCAAGCATAAATAGGGGTAAAAAGACAATGAAAAGGGAAAAATCGTAACATATCTCTAGTCTCAAACTGTTTTTTATTCTATCATTTTTACTTGAGTCAACTTGTATTGACCTTGAGGTATAACATCTCTAAACACACTAAAGTGGATATGAATATGATTATACAAATGCAATACAGTGCTTGTCTACCACATGTTATTGATCATGTGTCACTTGGGTCTAATATCAAATATCTTCACTCACTTTATAAAGATTTCACTCATTATTTAAGCCTTCTTGTTATTTTGATAATAGAATCTTATTGTTATTGGACTCTTTTTCTTAAAACACTATAGTTGCTTTGACTTTTCAATAAAAACAACTAACATTCACTCACTCTCATCTGCATTCACAGCAAAACATATGGTGATGCAGAACTTGTCCTGTTTCCATCCACTCATAGGACTAGATGTAAAAGTATGATCTGGAATAACAAAGATGACAAGACTGAATTCATTAATATTCTATTTGTTCCATATTGCATATTTCACTATAATGCTGTAAAAGCACACACATTCTTTTTTCACTGCCACTATATTATTATGATTTTTCACCTTTTTCTTGACTTTAACCCCTATTTATGTCTAGTCAGAGTGCTAACACAGGTGCTTAAGGCCATAGAACAAGGCTTAGTCATCATAATAGGCCAAGTCTATCACTGTCTTTCAACACAACAGTATTGCCCAATGATGCACAATCATTCTTTTATGGATAGTAGTGATGTCCAAAGACAATAGGTGTAAGGATCTCAACAACATACAATTAGTAGTATATTTAGATGAAATCCTGTACAGTACTTAAGAGGCTCGCTCTTGCTGGTAATCTCTAGCTTCAAGCTAAAGTTTATTCTATGTCATTCTACTCTCAAGCTATATTTTCAGGTCTTGTGATATACTGTCCAGATTACACATCAGTGAACTTGACCATTTTACCCAAAGTACAAGATAGCAGTCATTTATTATGTGTAATCAGTTCACATGATGCTTGAGTCTAACAATTAGCTCAAAGCTTATTCTTCTCTTTTCTCATATTAGTTAGTGCAGAGGAAACCAAATGCTCTCTATCAATTCATCAGACCCAAACTTCAACTAAGAGTTCTTTGAACTCCTCTCTTCTATCATCAGAATATTGTTGAGATTGTTAGTGATCATTCAGCTATGCTAGGGATGCCATTCAATCACTGCCTGAGCAATCAGACACTACAATGAGTTTCAACATATTCAACACATTCTATGAAACATAACTCCAGACCTCCCACTTCATGACATCTCTGAATCCTGACAAATGTCTCATCAGCCCCTGACAAGCCTCTTACCAGAGGCCAGGCCTAGCAGCCTGCATCAAGAGGATGTTCAAGAAGAAGAAAGACACTAATACCCTCTTCAATGACTCAATAGAGACTGTGATCCTTGCCTTGCAGGATTCTAAAACCTATGGGTCTTAGAACCCCCATTTGATTATGAGGATGAGGAGGTTCCAGAAGACTTCTTTCAGCAGTCTCCCTCTCTCAACCCTATCACCATCTCTTGAACTGAAGAGATTGCTGACCATGCTAGAGATTCTCTCGATGCTGCTTGGTTAGCTATGAGATTCTGCCAAGCATCTTCTTGAGGACAGCTTCACAGTCTCACCCTCTCCATTCTCTGCTCAGTCAGGACTAGCAGTGGGCTGAGGAGAGCACTCTCAGACTGGCTCAATAATGAGTGTCAAAACTGGAAAGCCCAAGATAAAATTATACATTGATATTTTCCCACCTGGAACACTAATGTCTCCTTCAACTATGATGAGGCCCTCTGACAAGAAGAGCAAAGACAGCAAACTGCACCACAGCTAGTTTGCAGTGAGCTTGAGAAGCATATTATTGAGAGTGACAGGAGGAGACAGAAAGCCACAGAGTATGACAGGCAGCATTGAGAGGAGCAGCGAGAAGTCAAAAGAGCTTGACTGGAAAGGGCTAACATCACCAACTGGTATGGACTCTGGCCCGAAGGTGCATTTATACTTACACTAGTACATGCCAACTGGTCTCGCTTGACCTCAGTATTCTAAGAGTCCAGCACCAACTCTGACCTCTGGAGTGAAAACCACTGGCAAAATGAGACCATTGCAGCAGGAGGAACCCCTTTACACTCTCCAACCCCATAATATCTTCCTCTCTAATAAACCTCTAGTGCTGACATTATATTCAGAGATGACAAGTCTGTTCTTGAACACTATAGACTATGAGTCTCTGGAACTGCCCACATCCTTGCTCACACACTCTGAGAGTTCCTCAGTAGCAGGATGGTCAGGCAGTTACTTGATAATGAATACTGATAAAACATCCAGCTCTATCACAAGCAAGTGAAGGTAGTAAAAGCAACAGGAGAAAATTGGTATGACTTCAATATTAGAAGCCAGTCAGCCTTCATCTATATCAATGCCTCAGAGACCTCAGGCCCCACAGCTGGACCCAGTACTCAGCCAAGACAGCAGAATGACAGTACGACTGCAAGAGGGTGCAGAGAGTTTCTATGACTCATCTGCTGGTTCCCTCCTCAAGAAAGAAGGGGATAATGGGGATGACAAGGAAACTGAGAGTAGTGATCTGCCTCACACTGGTGGGAAACTGGCTTATGGATTACAAGAAGAATTGGAAAGGGCAATACAGGAGGCAAGGGCACAAGAGTATCAAGAGTTCTACTTGTGAGGAGTAAACTTTTTATGGCATGATACTATATGGGTAGCATTGCAAATAGAACAATTGTATCTTTATTCCACACCTAATGAAAGAACAGAAATACTAAGGCATGTAGCCACCGACTATGCTGCAATTTAGTATAACAAGCAACACCCCAAAGACCAAGTCTAAAGGCCATTAACATATCAGATACTGACACTAATACAACCAATGCCAAGGTCACTATCTATCACTCTGAAGCAAGCTGTATACATGGCTCCATCTATCTGAAGCACATTTTCATACTCTGCTCCCTCATTCTGATCTATGGCAACCCAATTATCATGATCCTGACTGCCATCTAACAAACTGCTGACCTCATACTGAAATCCATGGACCAGCAAAGAAAGTAGGATTCTGGGGGCACAGCCTCTATTCGATGAAGCAAGTGAGAGCAGCAGTGGAGAGAAACCAATTCAGGACAACCCTGAAGCAGTATGACTCAGATTTACAATCTGAGACAGAGTTATAGTCTAAAAGGAAGAACCCTCATGCAGGAGCCTGATTGCAGATGACAATTTGCTCTATTTGTTCTTCAGGCCATCAGCTGAATGGCAGTGTCCCTCATTCTCTGACTGGTCCAATCTAATAGGTGCATTACCCTATGATGCCACTATCCTACAATGCTGCCTGGACCTTCTGTAAAAACTCCATCTCTTTAAAGGAGCATCTGATGACATCAACTGATTCCTTATAGACTATAAACAGTATTTCAAGATCTATATAGAGTATCTGGGTATAGACATGAACAAGATGGTCTTCACCACCTTCTACCTTGAGGAGAAAGCAAAGACATGGTGGATTCTCATTTCTTCAAACTTCTGATTATTGACTTGGGAACATTACCAATACTCCTCATGGCTCATTTTCAAACAGATACTCCATGACAAGTTCATTGATCCTGCAGTATAAGAAGTATATAAACAGAAGATCAAAGAATACAAGGTGGCTGACAAAGCAGCCATAAACTATTTTGACAAGCTGAAATGACTGGCCAAGCTCACCAGAATACAAGACAACACTTCAAATGACAGCAGGATGATCAAGACTCTCAAGCAAGAGGTCCCCTTCTCTTATATCATGATGATCTCAGCAATCAGCATCTAAGCCCTCATGCCAAATGGTTATAATGAGTGGAAGGAATAGATCATTAAGATGTACAAGGAGTGACAAAGACAGAAAGTGGAATCTATAACACTGCAAGACACAAAGAAGTTGACACTGCCAACTCCAAACAAATCATTGGAGACAACTGCCAGGAAATCATTGGGACCCTCTACAGCCTTTGCTTATGGCATACAAAAGACTGAAATAGAAACAACTTACACTAGAATAGGGAAATCCATAGACATAGACCAGATAAAGAAAAAAGGCAAGTGCTTCAATTGTGGTCAAAAGGGCCACATAGCAAAGGACTGCTCAAAGAAGAAAAGAACATGAGAGGACATTAGAGCATAGATCGCTGATTTGCAAAAGAAAGAAAAAGAGCTTGGCATAGAAACCAGAGTAGAGGAAGTAAAAGATGCAGCTAGCAGTAAGCAATTCCACTGAGCTGGCCAAAGAACTTTATGGTGTGCAATTCTCAGCCACTAGCTGAACTAATAGTATTTCTGTAGTTACTCCTATGCCTATTTCTATCATGCATTTGAATATACCCCAGACTTCTATTCCACACACTAATAAATCATAAGAAAAAATTCAAATGTCTATAGGCCAAACAAGAGTAGTGAGTCCTACTATTTGGCTCAAACTATTCAACACCAAATAGACCTGGAGGGCCATCAAAGACACCAAAAATGAAGCAGCAGTGAAAGTCATACTCAGGAATTGGGTTCACAGGACATAAACCAAGAAAGTTATAAATGAAGTAATCAGGAGAATAAAAGAAGCTGAGCAGGGCTGAGCCCTGGAGTGGCTTGATGAACTCCACAGACCACAAAAATTCATTCAGCAGTCTAAAATACCCAGATGAAATCTCCTTGCAAAAGTCCAAATCAAGACTCTTACATCTCGAACCACTCTAATCGACAGCAGCTGTACAGAAAGTTCAATCAATTGAGCTTTTATCAATAAGCACAGACTTCTGACCTAAGCCATGGCAGCATCTATCCCAGTCTACAATGTGGATGAAATAAAAAACCAAGCTGATTCAATTACTGAATTTGTTGAAATCAGACTTATAATTGGTGATTATTCTAAACAGATTGACTTGGCTGTGATCAACCTTGAAACCAAGGAGATCTTCCTTGGCCATGATTGGCTAATACATTATAACCTGCTAATCAATTGAAAAACTAGAAGAATTACATTCATGAGATGCTGTTGTCAAAAAGTCCCATTCGAGTTGTCCGATAAGGATTCAGAGGATCAGTGGAACAAGGAAATAGAGGATGAGAAAACAATCCTCACCATCAACCTACAATGCAAGATGAATATCTGAGCAGTTCATCACACCAATAACTTGACTGCCAAGGCCAATGAGTGCAAGGAGGAGAGGACCTTAGAAGAAATGGTGCCTGAATAGACATGAGACTTCAAAGATCTCTTTGAGAAAGAAAGCTTTGATGAACTACCTAAACCAAAGCCATGGGATCATGCAATCAAGCTGATCTCAAATACCAATGCCAATCTGGATTGCAAAACCTATCTTCTTGACAATAATGAGCAACAAGAGCTCAACAAGTTTCTGAATGAGAATCTGTCCAGTAGACAGATCCAACTATCAAAGTCTCTAATAGCTTTCCTATTCTTCTTCATCAAAAAGAAGGATAGCAAACTTTAGTCCATCTAGGACTACCGAAAGCTTAATGAAATGATAATTAAGAACTGTTATCCTCTTCCATTAATCTCAGAATTAATAGATAAACTCTGAGGTGCTAAATACTACACCAAGCTTAATGTTCAATGGGAATACAACAATGTCCATATCAAGAAAGAGGATAAATGAAAGACAGCATTCAGGATGAATCAAGGACTGTTCAAGCCCATGGTCATATTCTTTGGATTGACTAACTCTCCAGCAACCTTCCAATGGATGATGAATGATATTTTTAAGAATCTTATTGCCACCAAAAAAGTCACCATCTATCTTGATGATATCTTGATCATGTCAAGAACAAAGGAAGAGCATAGAAAGCTGGTATGACAAGTACTAGCTCTCATGAGAAGGCATAAACTATTCCTCAAAGTGAAAAAATATGAGTTTGAGGTACTCAAAACTGAGTACCTCAGAGTTATTATTAGCAAAGAAAGTATTCGAGTGGACTCTATCAAGGTGGCAGAAGTAACAGAGTGGCTAGAACCAGCCAAAAAGAAAGAATTACAGTCATTCCTCAGATTTACAAACTTCTATCAATGTTTTATCTGAGATTACAGCAATCATTTGACCAATGATGCAGCTGACTGACAACATCCTCTGGATCTGGAGACCTTCCCAACAAGGTGCCTTCAACAATCTGAAACAGTGACTGGCCAAGGATGTTGTATTCACTATTCTGACCCAAGAAGAAAAATTCTAAGTCAAGGCTGACTCCAGTGAAAGAGCTATTGGTGCCATCCTCTCTTAGGAACAAGACAAAAAGTAGCATCTAGTTGCATTCCTCTCAAAGGCACTCACTGTTACTAAGTGAAATTATGAGATCTATGATAAGGAATTGCTTGCAATCATGCTTGCCCTCAAAGAGTGGTGGCATTATTTGATCAGAGCCATGGAAGTCTTCAAAATCTGAATAGATCACCAGAACCTGTGATACTTCTGACAGCCACAAAAATTAAATTGTTGACAAGCCTATTGGTTTATAGAACTCAGTCAATATCAATACATGCTCTATCATAAGATAGGAATGGCAAACAAGAAAGCCGATCTTCTTAGCTGAAGAGCAGACCATGATCAGAGAGGAACTGACAATAAAAGAGTCATATTATTAAGGCCTGAATATTTTAGGGCCATGATAATGCCAACAGAAGAGGAGATCCATAAGCACATTAAAAGCATGACTTGAGACAGTCACAAGTGGGACCAATAAGTAGCTCCATCTCTCAATCACAAATGAGAGATAATAAAGGAGAGAGGATTCATCTGCTATGATGGGCAGATCTATATTCCTCATGATCAAAAACTGTGTGGTGAAATCATCACCACCTACCATGACCATGCAACAGCCAGTCACTCTAGCATTGCCAAAACCAAGAAGCTGATACTACAGGAGTACTGGTGGCCCAAAATGAATAATGATATTATTGCATACATCAAAGCATGTGAAGCTTGCCAGAGAGGCAAATCATCAACCCAGGTCTGAGCTGCACCACTTCACCTGAACAAGATCCCATCATTACCCTGAATCCATATTTCCATTGGCATAATCACTGGTCTCTTGGACTGTAATAGTTATAATGTGATCTTCATTATAGTTGACCAATTCTCAAAAGCAATCATTCTGATCATCTGCTCAATGGAACTGACCTCTGAGAAATGGGCAAAAATCCTATGTGATGAAGTGTATGCCAAATATGGCATGCCTCAAGTGGTGATCTCAGACAGGAGACCTCAATTCATCTCAAAATTCCTAGATGATCTCTATCACCTCCTGAACATCAAATGAAATGCATCCACCATATACCATCCCCAAACTGATGGACAAATAGAACAGGCAAACCAAGAAGTGGAAAAATATCTCTATCTCTTTATTAACTATTGACAAAATGACTGAATAGAATGGCTGGCTCTTGCCACCTTTCAATATAACAATTGAGTTTATTTCACTATAAGAAAGACTCTGTTCTTCATCAACTATGGCAGACATCCTAACATTATGCACACTGAGTGACACCATACCACAACCCCAATGTCCACAGACTTTGCCACTGTCATAGCTAACATCCATGCCAAAACCAAAATAGCACTCAAAAAGGCAGCTATGATAATAAAAGCCCAATACAACAAACATCACTGGTCTGTGCACATATATATGGTCAGTGACAAAGTGTGGCTTGATATCTCCAACCTTCATCTACCACACTCAAAACACAAGTTGGCTGATAAGTGCACTGGTCTATTTTTGATAGTATCTAAAATCAGAGCCAGCACTTACAAACTCAAATTACTACCAATCTAAAAGGTCCATGATGTCTTTAATAAGACATTATTAAACTCATACATCACTCTGGCCTTCCCCAACTAAGAACAACCCCCACTCCTACCCCCAGACCTGATCGACAATGAGAAACACTATGAAGTTGACTAAGTGTTAAACCACAAAATACAAAAAATCAGAGCAAAAGGGAGTAGGATAACAACAACAGTCAACTACTTTGTCAGCTGGAAGGGATATGGGCCAGAATCCAATCAGTGGGTGAATGAAAAACTGATGAATGCTAACACTGCTATATGTGACTATTAACTATCCCTAAATTAAGCCATCAGAATGATAGTCTTAAGGAGAGGGTAATGTTATGATTTTTCATCTTTTTCTTGACTTTAACCCCTATTTATGCTTAGTCAGGATGCTAACACAGGCACTTAAGGCTGTGAGACAAGGCTTAGTCATCACAACAGATCAAGTTCATCACTATCTTTCAATGCAACAGCATTGCCCAACAACATACAATCATTCTTTTATAGATAGTAGTGATGCCCAAAGACAATAGGCATAAGAACCTCAACAACATACAATTAGTAGTAGTATATTTAGATGAAATCCTGTACAGTACTTAAGAGGCTCACTCTTGCTGGTAATCCTCAGCTTCAAGCTAAAGTTTATTCTATATCATTCTATCCTTAAGCCATATTTTCAGGCCTTGTGACACACCATTCAGATTATGCATCAGTGAACTTGACTATTTTACCCAAAGTATGAGGTAGCAGTCATTTATCACATGTAATCAGTTCACATAATGCTTAAGTCTAACATATATCCACTGAGCCTGCTTCTCCATGCCACCAAACCTTTTGAATCTTTCATACCTTGCAGAATGGCCTCAACTATCTCTCTTCTTTCAAACACTGATCTTCTGAAATATTCATCAGATTTTCAATCTGATTTCACTTCTTTATCAGCATTGCACTGGTTACAGTCTCATCTCAGAGCTGCATATTCTGATACCAGGATGCAACAGCATGCTTCATATCAGGTCAGATGACAATGCAAAACTTTTTGGATAATAGTGTATTAGAGTTCTCATCTGCATGCTATTTGATTTTTATATGAGATGCCAGTTTCTGTGAAAGAGTTGATTGGGTAAAGAGCAATGCACCTTTCTTTTAGTTTGTGAAATGTGCTACAATGTCAGCATGTCAATGGGAAGAATGGTTATCAACATGCTTGAATACTATGAGCCAGTCTCTTATTGTAAAGTGTAAATAGGAGATCTGCTTTGGAGGCTGAGTTGATGATATATATATTGGGACTTTCTTCTTTTGTTTTGTGTGCTCATATAGATTTTCAGGTTTAGCACATAGTTTTCATGTTGGTTCAGAAGATATGTTTATAGAAATATAGACTGTGCTGCTTTACAATAATTTTTTTTGTGTTTGTCATAGTTTATACAAACAAATTATATTCTTTATTGTTCTAATATATGCATAATATTATATCAGCTTATTACAATTTTGAATCTGACAATGTGTTATGATTTTTCTTACTTTTACTTATTAACCCCTATTTATGCTTAGTCAGAGCACCTAAAGACAAGCACTTGAGGCTGTGGGACCAGCTTAATCATCACAACAGGCCTGGTCAGTCATTGTCTCTCAACACAATCGCATCTCTGACAATGCACAATCATACTATTGTAGAACATCATGATGCTCAAAGGCAATGAGCATAATAGCACATGGATACACAATAGATAGTAGTATTTATAGCAGAAATCATCTGTTGTATATAAGATAGCTCACTCTTGCTGAGTATCCTCAGCTTTAAGCTAAAGTTTATTCACATACTATTCTACACTCAAGCCAATTCCTAAGGTCTTGTCACATCACAATCTATATTCACATCAGTGGACTCTAACATTCTCACTCAAAGTGCAAAGTGACATCAGTTTATCATGTGTTTAAGATCACATGCAGCTTGAGTCTAACACAATGCATATTCCTAACTAAAACTATATGCATTATGCAATATGCATTTTTAGCCCATTTTTCTGCTTTCTGACTGTGTTTCAGTCTAATTCATATGCAAAGTCAGAATTATGCATTTTAACATCATGCATTATGAGATAGTCAACTGTATTTTCTTTTTTTCTCTTCTTCTTTTTATAAAGCCCTCACCAATTTGTATTCTTCTTTAAGGACAGTCTAATATTATCACATTCCTATACTCATTTCTCTTCAGGTTCTCTGACTGTCTTCTCCTTTTTGATTTTCTTTCTGTTTATATATCAGGGTTTGAGTTTCTATTTAAGTTCAATAGCCTGCTTTGACTCACTAAGTCAAAGAAGGATATCTGAGTCACCAGGTAAATAAGATACAAAGGTATGAATGGGCTTCACAATCCAAGTAAGCCATAGTTGAAGGCATTCAGGAGACATTATCTTGGAAAGCCATCAGAATGCTATCATGTTGAATCTATTGTCCAATATTCACAATTATATTGAACCTCATATAATTGAATAAGTTTGCTGAAGGTCATGTCCTATGATCCATTCATCATTCTTCACATTGCATTTTTGAGAAGCCACTCATGATGTGCATCTAGCTGAATATGAGTTGATGTCCCAGTCTTCAAGTTGTTTCTCTTGTATATTGTTGTGTACAAGAGCAAAGGCTCAGCAAGATGTTCAGTGACAAGTTCTGAGACATGCAATATAGTGACAACAGGCAGAGACACAGCATATCAGATATGTCAGGGAGGCTGCATGCCATAGAGTGGCCAGAGCATACTTGTGGGTACAAACAAAGTAAAAGGACAGAAAAATGTCGGCTAATGCCGAGAGTTCAAATCGGGTACTATGACCTATTACGTAGCCTGGCAAGCAACTTCACATAGATACTCGCGCAATGTGCGATGCTCTGTTCAAATTCTGTCGAAGTTCAGTCCAACTTTTAGTTCCTAGAACCTAGATTGCTGAGAATCACGCATTTCTTGTAGAGAAAGTTATAATGGCAAAAAAATCTCCTACAAACTTTCAAGTCGCAACAAGTTACAAGTCCGATCCAAGGTTTCGGTCCAGCCTTGTAGGTAGGCAGAGGCAGGGTCAGTAAGGAGTGCCTTCAGGGTTGAGTATACTAGTTGTACAACGTTCCCTCTCTTGTTCAACTGACCGATATATCAAACCTAACACCTCCATTTAAGTTCAATAGTTGTGGAATTTCAAGTCGAGATCTAAAATAACATTTTCCTTTGTTTTAGGAGCGGTGTACAATGGCGTGAGAACTTAGCAACGAGGTTCGATCACACGTAATCCCGTTGGCACCAAAGAACAAAAGATATCGGGGCTATCCCCATTACAAGCGTAGAAATACAACCGAGCCGAGGCATCTAAATAAAATAAAAGAGATAAAAACTTTAAGAATATCGAGCTGCATGAGTGCTCATTGTGCGGTAAAGGTAATAGCGGCGGGAGGAGAGGCGTAGGACGGGAGGAGAGAAAGGAATTTATGGATAGGCATGCAAGATATGTATGAGAAATATTACTATTACGGTCCTTCAATAAAATGTCCCATTCAATTTTTCGTTGGCGCGCGCCGCCTAAAGGACATTACAGCGAACAGCAGAAGTTCGGCTGCGGCTACTGCTCCATGGCAGAGTCCATGCCACCGAACTCGAACGGTGGGGGGGCTGTGGACACTGTAGAAGCCTGAGGCTGGTTCAGTGGCATGTTTTGGCTGACCTCATCGACAGCCATGGCGGTGGAAGAAGAGACGGAACCCACGTTCGAAGGTCCAGCCTCCGCCGAGAAATTGGTCACCAGGTTGGTGAGGGCGGCAATGGCCTCGTCGAGAGCCAAGGACTCCCGCGTACTGTGTTCGGGCCTTGCGGTTCGCAAGGCATCGCTGTGGAATGACCTCCGATGGCGGACCATGGCGCCGGGGTCACTGGTCACGAAGGAGCAGAACGGGGCGTCGCGACAGGCGCGCATCGTCCTCGAGGACCTCTGTCGACGTAGGGGGCTACGCGATGCCGTTGAAAGAATGGATGGAGATAGAGGTGGGGAACGTACTGGTATCTATGCATATGCGTCAAGAAGGAGGACCTCTGGTTGGTGGAATATATGCAGAGGATGCAGTTGAAACGTCTGTGGAGCGCGATGAGCCGGGGTATGAAGTAAGAAGACATAGTAAAGAGATCGCACCTGTTTTCGTCGGCGGGGGCCCTGCGCGCGCGCCTC
This sequence comes from Guyanagaster necrorhizus, assembly GCF_019112545.1. Lineage (NCBI taxonomy): Eukaryota > Fungi > Basidiomycota > Agaricomycetes > Agaricales > Physalacriaceae > Guyanagaster > Guyanagaster necrorhizus. Next base: position 1,107,547 of record NW_025064886.1, on the reverse strand, counting down.
GAAGAGTCTTCTGGACGAGCGAGACGCTTGACAAAGGTGCTGGAGTAAGTCATGTTGCGAAGGGGCGAGAGAGAGAAGGAATTGTAATGGGGCAGGTGGATGGTTGATGTTGAGATATGCGCTGAACATATGTGCCTTTTTATACATCAGGGGCTGGTGAATTGGTGTCGAATTGGTTGTCGATTTTCTTCCTTATAAGCCGATTGTGTAGTCTAGTGGCAACCAATTCGCAGAAATATCCGTTCTGGGAAGTCATAGCGAATTGGTTCTGGTTTTTGCCGTTTTGAGGCTGCCAGTAAGGGAAAAGGGTATGCCGGACCAGATTTGGGGATGCGGAGCTGGACCCTGATGAAATTATCGTCTTCTGAAGCGAGGGAATGCCCTAAGATTGATTCCTATCGTTCTCGTCTGGTTTTGTTGGGTAAGGAGCAGGACAACGGATTAGGAAGACCAATGAATCCAAGAGGCAGAGTTCTTGGAGATGTATTCGTTAGAGTGGCGCCTCAAATAGCGAAGTTCCAAGTCTCCGGGACGATCTACAGTAGCGAGACAGCGTAAGTTACAATGTCGGAGTTCTTTGGGAGACCTGACACGCAAGAACGATTCACATCCGCTAGTTGGGAAACATATACGAGTATATCCGTAGCTGGCGTGCCACTCGTGTGTCCTCCTTCATTGACAACACCGCGCACGGACCAACTGTTATATAGCATTTGAATGTCTTGAATTTGCAAAATATGACTAGTAGATAAAAAGGACTTCCCTTCTAGCTATACCCTTGCACTTAGTGTCCAGTATCTAGTAGGTGTCGGGAAATTTATTTTGCCATATTAACGATAATCGCCGTATCGCAGGTATCTTAATTATCCGGGCCCTCTGATACCACCCGCTCTGGAACTGAAAGCTATTTTGTTCCTCTGCAAGGTTGGTAAGTAACACAGTCAATTGCCGATGAGGTACCGAGACGGGTTCAAGAATCAAGAACTCGAGTTTAACTGTGAAGCTTTATATTTTCTGCTACGTTAATCATGTGAACTTCGCACAGGGCAGGAGAATTCATACCTCCAAAAGCTTAAGACCCTCGTTGTGAAACAAGAGCACCAAAAACGACCACAATCAACGCCATAAGTAAGGCAAACACGACGAAGACAAATGCCCGTGCGACGGGAAACAGACCTCGCGTCAAATACGTTTGCACCGAAAAAAATCGAATAACCGCAATGACGAGAAGTACAATGGCGAGTACGATGGTTGACGCGCCTATTGGACGTGCGTATATTTGGATGCGTCCGGGATGTATCGAGGCAATACTGAGGAACTGGACAAGCGCCACGCCTGCCGATGCTAGAGCAAGGCTCGTACGGACGTATGCCAGGAATGTACGTTCCGATGCGAGGTGGTCCCGGGCTACGCTACCGCTGTTGTGCAAGGTAAGGCTGACCTTCATTCTTAAGTAGTAGGGATGTCAGCGGGCCATCATATACTGCAAAACTTGAACGTCGCTCACGAAACTGCTACCGGTCGTCGTTGTGGTCGATTCGAAGAGCATGCTCACTACAGACAACGCCGAGCAGCATGATGACAGAACTGCACTAAATGAGTGAATTGTTGCAGCTTTGGTTACGCCATAATGCCATCCACGTGGGCATTCACCTTCCTTTTCAACGATGACCTCTGCTCAACAACACCGCCGTGCCAGCATCCCTCCCATACCCGACCTTCGTTTCGAGACGGCGTATCTGAGCAAGATACGGCCTTTTGTCCACTTTGAACAAGTACCGGCCCTTCGCGAGGCTTCGGATGACTTTGAGAATGACGACGTTTTATATGGGAACGAAGGAGAACAGCCGGCGAGAGATGTGCTGGAGATTGACTGGAAGAACGTCTTCTGGGTGACGTTCCGGGACCAAGTGCTGACGATGTGGGTGCAGGGTGCGCTCTGGTGCGACTATCTCAATATTTCGCTCTTTCTCTTTCTGATTTCTCTTAGGGCCATCATCGGCTTTTACCTACGGCCAATATACACCCAAGCTGGGCAGAGATTTAAGCGCAAAGAGGGCGGAGCCGTGTCATGGCTGAGGAACTGGGTCAAGGAGCTGGGCCTGTCTGCGAGCACTGACCGAGCAAGATAGGATGTATCATTATTGTTGGAGCCGTACTAGATGCCACTCATTCACCCACATATACCTCGAAAACAATACATACAACCGCCGGAACCAGACCAGCTGGCTCTTGTGCGCCCGCATCGCTCGATGGGCAGTCAAATACTCTTTCACGCCTGCAACAAAGACCGGCATGGTATCCGTCAGTCCTGGCGCACCCCAAAAGGCTTCGACACTATGCAAAAGTTTCGTGCTGGACAAATCGAACTTGGCCAGCAGAGGAGCGAAAATCCCGACATATTTCGTCGACGTGGGGACACTGATCAGAGCGAAGAATTTGGGAGGAGGTTGTACGGCTGTCGTCTCGATGAAATGCTTGACACCCTCTGGGAGCGACCGGTGGTTTGGATGTCCAGAGACGCCCGCTCGGTCGAACGTCAGGATCTACTGTGAGATCAGAGTCGTCTGCGAGAGAGAATCGGTCTCGCTACTCACTGTCGTAATGTCCAGGTCCGACACATATAAGCCCAAAATATCTGAGATAATGTTGGCTCCCCAGGACATGGTAATGTTATCCTGGAGCGCGCTGACGGATGGTAAGAAGGGAGGAACAGCATATACCTTCAAGGAAGCGTACGGATGGTCAACAACATGCCTATTTCCTTCCTTTACACCAAGAACATCCAGACTTGCCATCAACTCTGTCCTGCGAATATCTCCTAGACCATCGGCGTTTCCTGTAGATAGCGAAAGGACGTGGACTTGGACATGAGGAAGCAGAGAAATAATGGTGGGCGCAAAAAACATGCATTCGTCATCTGGGTGGGCTGTAAGAAATAGGAAATTTTCATTCTTAAGTGAAGGAAGATTCAAGGCATTTTCGCTTGCTGTAGGAAGGTATAAGACAGCACACAATAAGGGAATCAGAGCAACGATAATGGCGTTGATGGCCAACATGTCTTGACCCATCCGGTCCGAACGCCGGAACCGATTTACGAGTCGGAACCCTGAGACAATCGAGAAACGAGAGCTAAGGCAAAGAAAAGCTTGGATTTGAGAGGACGACTTTACATTGCTGCCCTGCATACTCTAAGTAATGTGTCAGAATTGAATTGAAATTTTGGGCCAGTGTGATTGTTGGATAAACGTGACAGAAACTCGGTGGTAACGCGGGATGAGTATCAACATGAGATGTAGTGCCAGACAGGCAGGGCAGTAGAAGCGTGCACCTCCCACAAATTTTAAGAAAAGTGGGTCTACACTGTTCGCTCGCCAGTGAAAGACACCGTTTTGCCGTGCAGTAACATTCTTGTTGCCAATGTCAGGAACTTTGCATTTATGTAAAAGGATTTCGGCGAATGCTCACCTCTCCTCCAAGTTAATAGGACTTTTGCTCAGATACGAGGGTGCCAAAAACAACAGCGATCAGAGCTACGAGAAAGGTGGATATCACATATACGAAAATTCGTGAGACCGGGAATAAGCCTCGCGTGAGATGTGTCTGCACCGAGTAGAATCGAATGACGCCTACGACGAGAAGAATGATGGAGAGAGCTACAGTGAATGCACCTATTGGGCGGCCATAAGCTTGTATATTCCCCAGGCCCGTTGAAGCGATGGCGCAGAATTGAACCACTGCCACACCAGCGCAAGCGAGGGCCAGGCTTGTGCGAATGTAGGCCAGAAAGGTTCGTTCTAATGAGAGGTGATCTCGAGCTACGCTGCCATTGTTTGCCAGTACAAGACGTATTTTCATTGCTTCCGGTGTTTTTGGATGTCAGCATGGGAGTCTCATTGTACGGGGACAGCTGTAACTCACCAGTTTTGTGCAAGTCAAAAGTGCTGGTGTTGAGTGGAACGACAACAACTCAGATATGGCGGAGAATGGGCGGCAGGGTCGACGCATGTGGAGTAAGAGAAGATAGTAAAAGCGCTTCTACTAGGACCGGTTATCCAGTCACCCATGAGTACTCATGACACTCAGATCCAAGCCCGAACTGCGACAGAGGCTCGACATTCAACAAAACTTGGATACTTGTACCTAGCTGTCATACTGATTAGGAACAAACTTTGCTTCGGTCTGTCGATGGTGATTGACATGCATCTGCAAATTTCAAAAGACTTGGAATCTGAAGAAAAGTATGCGTATCTTGGAACTGCTGACGCAGTAACTGGTTCGAATTGCGTCTTTGAGACGTGTGACTGCCAATTTTTTTTTTAACTCGCGACGTAATATAGCGGTGAGAGTGCTGAGTACTGTCCGAGCCTGAAAGAGATTCCGAGCCCCTGTCCGACTCGGAGACTGCCGCAGAGTACGTATGTAATGTTATGTCATGATTTCCGGCCACAGCAACCTTCCCTGCTTGCTCTCGCCCATCATTAGCTCTAGGCGATCCTTGAGCTGGACTGCGCCAGATCCATGCATACTGTCTTTACTTCCCGTACGATGAGCTCCAACCGTCGAAGTGGTCGTACAGGTGGACCAGCCAAGGCTTTACTTTCAACGAGAGCATTCATCGACCGTTTGGACAATGGACTCACCGCTGCGGAAGGTACATGAATTGGAATGTGTTTAGTTTCTTTCGTGCTGAAGAGATTAGGTGCCCAGGATGTGATATCCATGATAACTTCTCGACGAACGGTCACAAAGCTCATTCTTGGACATAACAAGCTGGCCGACGATGGATGTATCGTTCTCTTTCGTTTCTTGGGCTCTGCGGCTGGGAGGAAATATCGAATAACAGAGATTAGCTTGAATTCGAACGAGATCGGTGACCGGGGATTATTGGCTATTGCAGCGTATCTGAATGGGAACCAGTATCTCACCGATTTGTTCCTGCAGAATGTAAGCTCTTGATATACTCTCAAGGGCCAATTTTGACTTCTTAGTAGAACCGGTTTTCAGGAGACCCTTCAGTCATTGAGACTTTCACAAACAGCATCAACTCCTCCCATCTCGAAATGCTCTCTCTCACCACCAACATCGCCCTCTCTGACAATTTTGTCGGTGCATTCTTCTCCAGCCTCCGGTCAACGTATTTGAAGGAACTTCATGTTTCAGCTACCGGCATCACGCATCGCTCAGCACCACATATTATCTCCTACATTTCCTCTCACGAACGTTGTCGCCTACATACCTTCAAGTGCAACGGGAACGCCCTGGGTCACAGTGCGGTGAAGCGCATCATCAGTGCTATTGAGAAGAGGAATTTTGTTCTTTCCGGCATCGAGCTTTATTCCAACCACATGGCCACGGAGTCGGACGATGATGATACTTCATCCGACGATACTGATTGGAAGGAATTGGAAAGCAAGCTGCGGCTAATTCTTTCAAGGAATATGCACCTTAAACGTGTCGCAGAGAAAGAAGCTCTAGGTCTGCTCTGTTACTCTCGAACCCTCCTTCTTCCCTCAACATCCTCCGCCCTCTGTATGCTACCCACTGAAATTAAACTCCACATCCTCTCCTTCCTCGCCCCAAGTCTCTCACCATCTCAGCGCATCAATGTGTGTACTTACGCCTCGGCGCTCACAACTCTACCTCCACTACTTCCCAAATTGAGCGGTGGTGAACTCAAGATATGTCTACCGGATCCATTCAGTCTAGGGTTTGCTGAGGGCGAGAAGAAAGTATGGGAAGTGCGTGGTGCCACTGGTGGATGTGCATCAGGGAAATGCCTTGGCGCCGTTCTTTGCCATAAAGAGCAGCAACGAACGAAATGGCTTGAGGCTGTTGAGTGCTCGGCGTACGATGGACGTTCAGCATAGCTATCTTTATTTGATTTATAGGCAACGCAGGAACGACATCGCTATCTGAGATGATTGTATTGATTAGGCTTGTAACATTAGATCTCATCGGAACACCATTCTACTTGTCTGGCACGGAAGTGTGATTCGTTTGATGCATTCGCTGAGTATATGTGACCTTCAAGGCCCATGCATCTTGCACCATCACCAGCTCTTATTCGTCAGCAACCAGCTCAAATACTCCGTCCTCGGGTTACGACCAGGCCAGCTTCTTCTGACTCTGATTGGGTCCCAGGACTGTTACCGCATCACCATCTTTCAAAAGAAGGGGTGACAGTGAGCGAAGCGTCCCGTTGACTGGATAAGAAAGAGAGATGATATAAAACACGTCCGGCTTCGTGGTCTAAATCGTGCTCAGCTGCAACGTAAATCTGAGGTAGATAGCTCACAAAACGGAGGTCGCCTTCCTCAGCGGTCATACACCAATACTGCGTGTCGTAAGTAGCCTCACCCCTAGCCGGATGGAATAAGTATTGGATATCATTTCACGCAGAATGAATGGTTTACGCAAACTTGAGCCACTCCCCAACTTTGAGCAAGGAAGACCTCGACGGGAACACGATCGTCCCGTTTGCTGTAGGGCCGATGTCGATGAGATAATTTCCGTTCTTCAACACGATGTCAACCAGAGAATGAAGAATGTATGTTGCATTCCGGTAATTCTCATCGGGAGTACCTTGATTATAACCATACGAATAGGGATCAGAACCTTCGCTCGATTCCCACTTTCGCAGTTCTAGTACGGGTAGTTTGCTCCGCATCGAACATTTGAGAGGACATTTCTACCGTCCTCTTTTTCCCAGTTGAATCACCTTGGGGCTAAATTCACTGGACTTAGATAAAAATACACAAGAACATACCCCGTTCTTACCGATGTCAGGGAAAACAGTCGGCCTACCGATGCCACACCAAAGAATATCCGTCTCCTATTGGTACAATAGGGTTTCCATTTGTGGTCTCGTAATATCCTGTAAAAAGTCCTCCAGTGCATGGATTCATTGACCAGGGATCTATAGGACAGATATTCCGCTGGATGGGACCTATTATGACCATCAAAGCTTGCGAGATGGCCTTCTGTGGCGGCATCCTTGTTGTTGGGAAAGGGTGTAAGGTCGACATTCATGTGAAGCCCAGCAACAACGCCAACGAGAAAAAAGAGCGACCATTAATGCATGCCGTTCTTCTCTGAGATCTGCAGATGCTATCTTCATGTCTCCGTGACTTTATATGCCTCTGGAAGCAAATTGTAGCCGACCCGGATGCCAGAAGATAATATCTTTACTAGCCGACGATAGGCAAGCTACGTTACACCTAGTGCAATTTCAGTTCATATTAGTGTGATATTCAGTGTGAGACTCACAGACAGTTAAAGCCGTAAGAAACGAGAGGACGAACAGTGCTAACAGACGACTCGATGGAGAAAATTGAAGTTTGAACTCTATCAGCAGAGCATCAGTACCTAGGAGGACCTGCGCAGGAGGATATAATCTCGTAAAGAGTAATAATTCATGTTTCATTGAAAAGGGCGAACGAGATGAATCCAATTTGTAGACTTTCAGAATCGTTGTTAAGAGCCCGAAGCAAGATGGCAGACCGGCAGTTCGGCACGGTGTGGCGAATCTCTCCACGAAACGTGGCGCAAACTTACTCTCTGCCGACAACGAGCTCAATCGTCCTCGGGTCCGGAACTCAGAAAAGAAGATATACAAGCACAAGAAACTCAGCATTCCTCTGATGTACCCATTCGGAACTAGGCGCATGGCCAGCCTAGTAGCTAAATTCCAGATTTGTGACAAACTTTCGTCGATATGTCCGTTGTCACTGCTGCGTTGATGCTTTCGACTCTCCTTTTGTTAACGGCTGTCAAGGCATTTTACTTCACGAGAAATGACACGAGTGTGAGTAATGTATTGTACTCAGAAATGGTGAACCTCACATACGTTTTCGTCATGATAATCTACTATAATATCGGTACAGCATACAACACTGCTATCACTGGTGCAACGACGAATTACTTGTTTACCGCTTGAGGTGCTTGATCTCCTCTATATTTCCCTTCAACGACTTGGTTTATGTCTGTAGGGTTTAACTTGAGGTCCGAGTTGTTTGAGTCATGTACTTCGTTGGGTTCTACAAGGCCATCACTTACAACCGTGAACCTGGAACAATTAGCTCACTATATGTGGAGGCTGGACCCTCCTTGACCTTTATGTCTTGCTGCATCATAAGCATGCCGGCGACTGAGTGTTATACCACTGGCAACTGTGGGCCATGTAGTAGATCAGAACATTTTCTGATAGCTGGCTTTCGTGAGACGAACTAATCCAGGTCTAGGTTTGTTTGCCATATTGAATGTCTTCGGTCCTGGTCCAGAACTCCGTTCTGATAGTTACAAATCCTGCGAATCGACCGTTTGATTCCTGCGCCTTTATAAGATATTCCAGCGGATATTTATGACATCACCCAGACTATCACAGTCATGAACTCCTCAGCGTTTCACCACTCTCAATCTGATGACTGACGGCTGACTTATACTCGTATTTGTGGATACCACAGATCTCAGATCTATCTCTCTTAGCTACCAAAAACCGACATGGAGTCTCTGGCTTTCCCTGAACTATCCACCAAGAGATTGTCCTGGATGAACCGTCAGGAAGTACGCATAAGCCCACGGTCGAGAATACTCACTTCGCAAGACGAACCAAGACCTAGGAGAATAATTTGCCAGATGAACTAAGATAAAATGATGATTCAAACGACTCACCTGCATTTCCAATCCAACCAGGTTCCCAGTAGAAAAGACCAACTCCATGGTCGTCAGATAAGTCCTCCAACATGGTCTTGATGTCCGACATCTAGTATTTGGTGAATTACATATGTTTCTGGCCTGGTGTTGAACCTACCCAAGTTTCTTGCCCAGAAACGGATACAGAAATACTTTCCGACAAAACGACCGAAGAACACTCATACGGCCAGTCGGTTTCTACGATCATTATATCCTACGCAACTTTAGAAACCCTCCTCCCAGTGTATGACTCTAAACTTACCTTTGCATATGCAGAAACAACAGCGTTAAGACTCGACTTGAGAGCCGATAATGTTGCATCTTCGTCATAGAACGGATAGAAAGAGAAAGCCATGACATCGACATCTTCAAGCTCCAGTGCACCCTGATAGAAGATGTTCTTGTAGAAATACGACACACTGTCTTCGTCCCAGCCATTCGCCAGGTGGATGACAGTCTTAGTCGTTGACGATGCTTCTCGGACCGCACTGACTGCTGAGTGGAGCAACTCGGAGAGCGGCTCGTAACCGTTGGTCGATACCTCTCCAGTTGGCCAGAGGATGCCGCCGTTGATTTCGTTACCGATCTGGAGAAGTCGATAATTAAGGATTGAAATATATGCGTGCATGTAAGTATACCTGGATGTAATCAATGGTGGTTCCTTGGTCGATGAAAGCGTTGACGAGATCAAGGGTGTATCTAAGTTGCCGCAAATCAATACAGGCATAACGGAAGGGAACTTGGCTCACGTGTATATTGACGTGTTCAGGGAATCCAAATCTTCATCCCAGGCAGAGGGGATTGCTTCATGAACAATCAGAACTATAGATGCTCACTATATCTCAGGAAGAAAACCTTGGTCGGAAGGATCAGCCCCTACGACAACTATCAGTGAAGCACAGATTCAGCATGCATACACTTACATGTATCGCTATAGTGCAGGTCAATCAGCAGTGCCATCCCAGCATCGACGGCCCTTTTCGCCAAGGCAAGACCATAGTCCAAGCTATACTCGTCGTCGCTTTCACTCGTCCAAACTCTGATGCGTGCGATATTAGCACCATGGTTGGTCAGGATCGTTTCAAAAGCTTCAGTGCTACCCCCGTCGGAGTAAGACGTCCCTGAGTTCTCCAAATTTACCAATGAGGAGAAATCGGCGCCGATATAAGAAAGAGAGTGAACTCCCGCAAAGACAGCAAGGAGAAGGAAAAGAATGGATGGGAGCATTTTTGGGTGAGTGCAATGTAGGACTCTAGTGTTATATAGCCTAGAGACTCGTCACTGGCAAACGGCACCCAGTCATGGCAACAAGAAAAATATGATATTTGATCCGTGCCCTAAAAAGCGCAGTGTGGACTAGAACGAGGAACAGTACTGTTAATCGTTCTGAAGTATCCTTTAGAGTTCGAAGCCCAAGAGAGAACTACTGCAACGACGGGCTTGAGGTTCCGTATACGCGACAGGCCGCATTCAAGTTACGTGCCATTGAATTTATTTGAATGAAAAGTCACGACGGCGAGGTGGAATAACTCTGGAGAATTTCTACGCGGTCGCCAGCACGCTGAGGAACGAGTTTCAAAGAATCTGGAGGCTTGGCACGGAGACATGGATCACTCCTACTACAGGTCCGTCGCTGCGCGTTCGATCGCGTGAATTAAACAACGGGTAAAATCTGGAACACCATTTTCTAGGCGTGAGGTTCAAGTAATTGTGTTATACAACGGAAGATTTCTGGTAAAACGAAGCGAAGCGTTACGATCGATGACAGTGAGATGCGACGAGCGTGCGGCTTGTCGGCCCCCTGAATTCTGACTTTGGTTGTGCCCAAGATCGAGTCGGAAGAACTGTTGACAACGCACTCACCCTCACCGTTACATATTCAATTCGATGTACCGTTTCGCACCGCAAGGTGTCGGGTAGTCAAGGTTGGTCCCAGTGTCCAATGAAGTAGCACTGAACCAAAGTATATTCATATTCGAGACCATGCACATTATAATCTACAGGGTGCGACATCAGACACCAATCCAACAAGTACATAGCGACAAAATCAGGCCACTGAGAACCGTTCCTGTAAAGGTACCGTTAAGAGGCGAAGAATATCCACTAATCAAACCGACGTACTCGTAAACTCCGACCATAGAGCTGCAGGGCAGGTATAATGAGCACAAAAAGGCCCGCTACGATTCTGACAAAGAAAGAAAAGAAAAGTCAGGCGGAAGTTTTCCTTTTCCATATTTCCACAGCACATACGCAGCTTCGCAACCAAACGTTTGAAGAGCACCGTGTTTTTCCGCCCAAGGAAGTTGGAAATAGGCGACCGCAAAGCCTTTATCAAAGCAGATTAGGAACTCACACAGCTAGTTGAATAGCAGATGTCACATACCTCCTAAGACTCGTACCAGATTTATCAGGGCGCTTATTTCGCCTTGGTGTTTCGGGAAGCAGTCATTGCAATATGCGTCTGCCAGTGGTAGAATATCGGTCGGAGGAAAGGGATGAAAGGTCGGCGTACATACATATTGCGACGGTGTTGATCATGATAGCCAGCTCTGCGATGCCCCAGCCCATGACGATACCAGCAGTACTCAGGTGGTTCTGAAACGATGCGCCTAGGGTGACAAATCCGCATACGTACAAAGGCAGAGCAATATAGCAAGCCCTTTCATCTGTTCAGTATTAAAGTATAGCATCTCAGAACACAGACTCACCAAAGTCGGCTCTCAGCCTCGAAAACACCATGATTGCGCTTAACACTTATGTTCATGATCCAATCATTGGTATATCGTCCAATTAGTTCACCCAAAAGTACGGACACCTACAAACTCAGCGGTGCTGACAAAGTGGATAACACGGGAACTTACAATTGGAGTACAATATGCTGCAGCGATGGCGTCCTGGCTCCATCCGAACCCGGTTGGAGGAGAGCTTCCCAAGAACACGGCATTGGTGACCTGCATGATAAACAGTCAAAACAAACTGGAAAGACAAAGGCCAGGACCGTACGTTGATACCAATACCAAAGCCGAAGAGGATACCCTCGAAGAGCAGAACCCCCAAAAGGTGGGGCCGCCATATAACTTTGATGGGCGAGAGAATCGAGTCCTCCCAAGAAATGCGGTACTTGGCCATCTTAATTCCGGTGACGCCGATTAGGGTTTCAATCTTGTAGCGAAGACCTGTGGTGGACGGTTCCGGGATAGGTTTCACGGTTCGGTCGTATATTCTAGAAGGTGCTGAGTAGAGATGGGAAAGAATAGAGACATTGCTTACGTTTCGTCCATGAAAAGTGCGATTAATACACATACGACAGCGCTGTAGATGCAACCGATTCCATAAGCCCACCTCCAGTTTTGTCGGGCGACAAGGAAACCAAAGGCGAACGGAGAGACGAATGGGGAAACGATGAACCCCATTGTCCAAAAGTTGAGCTGAATCAACAATAAGAAACGAAATACATTACATCGTTATGTAACTCTACCTTCCGCGCTTGCAGGTGAAAAGGATATAGGTCCGTAACGATATACAGTCCCTGCCAGTGTGAGCATGTCTCAGAGAGGGCTGCATAGTAAGAATTAGGAAGTATTCCACACCGTGACTTGAGGCGCAGTTCTACCAGAATGTTTTCAGCATAGGAAGAAAAGGCCAACAACGAACTGACCCAAAGAAAGCTGTCAAACATCTCATGCCTGAGAGGCTATCCTTAATCGAGAAGATTGACAGCGAAGTTGAATATCCCACCAGCAAAAGTTGCCAGATTCGGCGCAAATGTACAGCCCACAAGGAAGCCAAGTGCGAAGACCTGTGTGATGGGCCAATACATCAACTGCGGAGTAGCTAGCGCCGAAAATAAATCCTCACCTGTGACCAGAATAGGATTGGAAGACGCCCATAGCGGCGAATAAGCATGACAGCGAATACGCCCCCCCATCCTTTGGACTGGTATTAGCGCGTCTTCATCAACAAGATACGTGTTGCGGACGTACCTAAGAGAAAGATACTCCAACTAAACGCGTCGGTATTCAGCCCAGCGGGGATGACGTTAACAAAGGGAACAAACCCACTTTGATGTCAAATTATTGATCACTCCGGTGGTAGTATCATACTGATCCGCAAGTCGAAAAATGGACGCGATTCCTGCGAAAAGAGGCGAATCGTAAGGGAGACGAAGCCACGAAGCACAAAGCGGAAGCTCTCACCTATGCCACTGTCGAAGTCCGGGACGATAGCGGCGAGCGTGACGATGATAAGGTGGATACTCTTGCGTGCATCGCTCCAGTTCTGGGGGTCCCGCGGTGAATCGGTCGGCTGGGGCCACAAGACCTTGGTCCCGTCGCGCGAGAGCTTGAGCCTGGAGGCGAAGGCCTCGCCAAACTCGATTTTCGCCTCTCTGTGAACGTGTCAGACGGCTCGGGGTGGAGAAGAGGTACTAGCTACACTGGATCGATGACCAATCTACCCGCATGTAGTTCGTGAAACGTAGCGAGGTCGACCTCTGATATGTCTTCCTGAACGATGACACTGCCAGAGTCTCCATGCTTCTCAGAGTCGATGCCGAGTTTATCGTGAATGGACATGATGGTAGTGCAAAGATAGATTTCAGAAATTTGCTATCATTTATACTCGGCTCAAAATGTTGCTATGAGAAACACGCGCCAGGGGAGCATCATGGGGTCATGTTACGTAGGTCAGACGGGCGGTCCCTCGCATTCCTGTCCCCAGATGGGAGGAATTTCTCGTCGTTTGTAAGGCAAGTCGGGTTGAGAAGTCGCCATGATATTCTTGGCAATGAGAAGCCAATGCCCAGCGAGATTCGGGGGTTATAGAAATCTTATATGACTGCAAGATATCATAGAAATCCGAGAGATAGGAGACGGGGTCCCAGGCGACAAAGACGGACAGGACTGAAGAAAACCCTTCATGTGTCCTTGTCTAGTACGAATGTGGGGAAAGACCCTTAAGTGCGGGGTAACATGATCTGCATGGGATCACCGTGACATCGGCGCACCAATTTCCTCTCCTGGCCTAGTCCTCCCTCAATCTTGGGTTATGCGTCTGGTACTGCCCTCTAGGACTCCGGTACATTATCGAACCCATCATTACAAAGCTGAAAGGGACCTACAGCCTTGGTTCGCTCCGGCGGAGTTTCTTATACTGTCATTTTCAATGAGCTTCAATTGCTGAAGTTACGGTCCTGAGGGTGGTGCTCAAGTCAGTACCGATGATCCACACATCGAGGATGCCGCCATGTTCAAGTCAGACAGTCCAAGTACTGGATGATGGCAGAGGACGGCAACCCCTGAAGTTTGATTGATGGCTCGTTTGGATATACAATATGTAGGTTGAAAAGTTTTTTCCGGCAATCAGTGAAGTACCGTGATCGTGACAGGGAAGCCTAAATCAAGGATTTGCCATGCTTATAACACTGTTAAGAACTTACATTCATCCGGGAGACCAAGTAGTACAGACTTTTGTAACTAGTAAGCATCAATGAATCAAAGGGTACATTAGTTACACCACAGAGAAACGTTTCTGTCCAAACGCCGTCGTGAGATGAGAAAATCCACAAATAAGATGGACGTACTCGTAAACTCCGCCCATATATCTGCAAGGCCGGCACAATCAAGAGGAAAATTCCCGCCACGATTCTGATCAAGAACGTCAGACGAACATTCTCGTTTTCATGTTTATGATGTACATACGCAGCTTCGCAACCGAATGTTTGGATAGCGCCATGTTTTTCTGCCCACGGCACTTGGAAGTAGGCGACCGCAAACCCTTTATCAGAGTACATTAGGAATTTGCACTGGCTGAATAATAGGCCTCAACGTACCTCCGAGCGTTCGCGCCAGATTAATCAAGGCACTGATTTCGCCTTGGTGCTTTGGGAAGCAATTGTTGCAGTACGCATCTGATAAAGTGTCGGTCCGAGGCAAGGAGTAAAATCCAAGCAAGTACACACATATGGCCACGGTATTGATCATAGTAGCCAGCTCTGCAATGCCCCATCCCATAACAATACCAGCAGTATTCAGATGTTTCTCAATCGATGCACCGAAGGTGACGAAACCGCAAATGTACAAAGGTAAAGAAATATAACAAGCCCTATCACTCCACTCAGCATGGGAAAGTAACATCCAAGCAAACGGACTCACCAAAGTCGACTCTCAGCCTCGAAAACACCATGGTTGCGTCTGATGCTCATGTTCATGATCCAATCATTAGTATAGCGACCGATGAGTTCACCAAGAAGCACCGCTACCTGGCGTGCGAATGACGCAAACGTTTAGGGAGGGAGGAAAACACTCACGATAGGGGTGCCATATGCTCCGGCGATCGCATCCTGGCTCCACCCAAACCCAACTGGACGAGGAGTTCCCAAGAACACGACATTGGTAACCTAAATCAAAGCAGTCAGACCAAGATATCCACGCCGTATGCAAGGCACCGTACGTTGAGACCAATGCTAAATCCAAACAGGACACCTTCGAATAGAAGAGCGCCGAGAAGGTGGGGACGCCATACTACGTTGATTGGTGAGAGAACTGATTCTGCCCAAGATACGCGGTATTTGGCCATTTTAATCCCGGTAACACCGATGAGCGTTTCGATTCTGTAGCGAAGCCCTTTGGTAGGCGGTTCTGGGACGGGTTTCACGGTTCGATCGTACATTCTAGGATGAGTCAGTGAAAACCGAGGGCATTTTGACCAGATTGCGTACGTTTCATCCATGAACAGGGCGATTAGAACACAGACGACGGCACTATAGATGCAGCCGATTCCGTAGGCCCATCTCCAGCTTTGTCGGGCGACAAGGAAACCGAAGGCGAAAGGAGAGAGAAATGGGGAGACAATGAACCCCATTGTCCAGATGTTGAGCTAGACGAGGGATTAGACATGAGAAGTATTGTATTCTGTAGCTCTACCTTTCGGGCTTGTAGATGAAAAGGGTATAGGTCTGTGACGATATACAATCCCTGTGAGAATATCTGAGGGAACGCGACAAATAAATTAAGAGATATTCCATACCGCGACCTGGGGCGCAGTTCTGCCGATGCAATGCTGTCAGCACGGGAAGAAAACACCAACATTGGACTAACGCAAAGACCGCCGTCAAGCATCTCATACCTAAGAGGTTATCTTTAACTGGAAGTTGACAACGAGAACAAAAGTTCCCACCAGCAAAAGTTGCCAGATTCGGCGCAAAGGTACATCCCACAAGGAAACCCAGGGCAAGAACCCATTCGATGGGAGACAAGATCAATTACGGCACCCCGATTTAGACTATTGCACTCACCTGCGACCAGAATAAAATAGGAAGACGACCGTACCGACGAATGAGCATCACCGCAAAGATGCCACCCCACCCTTTGAGCGAGGCAATCAGATAGACTATGAAAGTGCGTAGCGCAAACTAACCCAAGAGGAAAATACTCCAACTGAATGCGTTGCTATTTAAGCACAAGCTCAGATGATGCATCAAGCCCAGGTACTTACTTCGATGTCAGATTGTTGATCACTCCGGTGGTAGTACCATATTGCTCAGCAAGTGGAAAGAGGGATGCAATTCCTGTGAGAAGCGATCCTAAGGCAACAAATTCCCAGAGTACTAATCAAAATTCTCACCTATACCACTGTCAAAGTCTGGAATAATAGCAGCCAGAGTGACGATGAAAAGGTGGATGCTCTTGCGGGTGTTACTCCAGTTCTGGGGATCGCGCGCTGAATCGGTCGGTTGGGGCCATAAGACTTTGGTCCCATCACTCGAAAGCTTGAGCTTGGAGGCGAAGGCCTCGCCAAACTCGACTTTCGCCTCTCTGTGAACGTGTCAGATCGTTGAATATGCGGAGGAAGGGCTCGTACGCTGGATCGATGACCAATCTTCCTGCGTGTAGTTCGTGAAACGTCGCGAGGTCGACATCTGTGTCTTCCTGAAGGACGATGCTGCGTGCAGAGTCACTATGTTTCTCAGAGTCGACGTGCTTATCGTGAGCGGACATAATGGTCGTGAGGGGATAATTTTCCGAAAATCACCACCATTATATATCCCTGGTTCAAGTTTGCTCTGGTAAGGTCATGTCAGGGGAAAATCTCACGGGGTTGTATTACACCGGTCATACGATCGTTCCGTCGTAGTTCCTCTTCCCATTGTTGGGAGATAGTGGACAGCTAGTATGTGTTTCTCAAGCCGGTATCGAGGTATGCAAGGTTTGGTGGTTCCATCGCTCTCAGGGTGGACGAACGTTTTGCCTTATCGTTTAACTACATGATGGCAGGGATGACGGCAGAATGCCAGAAATAATAATCTATATTGACCTCCGGCAAGACACGCGCTTGTAATGTAATAGCAAACTTCTAGTAAGGCATTAGAATCAAGATGGACGCCGCGAGTTTCCTACTATACCAGAATATGAAAGAGAAGAGTGAGGTAGAGTGCAGGCCGAAAACAAGTCCATGTAATGTTATTCCAAGAGCGTGAATGTCCTCAATATATGCCTGCAGTGGGGACAGCTTGGAGGTGAAAAAATCGGAGCTCTGAGCTTAGTCATCACGTTGTACATTAGGAAACCCGGACCGGATTTTTTTGCTACTTAAAAAAAATTCTCCATCCGAGGCCAGTTCACCACGAACCAAATCGCACTGGATGCTGGGATGAACACGGAGCCTCAAAAATCCGGAATTCGCTCTGCTCTCGAGTACACCGGTATTCCAAAATCATGGCTCTCTAAACGACCCAAGCTGCCGTCGCGCAACTGGCTCATATTCCTCACCGTCACGTCCTCCCTTACTGGCCTCTTCATCTACGACCGCCAACAATGCAAGAAAATCCGACAAGAATACATAGACAAGGTCAAACATCTTTCGGAAGAGACTCCAGACCATCTTTCGTACCCTAGGAAGGTCACAGTATATGGAAGTAAATGGCCTGGGGACGAGGACCACGACCAGAGCATGAGATACTTTCGGAAGTACGTCAAGGTCCGTCCCATCCTCCCCGGTTCTGTGCTCACGCTCACGCTCAGTATAATCAGCCTATCTTGGTCGCGGCTGCAGTGGACTACGAGATGGTGAATGGGAAACGGCATGGAGATATCGCGACCCGGATAGCCGACGAGGTGAAAAAGCAACGGCGGTTAGACCTGGGTTTGGATAGCCCTCCAGAACGGAGCGGGATGCCCCCCCAGTACACGTGGCGCACGAAGGAGCAGCTGAGGCAGCAGGAGCTGGACGGGGGTATCGTTATCGTTGGACGCCCGACGTGGAAGGAGTTCATGACGGGCCTAAAGAATGGTTGGACGGAGCCACTCGATGTCGTTGACCATGAAGAGGAGCTGTCAAGAGAATTGGAGGCCGACGGGCGGTTCGACGAGCCTGACGAGCCAATGGAAGTCGCGTCGGTTTCCCCGGCACAGATGCATAATTCCCAGTTCTACGCTTCCTTACAGGCAAAGCCTTCATTACCGCCGCTGCCGCTGCCGTCGCCTTCCCCCACCATGGACGTCCCCGCCACGATTACCGCCCTACCGCCAATCCTTCTCGTCTCATTCGTCGACTACGTCGGCATCAAACTCGTACCCAATATGATCTGGGACTGGATGAACCGCCGACACCACGTCCGCGTGGGTGCTGAGGCTGGGTACCGACTAGTCATGGCCAACACACGTCCCATCAACCCCCCAGCAACCAAACCTCTCTTTTCTGACATTACGAACCCCCCTACGCCAGAGACGGACCTGGATTTCGACAAATCTATGGAAGGTTACTTCAAGAGCTCCCTACAGTCCATTCCTTCAGACATCGAGCGTACTCGGAAAAAGTATTACGAGCAGCTCCCGGCCAAGTTGGTCATTGCACGCGAACTGGCAAGGAATGTCAGGGAGCCTACGTCAGATGAGGTCAAGTACCCGCCGCCGACGGAGGTTGAGTTGAGGGCAGAGCGTATGACGAAAGAGAAACGATGGCGGAAGGACCTGAAAGGTTGGGAGATTGTCAAGCCGTCCCAAGAGGTTTCCTGGGATCCAAGATTCGAGAACGCGCTCACTGTCTTTGTTGACCCTCCAAAAGAGACGGAAAGCAAAGAGGAACCTAGTGTTAATGATACCTCATCTAGCTAATATTTACATTGATTGCCATTAAATTTTAGAAGCTTGCAAAATCGTACTTGTTTCGTCTTTTGAGGTAGCGTATTTAAAACAGGTGCGTTCTTATCGTACATCATTACACAAATGGATTTTATTTAGTTACTCCTGCTTCCCGTGCTTTCGATGGCATCTGCTCCATCCTTTCCCTCATCAAAATGATAAAACGGAAAGTCCAATAGAACAGATGCCTTCAACCATCGGGGAATTGGTTTGTACACTGCAGGAGGTATCGGAATCAAAATCGAAGTCTCGTTCAAGTACGCCTTGTAATTATTCCACGCTTGATTGGAAGACTCTGCTGTGGGTCCGTGACTCATGAGGAAAAACTTCGCCGCCTGGGGTTTCTCAGCAGTCGGGATCCCAGAAGCGAACATAAGTAAACTGGAATTCAAGTGTGAATGTATGAGAACATGTCAAGCTAATGCTTATCGACAACTCACAGCATGGTGAACAGGGGCGACACGATAGCGGCATATTGTGCAGATTTTGCAGAAGAAGGCAATGTCCCAGAAACTGTTGGAGACAGGCAGAGGATAAAAATACCCCACCAACAAAGTATTCTGATAGACCATGAGTAATATACAAAAGCGTCAGAACATCGCCACTTACTCTCCGAAATACGGCGGGTGGCGAGACCATTTCCATAAACCAGTCTTGCACGACGTATTAGACGGCCATTAGTATACTGAACCATTGCATACCGTCACCGGTTTATCCTTAGGATTCGACTTTTTGTTTTTATATCGGAACTATCAATAGATGTTAGAGATGTCCGAGCATATATGCTTAAAAGTATACCTTCTGAATGTCAGCAGTAGTCTCGACGATCCAACCGACGACCCAAAGGATTATCCCAACGGTGTCACAAGCAGTACCAAAAGCTGGGTTTGAACCAGACCGTCTTGTATCCGATATTGCAGGCGAATTGAGGATTGTAAGGGGAAGGGATACGGTCCACACCTTGAACTCGGCGGTTAGCTGACGACTCGGGAATGTGTGAATAGAACTTGCCCAAACTATTTGTCCTAAAAACATTACCCATCTTCAGAACAGCGATACTGAAGAAACAAGGGAACCAAAAACCTATCCAGAACGCTAATTAAACGAAGGCATGAATATAAGAAGAACTACTGACGTAGCAAGAAGCGCACCAAGGAATTTGAAGAAATGCGATCGAATGTCGTCGAAGCGAGTATCCGATCCCGCCTTGAGTACACGGTAGAATAGAAAACCTGTCATACAGTTGAACAGGACAAAAATTGCCGCGGTGAAGCCTAGCCACCTGCGATTCGAACTGCCCAGATCATAACGAAAATGCTTGCCACGATATTACGAGCAGGGTACGTGTTGCCCATGAGCAGAGTCAGAAGGGCTATAGGGCGATGTTGTTGAATAGAATCCAAGAGCGAATTTGTAGTTTCCCACCTAGAAGGAAGAAATTGGAGCCTGGAGAAGGTCCTGTCAGAGGCGGCATCGCTCGCCATGAGTACAGCGCGCACCTCCTGTGAAATCTGTAATCTTGTCGAACTGGAATATCCATGCTACAGCAAAACCGGAGAGCTGGTACGCGGTCGTCACCAGTATGGTGATTGCGAGGAAGTAGTGGTCGAGGACATAAGCGGGAGCCATGAAGGATTTATAAATGGCGACCGAGTGTTGAGACAGTCATGACGTTGGGAACGTATCGCAGGAGCCATGATCGTGGTCCCCAAGATTACGTGCAAACAGCGGGCCGACAAACTGCCACTACATCGAAATTTGGCTGACCATTAATAATTGTCCGTATTCCACCAACGAAACAGTAAGATATATGTTGCCTGTATTATACATAGTATATGATACATCTATTGATATTAGTCACAACACCCCTACATTTCTTGTGTCTGCATCACTTCGAAATACGCAGTGTACTCCTCTGGTGTCATTAAATCGTGGTCCTCTTCAGTCACTTTCGAGAGCGCAACTGGTTTACCATTGACTGTAAATTTAAGGGTTAGAAAGGATCAGCTTATTTGGAATTGAGACAACGTACCATAAACGATGGGATCATTGTCTGCATCCATTGGTGCGAGATCGAGCCCAGTCCCATTGTCTGAAACGTCACCATTCATGACAAACGGTGTTGTTGGCTCTTCTACTTTGGGAACCTTCATCTTCCCTGCCGCACCCTCATCCTCTCGGGAGCGAGACCGTTTCCGATAATCATTCAATGAATCGAGGTATTCGATATTCGGCTTTCGATCTTCCTCCTCGTCGCCCCCAAAGTCGTCAAAGTCCGAGCTGCCAGGTGCACTAAGACCCGATGGTGTAGCTTGCGCAGATGCGGCAGCGGAGGCCGCCAGAGACGCGTAGTACTGCTCATAATCTAGGGAGAATATTAGCGAAAAACTGGCCGGTGGGAAAAGACGCTCACAATCTGCTTCGCGGTTGATGGTCGGCTTGACGTCCTGCTCAACACTGATGGTCTCCTGTACACGATCTGGGCGCATCCCCACCACTCCAAGTCCTCGCAAGATATCATCGTTTGAACTAGGCGCCACGTTCCCACTAGCAGCCTCTGCCCTCGCATTCTCTTTTACGCCTAGTGCGGTGAGATCACCGGTAATAGTACTCTTCAAATGCCACGCCGGTAGTGCATTCTGTTGCCTCTTTGCTTCGGCTTCGGCGTCCCGTTCCTGCTTTCGTGTAGCCTCATCCTTATCTGTAGATATGACGACACCAATACCATCCTCCTCCTTCTTGTTGGGATCTGAGCCGGCAATCTTGAGACCTCCACCTGCCTGAGTGGCCTTCTGCTTTTCTGGGTCAACAGCATTGCTCTGAACCCATGCCGCGACATCAAACCTAGGGAAAGATTAGTCCACATTCAGCGCAGCATCAAGTCAAACGTACGCTGGCAACGTCATCGCCTCGCTCTTCTGGAGCCCAGCACGGATGAAGCGCATTTGATGATGAAACCTCAGCATTCGGTCCTTGCTACCCTGCTCATGGTCGGCGTCCTCGTTGTCAATGACCTCTGCTTGGCAGATTTTGCAGACCATTATGCCACGAGTAAAGTCCATGAGCTGATCGGCATCCAATGCGCTGTATGATTCTTTACATTGAGGACAAATATACCCCTTGTTGCCGAGTTGCTGTGGGGCAGTGAGTAGTGGCACAAAATTAGTTTGAAGGACGTACGTTACGGAGCTTGGAATCAATTTTGTGGTGCATCTTGGCAATCCTCCATTTTACTACGTTGCAGAAATGCTCATAGTCAATGTAGTAGTACTGCTTGCCGACTGCTCGTTGAGCACCTTCCCTCAGCTCGTTCTGCCTGTATCTAAATCGAACGACAGTGAGACCCCTAACGTGACATAAAGCGACCTGAACATACACTTTGACAAGTTTGTCATTCGACAAGACAGCGACAATCTTGTTCAGCTCCTTGGATTGTAGCCCCAGCCGACTTGCCAAATCATCATCCTTGAGACTGCCCAGGAAGAATAGAGGTAGAAAGAGCAGAACGCGAAATATATGCATGTTCAGCATCTACAGAACTCATCTGCAGTGCCAATACTTACACTGGATGTCGGGAAAGTTGATCCATGATGATGATGTACCGAGGCTCGTAGAAAGCTCGGGAGACATGTAGTACGAGGAGCCGCAAGGTTTCTTGATCCTCTTTAGTCGCCATTCTAGTGCCCTCTAAGGGCCTATGAGACCTTGGATCCGAAAACACGGTACACTTAGTGAACGAGTGGAATAAATGTCGTGGTACAGAAGGAGACGAGGAAGAAGTAGACACGTCACGTCTTAGCGTGACGGGCGTTATTTACCGTTTTCGACTCCTCCAGCATAATCGGCCCGACATTTTCTGACAAATATGTAGGGCTCCCCACTGAATATGCCCTCTTCCCTCACAAATGCTCTCCTTAATCGCTCAGTCCATTGGACGTGCCAACGCATCCGCCATGCCCAACTCCCCGACAAGTCTCCGAACATCATTCCCTACACAAAACAAATCGTCGAAACCTGTTTGGAATACCTCAATATAATAATCCTGGCCTGCGAACCACGATGGATTGTGCAGGCCATCGACAGCGGCTTACTCACATATTCGCAATCAACGGACCTTCCGAAACCATCGACCTTATCGTGGATATCATGGTCATTAACCTCGTTTGGCGTACGATTCTACGTGCCACACGCAGAACTATGGAACATATCAAGCCCGTATCACAGCCGCCTGGCAGAAGCTGACGGCAGTCATTTCCAATAGATAGGAATGTCGCAACCGTATCAGCACAGGATTCAATCTGTGTGGAAACGAGAAAAAGGTACCAGACTTGGACGCTCTCTCCCTTCATTGGATTGACTTCTATCTTCAGTGTCCTTTGCCTCCCAACAAACTGGCCAGGCTTCAGCGGTGCACAGGATGTGGCATCGCATTTTGCTCGTCGTCGTGCCAAAGGAAAGCAGGGGAAGATCACATACGTGTCTGTAGAGATCAACGACAAAAAACGAAAGGTGCGTAAGAGGCTACCCTCTGTCATATGATGCCACTCACGTACCAATGTTATCCCAGTTGGATATTCCGAGGGTTTTACCCATCGAGACCGCATTTATCTCCAAATGTTCATCAAAGACACCCTCATGAAGGAACAAGCTCTGATAGAAGGGAGAGTCTCTGAATGTTCCCGGGACAACCCCTCGACGGTTCTTGTACGTTTGGATTACATCTCTTATCCCCTCGCCATCTCCATCGCGCCCGTTGAGGAATTCCGGAAGTTCTATGCCGACTGTGACGATTGGCTTGAGGCAGTTTCGAGGGCTGAGGACAACGCATCGGTGCAGAAGAATTATAATTTAATGAAAGGCGAGGACGAGAAAACGAAAGGCAAGTACTGGTGACGTTTATCCCATGGGGAGGCTGACCTCGTGCGGCTATCCAATGGTTGGATAACGTCCTCGGTCACGATTTTGTTCTTTGCATGATCTAAGATACGAGTCTCAGCTTTTCCAAGAAATGATGCCCATGGATTCACTCATCTTGACACGTAACAGGGGATCGAGTAGACTCTTCGGGTGTGGCACGGATCTGAGGCTCTTCTTTTGCACAAGCACGAATTATCGACATCTGGATCAATAGCTGGCAGTACCATTATATGACGCTCCTTGCTGAAACATCCGTGAGCTAAGCTACTCAACTTCCTATGGAGGACGCTTTAAACCTTGTATGACACAAGGTAAGGGGTGCAACGGATTGACTATGTATTGAGATCAATGTTGTTCCCTTCCGGCTTCCTTCCAAATTCCATATAAACAATACATGTCGTCCCTCCAAATTCACTGACAGATGTACATGACAAAAAGGAAGTCCCGGTGTTTGACAAGATGGTCTGCTGAACCGGACATGCAGCTCGACCCTAACCGTCAGTCATTGCAATTACAACGACTTCAAGATACACCATATAGGATATACAAACAAATAATTCCATTCTCAAGCACTTTGGAGGGGAGCATTTGAATTGTCGTCAATGGCCCGCTTCCACACCTCCCAGTATCGATTTGTATGTGAACACGCTGGTGTTGACTCTAGAGTGTGAAAGGCAGCAGGAAGTAGTTTCTCCAACGCCTAGAATCTATTAGGAAGCTAATGAAGCACGCTGAGGACTCCATTGACGAACCTTGATTCTATCTTCCCAAGGAGGATGCGTGTCCTCTTTCTTCATGTTCTTGAAAAGCTTGCCAGACTGATGCTCTCTCGTTTCTATGAGCTCCTTGAGAGATAAATCCATATCATGGAGCCGCTTGATTGTCCTGTAAGTTTATTAGTCTGGGTTCAGTACATTGATATCCCGACTCACGCAACAGCCGCAGTCGGATTATAACAAGCCCGAGACATGAAAAGAAGACCTAGAGAGTCGGCTGCAGAAAGAACCATCAGGTACACTTGGACACAATTGAAAAGTCCGATATTAACCTTCGAATTCGTGCCATTGGAAAATATCCCTGTAGAACCAGGTCAAAAAGCCACTTGATAGGTTAATTTGGAGAAGGCTATTCTTTTCCAAAGCATGCTCTGCGACTGGAAGGGAACAGTGTTAAAACGATGAACACGATCGAAAAGACCTACCCTCATGAGCAATCTCTGTGTAAACACCCATTAAGACGAGAAGCCGGCCAACAGAAATGGCAAAGCTCACCATGAGCAAGACATGAAGCTACCATGTCGGTGTTTCGCAAAAGGTTGAACATACTTGCAGTAATGGTGATGATTCTGGTCCCTGATATTCTCAGACACTTGAGAGCCCCTGAAGGAAAAAAACGTACCTGACAGCACGCAAGCATTTGGCAGAGGCCCATCAAGTACATAGATTCGCCATTCGCGATCGTCGAGGAGGGAATCGTTCTCATCCACGCTGTCCTTGATAGTGTGTCGGGGCCCAAGATGGCCAAGATCAGAGGCAGAAAGAATACGAGACACAATATCTGAGCCAAGTTTGGATAACGGATGGTTGGGAGGAAGGATCTTTGTGCACGAATTCGGTTCCGTGTAGGACAATAACTCTTCTCGGGCTGACTGGACCAGCTGAAGTCGCGTGGGTTAGTTATTTGGATATCTTTCTCTTGTTTGCTTACCCTGGCCTGAATTTCTTTCTTTCTTGCGACTTTTCTACGCTTTCGGCCCGTAATTGGAACCTCTTCCCAACTACAACAACACGGTTAGAGCCGCATTTTCAACAACATTCCCATATCATACTTCTCCGGTTTAATGGTTTCCCTGTACGCCACATATATGATTCCAATGCTGGCTATCATTGCGACAGGTAAGATCCATCGTCGTATCCTTGCAACACCAGCCTTTGGTGTTGGAATGTCAGCGTGCAAGCCACGGCCGTGTCCAACGATTAGGTATTGTAATGTATTTGAACGTCGATGAGAAGAAAGAGGTGCAGCGTGAACTCTAAGTAGCCTATGGCGTAGCATGGAGAACTATAGGACAGGTCACACAGCACGGCACACACGGCAAGGGCGCGGTCACGTTTTCATTATGCTCCCCTATCTCAGAGCCTATCTCCCACCTTCGTATCGCCATGTCACTCGCCCACATAATGTCCCCTTTTTCTCCTTACCGAAACAAATGTTTCTGGGTAGCAATCCCTCCATGTCAGACCATGTCGGCCATGTCGTTGTCTACCATAAAGTCCTCTGACTCCAACTTCTTTTTGGGACTCCCAGTCACGGAGTATCCTCCCTATCTCAACATAGTATGGACTGAGGAAGATTTCTTTAACACAGACACCGTTGTCGCTACTTCCGTGTAAGTCAGATTCTATCTGGAACTCTATCCTGCTTGTACAAGGGGGCATGTGCAAGCGGAGGTTTCTTCTCTTTCCATAATATTTGCTGGAGTCGAGGATCTATATTCTCAAAATATCCAGTCGGACATGCCTGACCCACGTATCTCCATGCAATTTTCATGGCTTCTGTTCTTGATAGCGTCGCCCGCAGCAGCACTGGAAGTCGCGACCGCACTGGAGAAGCGTATGCCAATGCCGAGTCTCTATCTTCAGGAGTACATCCATAAACTCAAAATACCATCTCGGACACACTCGGACACACTCAACTCGGTGAGGTTGCATCAGGACTGTCACACAGTCGCTATTAACCACTGCGTTGCGCATAGACATACAGGACGGTCTCTCGAAAGGAACAATTCGTTTCGTTTATGCCCCAGGTTACATCGAAGGGATACCGCTACAATGTCCGCCGTTGCACTCTGTCTTCCGAGCACAAATGAACGAGGCGTCTCTGGTGCTGAGGTCGAACGTGTTGAGGCTCATCTTCGTCAACACGAATATTATCAAGGGAGTTTTAAACTTACCCGACGACGTCACTCGTAAACTTATTCTTGAAGGCTCCTTTCACCACCGGTCTGGAATTGGGATCAGTCCCACATTTGTTATGTCCGTACTGGAAGACTCTCGGGAGGCAATTGGTTTAATTATGGATCGCAGCCAAGAGGAATTCTCAGTAGACCTTGTGCAGGAGGTGCACAGATTATTTACAAGGAACAATTCCATTGCATTAAGTCCTAGGAGATCTCACGAGGCTCTAGTCAAGATACGTCATTTTCCTGCTGGACGATTCATTCTTACAACATTGTCGAGACCCGATGGCAAGATCCATGTCTTTGCCCCCCCACAGGACGTTAATACTGAACTTGTAGAGCAGTTTCGCCAACTTAATGTCAGTTCTTTTGTTCGTGATGGCGTCTGGTCCATGGCATGTATTTTTAGGAATATATATCTCAGGTTCTGATAATGTCTTCTGGCTCTCTGCATGATTCGCTTCGTCAATATTCATTCATTCCAGGTAAGCTTTATCTTCGCATTTCGGAGTGACATCGACCTAGATAGGATGGAAATGGACGAGTAACCAAAGCAATGGTTTCTGCCATCCTGGGACGTTTTTGGCTTCCTTCCGTTCCATGTTTCGACAGAAGTCAAAGAAGTATATCTGGATACAATGTCCCAGGTAAGCCTTGCGCAGCATATATTCTATGCACCTAGTAACGATGATAAGCTGACGATGGAGATCTCCATCCATTAGCTATGTTTTTCGTTCGCCAGTAACTCTTGGCTCATCTCACTGCTAAATATGATCCTGCGGCGGAGTGACGTCCTTTGACACAGTTCGGAAAAAATATATTACACTGGGTGGAGAATGGCCTGTCAGAGGCCCTGTCCAGATTGGCAGGTACGTACCATCGAGTAGTACAGAAGGTACTGGAAGTACCGAAAATACGCCTAGTGAGTACTTTATCCCCGACGAAAGCAAAACGGGATTTAGGATAGAAATGAAGATGTTTCATGATCCGGTCTGGCGGGAAATCAGTCAGAATACACTCAGTCCGGAGAGGAGCTAAAGGTACTTTATTTTATAGCTCTCTCTAACCCCTTACCCCAACATCTTTGTCGTATTTCTGACGAAACGCGGGAACAAAGGAGTGACGAACATCTGTGCCACAACAGCAGTTTGGTTTCCGGAACAACAAAAAATCTGGGAGGAACGACTTCACTCATTCTTAAATACGGAGGTTGCATTATTTTTGAAGTTCGAAATAAGTATTTGAACTGTTGTACAGGTGTCTCCAGTATTGATGATAATGCATGATGCCGGCGAGAGTCCAAACAGTAACGAAAAACGGAGAAGCATTTAAACAATTACACGATAGCAAGTCAACAGCGAGCACAACTGAAAGGAGATATCATAGACCGAGACCAGTAAGTGCAGCTAGAGCAGTCTTCATACGAGAGACGAATTCGTTGAGCCGTTCCCGCGTTTGTTCTGTAAAGAAGACGGGTTAGTAATGCAAGACTTCAGAGAAATGTAAGCAAGTAGTTTGATTTATCATGATCGAATCTCTCTCACCAAAGATGAAGGAAGGAAGAGACGACAGAGAGAATGGCGACATGCCTTGCTCTTTCTCGACCCCCATTATTTGGGATATCTTTTTCTCGAACTTCTGCACCGCGACTTGGCTTTCTTGTTTGGGTCGTGCCGATGCCCAGGCGTGCGTTTCGAGGATCACGTCCAGCAACATCGCACTGAGTTCTGCTTATATCGTTTGGCAATAAGAATATATGCGCGTCAAATCAACGACAGACCTTGAGAGAAGGCAGCATCCCGTGCTGATTCTTCTTCAAAAGGCTTGACTACAATGGAATGGTGATCAAACGACGGGAACGTTTGTCCGATAATCTCTGTCAGTGGACGATGACGGGGTTGGCTGGGCTTGTACGTTCCGTCTCGCGGGGTAGAAGGGATGGAGGACGTTTCGCCTATATCATGTGCCTTCATTGAGTTCGACGTTGCGGTCGTCGTTGTCGTTGTCGATGCTTTTGACGAGGCAGACATGATAGTGGAAGAGAAGTGCCGGTAAGGCCGGGACATCCTATTTAGGTGAAACTGTAAATACGACCAAATACAGTTGGCATATAAGGATGCCCCGCCCCCCCTGTTTCTCTTCCTTACTTCCCCGGTTGACTCAATGCTGCAATGCTCGTCTCGCACGGAACCTCACCGTTCTCTCTCGCGAGCGGGTAAGGTCTGAGCATACTGTCTCCCTTGATTGGCTCTAGCCGGGTCTGGCCATAATAGCTAAGCGACGTACCAGACATTTCCCTCCGTCGCTCTTTTTCCCCAAGACACCCCTTTTGGGGGCAAGGGATGAGCATCGGGTGGGTTGAAAGTCGTCGCGGAGACTGGGCACGCGTGCTTGATACATCCATCCGTTTTCTGGAGTACTATCGGCGCCTATGTGTACCTTCGGGAACGCTGGAAAGACACTCGCTTGGCTGAGCAGCGGCTAGTCTTTGACGAACCTTTCTATAGCCGGATGCCAACGTCGACTGCCTCACCCTGCTGTGTAGCCCCCTTGGTCTGTTTGCCCGTCGTGGCTCTTCTATGTCGCCTGTGGCCCGAGTACGTCCATACATCGTGAGTGCTCCCCGGGTGTAGCTCCTTCGCGCGCGATTCGCGTTTACCGATCAGAATGTTAATAATACATGTTGCATTTGCCTATTACACTACCATCCTTGCGGCGGCAGCAGCCGCGGTCCGGGGCAGGAGGAGTTGGTAGGACGTACGAAGGACATCTCTGGATGACTGGATGGATGTTCACATCAGTGTCCTTCAGTGCACTACGTGGCGCGTACTGGGCGTCCTCGACCGACCTTCGCGGATGGTTGGATGTCCAGGACGAAACTCGATTCAGACTATTCTGGGTCAACTGGATTGTGAAAATTTTTTGCTCTATCACTCTCTTCGGAGAGTTTTATTGCGATTCTTTTTTTTCAAAGGTATGTTCTTTCAATATCATGCCTTCCATCTCTTATACCCACTTTTCAGAGCGACTATTATATGTCTATCCATATATTTCCAAGTGGTTCGTGCATTCAGTTTGCTGTCGACATTTTCTGCGGTGTATAAAGCCAAAGCATTTTTTTTGTCTCTCTCTATCCGTAGTTTGCATAGAAATGCACAGCAGTCGTTTCACTTTCACGTTCGCGATACATTTGAACTACGCTCAACTTCAGACATTGGATCCGTGAATTCGAGCACATAAAATGTAGGCTTTGGCTACTCAGAACGCACCACTGCCTGTTTGTATTTCGCGGCGTGTTTGGCTTGGATGCCGTAATCTATTCTGACCCTGGTTTGGAAGTCCGGGGCCGTCGCTGTTTCCTTCTGTCCATCATCCGCCTTTCTCGTCTCTCTTTCGTTCACCTCTGTCTTCATACAGAGCGCCAGTTCAAGATCTACTATCGTCTCGCTCGTTTTCTCCGTCCTTTGCAAGGCACATTTACTCGAATCTCTATTTGTCCGGCATTCAGTTGTTCTACAGATTGGTCCTTACCAATACCTGTGCTACCTGGCAGAGATTTCAGATCTTCGTCATCCATATAACATCCCAATGTCCCGAAATCGCTCGTCAATTTACAGGGCAGCAGTATCGCGCCGTCGCCATCGCCATCTGCCGAACATGTTCGAACAGGAACTCGAGACTACTGTTCGAAACAGACCTCGCGAAAGACAGTCATAGGATTTCCTCGCTAAAATTGCAGATCGAGGGAGAACTTTCGCCCATCAGACGCCTTCCGACAGAAATCTCCATTGAGATTTTTCGTCACGGCGTCATTGTTGACGCGCTTAACAGCTTCAAGGTTCCCTGGATCTTGGCGCAGGTATGCAGCACTTGGAGGGAAATCATGATCGCGCATTGCCCAGAACTATGGTCCGCTATCATCATCGATGTTTGTACTTATCGTCACCAGGACCCTGTTTCACTTCTGAAGACGGTGCTCGACCGGTCGGGGCAGAGTGAACTGCACATTCATTTCTGGGAGACTAGCATCGAGGAACGCTTAGCTAAACAAATGCTCAGTCTATTGTTTGAAGTCTCGAATCACTGGAGCAACATCACTTTCGATCTAACGCCCAGTTCTTTGTCGTCCCTTTCTGCCGTGCACGGACGTGTAGAGAGACTATCAAGCGTTTACCCTCAAATATCACGGCTACGGTCACCCCCCTTCCCGCATCGATGCCTTTGAAATTACCCCGCTCTTGAACGACATCAATATCTCTGCGGGCGGAGATGACGATGTGGTCACCATTGCCCCTGCGGATCCGAAAGCCTCAAGTTTTACCGCTACGAACGTGCATATGGCGACGTTGACTTGCCCCGAGCCCTTCTAGATACTATACTCTCGTCCCCGAATCTCGACACGATCTGGGCATACTATCGTAATCACACTATAACTGCTCCTACACCGCTTTCTACACGTATCAGCGGCAGGTCTCTCCGGTTCCTTCAAGCATCTGAGAGTGCTTTTCTCGACAGCCTTTCTCTCCCAGCACTAGAGACTGTATGGCTTGGACCCGATAAATATCGCCAATCACTTTGCCCCAAAGACACACTGCCGTCGTTGCTACGCCTCATAACCGCCTCTCAGTGTTCTCTTACTCGTTTGATACCAGCAGAGATCGACACCAACCATGGAATCATCCTCGTCTTCCAACGCTTGACTCCTTGGAAATGTACTTTGCCTGGTGGCGCAGATCTTTGGATGACACCATGCAGCTTCTTCAATTGTTACCGCGACGATGAAGTCGAATGCTTCCCCCGCTGCCAGTCCTTTTCGACCAGCTATCCTACTCAGTCTGACTCGTTTCAAGATCTAAATATGGGATCTTTCAAGATTTGGAGAGGTGTCATTTATGAACGGCATGTTTCGTTCGAGCACTGTCGACACGAAAGACGATGAGTGCTGAGAGGGATGACAAACTACTTGAAGCTGTATCGGTCTCCCTCTTCAAAAGTCCGTTGCTTCGGACGGTGTCGTCTGGCGATTTTCAGACTTTACGAGATATGGGGATGAAAGCTGAAGTGGTAGTATCGGATGGCATGGTCTCTATTCCGTACTAGTATCTATCTATCCAAACATGCAAGTATTACTTCCTGTCAATGTACTTGCGTTCTCAGTGGTATGCGGGACCTGTCTACCTGCCTGTCGCCGTAAGCACCAGTATAGGAGAATAAGTAGCGGTTCGCTGCCGTATTTTGAATTTGGTGTTGGGGTCTTTGTCGTATTTGTCTTTTCTCATCATGAAAGTAGAGTTCAGATTTCGATGCAAGTAATACGTTGGACACCATATCTCAAAGTTGCAACAGTTTCCTTCAAAGACCTTGAATGATACGCCTTGTTTGCGGGCGGTAATAATGTAACCCATCTTGATTGATGCAGCCTAAGATACATACATCACACAGTAAGTAAACAACCGATATGCTAAACATTCAATTTGAAGCCATCCTGTCCAGAGTGTAGAGCACCTCCTCTTTGGATATCACTGGTGCCAACGTGAACAGAGTTGGCTTATTGTCTAGAGCAGCGTGGAAGATCAGGCGCGCGACTACTTCACCCTGAAATCAGGAGTCAGAAGTGTGAGGATTGACAGCATGTGTTTGCTTACCAAGTCTACAATGATAGCCACTACAATCAACCTGCAACAGTATAGACTTGGTGAATATCTTTGCTCTATTCGTTACATATAGGCGCACCATATCACTATCCATGTTATGCGCTCCATCGCCGAATTATTGAGATGCTCATGAATGGCGTCCAGCTGCTCCGTGTGTTAGAAAATTGCATCAGAAGAGTTCAAAGTGGACTCACAAAGTCACTCGCGATGCCCAGCTTCTCATTCAGCACCTGTACACGGCCTTTAATCTCCATGTATTCCCGCACCGCATCATAGAGCCCTTTCAAGCTCGCTTCGTCCCAGAACAGCTCTGGCACGTCAAGCACGTTGGAAACCAAGTTTATATCCCGTCTCAGCTTGAACAATCGACCTGTGAGCTTCAATGCTTCGTTTCGTCGCAGTTGTAAAGCTCCCGATTCAGCAAGCTGTTTAGGTATGGAGAGCGTCGAAGGTGATGAGAGTACGCGTTGTGCATTTGTCTCGTAGCGTGCGAGAAGGGTAGATTGCGCGAGAGCATGAGCAATGGACAATTTGAGTAGGTGAGAGCGTGATTTAAGCGCTGGCTGACATGAGCTAAACGTGAATTGATGCTCTAGAATGACTCACTGAAGAAGTCATTGTATATTCGAGGGTAAGCAATATGAGTGTCATACTGAAAATGAATTAATTGGGTGTTCATGGGAAGAATGGAGATGACATACTGCAAAATGGCACTCCTCGACCTCCCAATGGACCTCTGTAATCTTCCTATCCATGATTTTGGCGTTCTCGATATCTTCTAGTATGTTCCTTTCCTGCCCTTCATCCAGGCCGAAAAATACTACCACGCCGTACTCAAAAAACACGACCTCAGCTACGTCATCGGTATTAATGGTTTGCTCTGGCGGCTTCACGAATCGGACCTCAGGGGATTCTGCCTCACGCTCGGTATCTGACTGTACAGTGGTATGCTCTGCCTCGGATATCTCCATTTCGTAGGCTCCACGCGCCATGACTGGTGATGATAAGATGTAGCCGTCGCGATTGGGCGATGAAGAATTTGCTGCGTTATGGGGAAAATACGTTCCTTGGTATCCATTTTCCTCTGCTTCCGAGAGACGGGTCTGTATGTTCATGCTGGCATCACTACTGGCGAATGCAGATGATCGAATGTTGGAGCTAGGTCCGTATCCCGGCAAGAGAGGTAAATGGTACATCTGCACATCATAAGCCTAGATTCGTGTATTGTCACTGCTACGCACCGCATACATGGCCTCATCAAATATACGGGGTGAAACGTTGTGCTCGCGCTTCAAGTACGACGTCAGGAGCTTCATATTGAATACTTCTGCCACACAGTACGCCGTCAACCGTTTGTACCCTGCTCGATGCCGCTGCTCCTTTGACATCCGCTCCGCTTCGCTCTTGTACTCGCGCACTGTGATACCAGCATCTGTCTCATAGCCTAGCGTCAAGTCTTCATCGTTGTCCGCTTGTAAAAGTTTCGTTTGGGGTGCAGACGGTAGGACGACAAGTTTCTGTGATGTTTTCGAAGTTCGTTGAACCTTGGAAGCACTAGAGGCAGAAGCCCGCCGGACCTCGATGTGGCCATCGATGCCAGAGCTGATGGATCCGAGACGATTTGTTCGAGGGCGTCGCCCAGGCCCTTTGGATGTCGACGACAGGCGTAGCTGGGACATGGGATGGATGACGTCATCTCTAGGAGCATGTAAGACCGCGGTCGGGCTTAAAGCGTTAAAGATATAAAAGAGCACTCATTTCCTGGCATTTCAGCCATAAAATAAATAACATGTCCTCGAAAAGTACGTAGTAGTTCATCATGCGGGGGGTTAAGACTGTTTGAGCCTAGTTTTTATTTGGAACTGTTACTGTTCTCAAAATGTCAATTCTCTGTTCTAAGTGGTAAAACAGTGACACATTATAAATTGGCCACCTGTTAGTATAAACTAATCTACCTCGGTAGCTCGTTAATCGAAAGGCAAAGATAGTTATGAAGCTTGTTAGTATCATATCAGTATGCATAAGTAAAGAGGGTGTTGAGTGAGATAAGAAAGATGCAAGGACATAGATTTCCAGTTAGCTTTTGTTTTGTTGTGAGCTGGGCATATGTTCTGCTTCTACTCTGCCCATATCCTCCTGGCTAAATGGATGGATGCATTGTGCCATGTGTAAGAGATATGAGTTAAGACATGATTGGTGAGAGGTCCAGACAACCCTGTAAGTGCAGGCAAGGATGGCATGAGGAGATAGGCTGGAAGGCGAGGTGAGGCCGTATTTCTGAAATAAGGCAGTATCTGGCATTCCACGCGAATCGGTCCGACATATCCGCCAGTTTTGGCACGTGATTTATCTGCCCTCCAACTCTAGCCTCAACCGCGTTAGAAAATACAGCGACAGACTGCAACGACTGATAAACGGACATGACGAAGCATAGCAAGAACAACACAGCATCCTCCATATTCTCCTATGCCGAATATAAGAAGCTTGACTACGGAACGAAAAAGGTATGTCAACATTCACCTTTTCTTCATTTCTGACAGTGTTTTAGCAACGCCTTGGAAATGAATCTATGCGACGCTTTGATTCTTGCGCTCTATGCCTAAACAGCGCTCGAGAACCTCTATCGTGTCATGAGGGGCATCTTTTCTGTAAAGAATGCGTGTACACCGACCTCCGTGAGCGCAATATCTGATCCATCTTGGAGCCGGGCTGATGCTTGGTAGTCACACAGAAAAAGGATATCAAACAACAGAAAGAGAAACTGGAAATGATGAAGAAGGAGGTTGAGGAGGAAAAGGAGCGGGCTAGGCAAGCTGCTCGCGAGCGGGTTATTCTGGAGTTTGAGAAGGGCCAGTTAGGGCTTGCGGCTGTATCAGTGACGGGAACGACGTCTGCTGGAGAGTCAAAGGAGGATGGTGAGCTTTTCGTCGTGTCTGTTATGTCTGGGTCGACGATAACGAGACTAGGTCGGGGAACCAAGCGTAAATTTGCGTTCTACTCGTCCAAGGTCGAGAACCTTGCTCAAGAAGCTGAAGAAGCTGCCCTTCAACAGATAGAACGAGAACAGGCGGCAGCCCTGCGGAACAAGCTTCCAGATTTCTGGTTACCATCCTTGACGCCTACCTACTCATCTATTGGGCCACCTCAGACGATCAAAGATGTGAAGCTACAGACCACATGCCGAGGCGGGAATCCTGCTCATTCAATTGCGTGCGTCATTGTCGCTTCTTTCTGTTTCCTTCTGACGGCTCACAGGTTGAAGAATCTCATTCCAGTCAAATTCACCTTCTATTCCAAGACGAAATCTGCCGGTTCTGAGGCTGCCGGAAAGAATGATGAATCCCAACCGATGTGCCCGTCTTGCAAAAAAATCTTGTCAAACAGTATGCTGATGTTCCGTAAGTATACTCGCACCGGTCATTTCTTAGTCTATGGGCGTTGAACCTTTTCCCCAGTCATGAAACCCTGTGGTCATGTGGTCTGCAAAACGTGTACTGAATCGTTGGTACAACCTTCCCACGAGTGCATCGTCTGCGATGTCAAATTGTCAGAGAAGGATGTCATCGAACTAAAAAGAGAAGGTAAAAAGGTTTTTCCGAATAATGGCAAGACCTTTTTCACCAACGTGTAACTGTTTTAGGAACGGGATTCGCTGGAGGGGGACTCGCAGAAGCATCGAAAACGGGTGTTGCTTTTCAAGGTTAAGCAGGAATCTCTATTTCTGTTACAGTGCGGTATCGTGTTCTTAACTCTCCAAATACATTTCAATTGTATCAAATCCGGTCGACAGACGTTCTCCCCGATAATAGCAACTTGGGTTTAGCTGCCCATGTCTCAAAACTGCAATAATACGACAACGGTTGGTAGGGACGGTGAATTAGAGCTTCAATGGCCTCCGTGTAAATTTCCTTTTTCCTTATATGCGTACCGCTGCGCGTGTGTATGAGATTCACTGAATCTAGAAAAGCATCACATGGAAAAGAACCTTCTCCCAAGGTCTCCATCAGGGAAATCGCTTCGGCCTATGTATCCATGGTAGCGTTGTATCTCAGAGGAGCAGGATATTGTGCGTTATAGTCATATACGTCTCCTGCATGACATTCATCCTGTCGTATCTAAATCAACTTCTTCTCTTTCGTTTAGGACTGAGCACTAGAGGTTGAAGCGTTCAAATCGGATTTTCATTAAGGATGCACAGCCACACCATAGCCGAAGCCGAAAGAAGTACTCATTTGAATGGATCTCATCAACGGAAGCTAAACGGAGCAAGTTGGATGGTCTTGTTTTTTTTTTCCCTAATGATGAGGGGCTAACCCTTGTAAGTGCTCGTCATGGTTTCGATATCTCCCATCCAAGGTGTTCTCGCGCTCTCGACGCTCTGGGTCCTGAAAATCTTCGGGAGGAAGTGGGTAGTCGCGTCGCGTATTAGGGATGACTTACGGTGCGCGATGTGCATCGTATCATATGTTCTGCTCTCAGTGTGGCAACTCTCTCTTGTCAGGTCTCGTTGTCCCAGCGCAGAAATCTTGTGGATAAATCCTTTCAGGATGCTTGCCATTGTTTCTGGGCCATTTTTCCCTGCACAGGGCAAGGTGGGGCATTATTATGCCAAATTCTCAGGTACATTGCTGAGCCAGTCGAGACGAGTGCTGACATCTCTCTCTCTCTCTAGCATTTGCCAAGTTCGGAACCACATGTCTCAGTTCCGTTGTTTTTTGGGACGCTATTCCCACGTTCTGGATATCTGACGCTGACGCCATCAGGATCGTCAGCGCCGACAGACAGACTTTCACTAAAGATGTCGAAGCAGTGAGCATCATGATATCTTAGCATGACTCTAATAAAATATTTGCTGATATGTGGATCAGTATGAGATACTCAATATCTACGGCCAGAATCTGGTGGGTACAGAAGGTGCAGTTTGGAAAAGACATCGTGCCGTTGCCAAGTCTGCGTTCAATGAGGTACGTGCGCACTTTGCTGAGAGATGAGTGCGCTAAGTACAAGTTAGGCAAACAATGCTTTCGTGTGGACCGAAAGCATGCGTATCGCAACTGAATGGTTTTCTGATATCGACAACCGAATGTATGGTACTGCACGGGAGTGTACCGTCGACTTGCTAAAAGATCTCACGCAGGTGGGTCTGAGTTTAAACTTCTAAACGTGATCTGCACTCATGATCTTTTTTTTTATAGTTAACTCTTCTCATTATCTCGACAACCGGATTCGGACGGCGAGTTTCCTGGAGCGAAGATGCAGCAGCAGTTCCCCCTCCTGGCCACAAAATCGCTTTCCGTCCCGCCGTGACCTCAGCAATATCACATCTCATCCCAAAAATGTTGACCCCAGACCTTATTTATAACCTTTCAGACTGGGTGTACCTGCCTTTCATCTCTTCTGCTCTCAAGGAAACGACGGAGTCATTCGAAGCGCTCAAGTTTCACATGCTCGATGTCATATCTCTTGCCCGTGCCAGGGTTACCAATGGTAAGGCGGCGGATATGGATGCGGCGTTGCTGCGTAACTTGGTCGAAGCCAACATGTTCGAAGAGGCCGACTGCGGTTATAAACGCCTGACGGACGATGAGTTATTGTCCAACACTATGGTAAACATCTCTTTCCATCGTCAGGATGACTGTTGCCAACGACACCATCAGACCTTTCTTTTAGCAGGACATGGTGAGCGTCCTGACAAACAGTCGTGTCGAGAGCTTGAATTATCTGTAAGAAACGACTGCGCATACAATTTGTTTTGCCGTGGTCTTGTTGGCACTGTACCCGGACGTTCAGCGTAGAGTATATGAAGAAGTATCCAAATTCTGGCCAGAAGGCGCTCCGGCACCCGTAGGATTTTCGGCATTGTGCTATATTCTCACTACGCTGATCTTGCTTCGAAGCGCTGCAAGGAATCCATAGCTGCATTGGTACTTTGTTCTTACATCTTATACCTTATTGACTTGACGAATTCCGTTAGGAATATACTACTGGTGTCTTCTTAGAGACTCTCCGTCTATTCCCCCCGGTAGCTCGACTGGGAAAACTAGTGCAAGCGAATAGCGTTATCCCGGCTCGGCGATTTCAGATGTCTCCAGAGGGTAGACCTTCCGACGTTGAACAATTCTCTGTTGCCATCGACAAAGGTAGTCTTGTAATTATTGATATTTTCGGACTGCATATGAATCGTAAGTCTCCAGTGGACCATATAATCGATTTTCTAAAAGAAGCCCTAGCGATTCATTGGGGCGAGGACGTAGAGGAATTTAGGCCTGAACGGTTCATCGATACTAAATCGTACCGTTGGCCCCGCGATGCCTGTACGTCCTTGTTCAATTTTGTTCGTGTGTTCATTCATCAACGATCTTGGGAAGTTTTTGCTTTCGCTGGTGGACCCAGAAGCTGTATCGGTCAACGATTCGCTATAACGGAAGGGCTTTGTCTCATTGCCAATATTGTCCGAAACTACGAGATCTTGGTGCCGTACGATTTGTGTGATAAGGGCGTGGAGGAACAGAGAAAGATCCTTCTTCACTGGTCACCCAGTATTACCATTCTTCCAACTGAAGCCAGGGCCCTATTCCGTCGTCGCAAGTAATAGTACTTTTCATTTGGTTGGCCTCCTTGTGTTATCGCTACTATATGTTGTTCGTCTAGGCGCACTTCTTATTATCGATAATTATTCATAACTTGTTTATGTCCAGTAAAAACTAACAATACATGATCTCTGACTTGGTACAGCTCTCTACTTAGAAAGATCGTAACGATATTTGGGGCTTCGCAGCATTACCTCCGATTGTGGATGTGGCGCTGCCACCGATTGCCCGGCGCACTGATTGTTCTAATAGTTCTCGAGATGACGGTTCCAACTTCCCTGCCGCGTCCTTGAAGGCCACAGGAGAGGATGTTGCATACGACAGTAGTTGTGCAACGCTTTGTGTAACGATTGGCGAAGGTGGTGTTTGTGTGTTCGTGAGGAGGAGAGTGATTGTAGGCAGTATAACACCCAATAATCGCGAGCCTAGAACATAATTAAACACATGTCCACAACAGAAAAGTAGAAGACATACGATGCTCTTCTGCAACAGAGGCGAAGAAGGACGAAAAAGCTTTCCAAACTTCGCCGATAGCTGCAGCATGGGATTCCGTTATTGATCCGTCATTTACGAGAGGCGCCATTTTGGCAATATACTCTATCAGACTAGGAACCAAAAGTTTTGCGCACTGGCGAAGAACAGGGTTACCCGAGGTGGAGGCGATCATTAGTGTCTTAGCGCAATGAGCAGCAGTCAAAGACGCCTGATGCACAACATCAGATCGTGCCCCATGACAATGTTTCATTCTTACCTCGTCAGCATCAAGTAGCTTCTGGGAAATCAGGAAACAACCATGTTCCAGAACTGCTCGCCCTACTTTGATAGTCGGTGGTATCACGGTTAATATAAGTACAGCCGCTAACAGGTTGTTCTTGACTTTCTTGGTGGATATGAACCCTTGCCGTCCTCTGTGCAAAAGGTGAATGAAAGATAGATCGAGGTATATACCCTGAGGCACCTACCTCATACCATCTATGTTAAGCAAACAAGCCGATATGAGGCCATGCACCAGACGACTATATCGATCCCTCGAGTCCCGCGCCGTCAAGGTAGGAAGATCCAGCAACGCCTTAAGACAGGGGAGGGTGGGACCAACAAGGTCGATTTCAGACGATTCGTCCTTGAGCATTTCTGAATGCATATAAGTTCGTTGTCCCTTTCACGAGAAAGAGTAGGCGATTAAACATACCACTATAAAGGAGGATGGCTACACCACGTATATCTTCTCGCTGAGATGTATTTAGGGATGCCGCGATGTTTCCAAAGGCGGAGAAACAGGCCGTTATCATCTTTATGCGATTCACAATATCCCCTTCTGTAAGGGCATTCATGCCACTTTTTACAGTCCTTTCAACAGATTACTCACGGATGATAGGGCCCTGGGAAGCAGATGTTGTATGCCTAAGTATATAAGCACACGTTCTCAAACAGTGTGCTTTCGGAGAGTTTGCAGAGAGTATATCAAGTGAGCTGAGGCCATATCATCGTGTCAATGCAGAAGATTTCAAGTAGAGCAGCTTCTTACCTGTCGGTTAAGCCTTCTTGCGAGAGGGCGAAGACGGAGAGTACTTCAATGAGATGCGTTTGTATAGATGCTGTCTCAGTCATAGCCATGCGATAACAGACAGCAATGAATTCATCGAAGATTGTTGGATCCATTATGGCCTTCCCAGCGTACTGCGGTAGAACGAGGCACTTCAGAGCCATCAGTGCGCTCAGCACTGCGGATTGTTGAGTAGAACTCATTGAATTAGAATCAGCAGATGATACGAGCGCCTCATACGCCAATCCGAACACGACGAAGAACAAAGCGGAGGGTTCTTCATGACCGTTGCCATTTGTGGTGGCAATTCCAACATCACCACCTTCACGGCCATGCATAGCAGCAAGAATATGCGGGTCGTTGGCCTGCATTGCAGTAGCGACAGCCTGAAGTATGAGGGACCAAGATTGTGCATAGTACTTTATAGGCTTGTTCAGTATTGCATAAATTCCAGTGTGGGAGGACACACCGGTAACAGTACCTCCTTCCCCAGACTTGAATAAGTGGAATCCAACGCGACTGAAGAAGTATCATGAAGAAACTCTGAATCGATCCTGATGCTAGCATAATCTCGAAGAGAGACCACCCACAACGTCGCAAGGGACGTTCGGTAAGGATCTACAACGTTCTTGAGGTAGGACTGCCTAGTACTAGAGATTTCAAGCTCAGCCCACGCGGATACCGTCGATATTCTTAGCATAGCAGACGCATTGGGACTGAGTTCTGCAGTCTCCCCAAGCTTCACCATTCCCGAATCTGTGCAGATGAAGCTGGTTTCAGAAGCTAAAGAAAAACAGTCTGTCGACATGCCTGACCTTTTGACTGTTCGAGAGCAGTCGTAAGCAACTTGAGTATGCGGCCCATTCGGTTAACATCTTTCACTACACCACATCCAACGAACACTGCACAAGCCTGAACTGCAGAGGCTAGAATTTCTGGTGTCGAATCTGCGGAAAATGCCGGAGTCAGTGCAGCAGTAATAGGTGCTTGGTGTTGCTCCAAAAGAAGGGAGTCCTCAAATGCAGGGTCGGGAGATGTCGCGAATATCTGAGTTACTTTCAGCACATAGATTTCGTAATACCAGAATGTCAATGCACCTGAATAACATCACGCAGGACAACGAGTCCTTCCATCCGTATTTCAGTAACATACGCCGTGGATGCAGTGAAGGCCATTTTGATTAAATCTGCTACCCGAGAGATCAGGAGACCAGAGGTCGGTATTCCCTGAGTGCGAGCAAACGTAATATCCACGTGTTCTTTCCTCCCACTTTTGGCCACGATGGAACAGATCTGGTGCAAGCATTGAAGAGCAAACAATTGTGTCCTCCAACGCGACGTAAGATGTGCGCGTACGCTGTCGCTCCCATCTTGCATTATACCCACACTCAAAGATTCACCCTCATCGTCTCGCATATTGTGTCGGGTCGCAGCATCAGCCACCTGCTGTGACGCCGTTGTCCGAGACATTATCCGCTGGCATAAATCAATCCATGCAGACGGATTATAGACGACCGTTTGATGAAGCCAGCTGGTTATGACACTTCGAACGCCTTCGACAGATGCATCGTCATCAAGCATGCTAAAGAGATTCTCCACCAGCTGGTCTCCACCTATTTTAGACATAGCGAGAGCATCCTTCTGCACGAGTTGATATAGTGCATTAATCGATGCGACCTTCAACGGCCGACATGTAGAGGATAGGTAGCCACGGAAATGATTGACCAAATCGGGTATATCAACATGTTCGGGCGCGAACATTAGGAAATGTTGGAAGCATTTTATAGCTTCAACTCGAATGCCCTCGTCCACTTCCAAAGAGTATTCATGTACCAGGTTAAGAACCAGGCTCCTGGTTTTTGAAGATTCCTGTATATCAGGGCCGAGGACGGTGATGACAGCATCAATGATCTGACAGACCACTGGATAAGCGGGATAGTCACCGCTGAGGTTGGCATTAGAGAGTGAACCACCTTCACACTCATGGGAATCCATCAGATAAATTTTAAGAAGCATACCCAGAGTGCTTGACACGAACGGTGCATATGCCAAACTTGCAGCATTTATAACTCGGGCCAGCGCGTTCAGTGCCCAGAAGTGAACCAAAGGATGAGGATCGTTGCTGAGAGACATGAGAACGTTCACGGTCGTCTTCAGGAGCGGACCAGCAGCGAGGCCTCCTACATGAGTGTATACAGCGCCGAAAGTAAGAGCGCAGCCGGCACGAGCGTAAGGGTCTCGGTTGCTAACGATCTGATCCACTAGCTGCTTTATCTGATTCGTGAGGAAGTTGATACCTCCCAAGCTTGCCAAACGACCAATGCATTCACTTGTGGCTGAGCGCAGAACATGATCCCCATCTACTAGAGTATCCTAAGGACGGTTAGATTCCTTGGGCTGCTTAATTAGCGGTGGAGATCACCTTCAGAAATGGAGACAACAGGGTTGTCACTTGGCTACTACCAAAAGTATCTCGAGCCTGACGGTAGTGAGACGTTGTTGCGTTCCGTAGAGTAAGCGCTAAAGCAATCGTCGCATTGATTGTGGCAGCGGCTTTACGACCTGTGTTTTTCTCCAGCCTGGGAGAACGGACTGCCTCAAGTAGCTGTGTGATAGTCCTCACAGTTGATGTTGTGTCCTGCAACGGTAACAATCGAGCAAAGAGGTCAATGGCTGCATCCACAATTGCTGTGGCTGGAGGTGGCGGTTCTTGTTCAGCTTCGCCTTCTACTCGCATACGGGATAATGTCAATTTGTCGTGTTCGCGAGCGCCAAAGATCGGTTTGCGAAGCTTGGGAGTCAAATGAGCAACAAAAACACAGATTTAAGGGACAGGTGTTTCCTCACCAAGGAGTCGATCGATGCTTCGATAGAATCTCGATTCAACTGATCCTTTCTTTCGGTTGTGGAATCACTATGGGCGCCAAGGTCGCCATGGTCTACTATCTCGGTGAATGTCACACCATACGCATATCCATCCACACTGTTCCAGACCGAAGTGAAGGTACCTGAAGATGACGCTATAGC
Organism: Guyanagaster necrorhizus; assembly: GCF_019112545.1. NCBI lineage: Eukaryota > Fungi > Basidiomycota > Agaricomycetes > Agaricales > Physalacriaceae > Guyanagaster > Guyanagaster necrorhizus. The sequence continues at coordinate 1,064,025 of NW_025064886.1, read as the reverse complement.
AGCCTGAACAGAGGATCCTGCATATCCGTCAGCACTTGCGAAGAGCGCGACAGCAGATTGGAGGAGAGTTGTTTGTGTGGAGTCTGGAATGTTTGAGAAGCCTAAGGCGGTGAAACATTCGTATACACGCCGTCGCAGCAAAGCCTCCCTTCCTTTTAGTGTCAGACCCTTGGGTTGAGGGCTAGGAATTTGAGTATCGGTCCCATCGTCGACTTTCTGATTTATGAAATTATTCGCAAACAACAGGGCGTTGCTTAGGACCATCGCAACCCTACGTCCGACATCTAAGGTGACAAGAGTCGAGGAGTTGTGTTTTAAGAACGACAGAATGGCACCGATGGCGCTTTCTCGTAAATGAAATAGAAACATCCACTCCTCCAGGGGTCGTGTGGCATTGTCAACAACATCCTTACTGGTTGGCTTGGGGAGTGCGTTCCGCCAGAGGACTAGCAATTGCTGAAGGTGTGCTCGGACAAAGTTGGGTCCAAGGGACATCAAAGATGCTATTAAAGTCCATGCAACTTCCACCTCGATGCCTGCAATCTTTACATCATGCTCTGCTGAATGCTTGAGCAATTGAATAGCCATGTCTAGGACCTTGGCGCTAACATCGTAAGAAACGTACAACGGACGCTCAGGTATAATTGACACGAGTGCCGATAGACCGTATGCGTGTCCAAGTGATCGCGGATTGATGTCAGAAGGAGCTGCCGGGGATAGAATGGTGGTCATATCTCTTTGCAATAGTTCAAAGACAGTGATGATGGTCTTCGGCAATCGTAGGGGCGTCGATGAACAGAAGCACCGAAGAGTCCACGAAGCATTCACTCTGATAGTGTAGCTCGGGTGGGCAAGTAATGTCACCAAAGGCTCTGCTACAACATCCTGTAATCGCAAAGAATTAACATCAAGGTCAGGAAAAGATAAGAGAAAAACACACCTGTACTGGAGGCGGGGCGTTCCCAAGTTGCTGCAATAATCCAGCCACCTCTTGCAAGATAATCGCTAGAACAACAGACGAAGGCGCTGTCTGACCCGGCATCAAGGCAGGCCACCGCTTCAGGTAAGAACTAGCTAGCTCCTGGATAGCACCTATCTGTCCCTGTTCGCTCAACATGCGGACTCCGATTAAATCTCTCAACAATATCTCGACTAATCGGCGAACTAGTAAGACTTCATAGCGGCTGCTTCCACTCCGTGGGCTCGAGACAATTTCCGTCATGAGATGGGAAACGATCAAGGAATAGTTGGTCTCAGCGAAGGCGCCCCCAAGCTTTATAATAAGTGCTGCGTAAAAATCGAACAATCCTATGCGGCACTTGCGAGACAGGTTCGGCTTGTTATATTGCATCGACAAGTGCGATAGCATTTCCGTCGGGGTGAGAAGGGGTTTCGTTACTTCAGACGCAGCAGCATGACCCGCTGTTGTGGAATCGACATCCAAGAGTTCGGCTCCGCTTTTCTTCACGGGGGGTTCAGAGCTTGGGACAACCCTTGGCGTCTGGGTAGAAGCCAACAGGTGCCCGACCAACTGGGAAAGAGAGTGCCGGGTAGCATGATCCGCATGCTCCAGATTTCGGACACTGAGAGCAATGATAGTGTCAATGTCGCCTATGGAAGGGTGGTTGTCGCCGGAATACATCACAATGAGCACCTAATAATGGCAGTGTCAAATCGGCCGCAAAGTAAGAGGGCAGAAGGAATGCTCGACCTCGGCAGATGCCCTCTGAACGGGATAACATTTATCAACCAAGGCGGACCTCATCTGCTTTATGATGTCCTTAACTGTGCTATCTGTAACAGCTCTTTTCGCAGAGAAGAGAGATTTCCGGAGTGCCACGATAGCATGGTAGCGCAGTAATGGAGACTAGAAAAGCTTATGTTGAGCAGTAGATAAGTATGCACTCGAGCAAACCGACGTTAGAAGAGGATTTCGATAGGCGCAAGGTTAATATTGCGATCTCGGCCATAAACGACATGAACTGCATGAGTCAGATTTTCAGTAAAACATCATCTAAAGGCGACCATACACGTACCTGTGATCCAAAAGCAAGCATTACTTCGCCGATGCAGTATAGTGCGGCTCTATTTTCCTAAGGTGAATCCTTCAATCACAGGAACCGTGCATACAACACGCACATCCGACGATGATCCCTATCCGCCGTCTTTGAGTCGCCGACAATCTTGAGGAATGCCTGAATGGTGTCGAACAGCGTCCGCGTCTCTGACCGTGCGTACAAAGAGACGAGACATCGTGCTACAACATTCCTGATGGCACGGCCTGGGAGTGGGAAAGGGCTGGGAGCAGTGATGATTTTCACCAGCGTGGTTTCAATCTCTGCTTGCTTTGCCTTGAGAGTGGACTATAGAAAAATATGTGTAGACTACGAGGGCAGCGATGCAATGACGACGCACCAGAGGCATATCCGCAATTTTTTTCTCCATCGACGCTATCCACTGGAATACATACATTTCACCATGTTCCTCTGTGATTTCCGTCTAAGTGGCATATCTCATAAAAGGATTTAATCCGGAGCTTGGCGACAGAACGCACCTCTTGGATATCCTCAATTATGGCACCATTTTCGGTAGACATCCCAGCGATAGAAACTAGCTAGAACTTGTCCAGTCAAACGTGCTCAAAAGTCGTATAATGGTAGAATCGTCCCTCGAGTACGGAGATAGAAATGGTAAATGGACGGACGTGATACGACCGGCAAATGGTTCGGCTTCTATGACATAAGCATTATGCGTGACATATTGGTATATTGCGCCTACATGCGCCCATACTTATGTCAGTTCAAGAGTAGGTTATCAACTCCCAGTCTTCTCAGCCTCCTGCTTTTACCGGCTTCTTAGGTTCAGCTTCTTGCCATACTTTCACTGCAGCCTCATAGGCTTCCCACACGGCTCTGCCTGTCGACTCTCCCCCAAGTTCCCCATCATCAGGAAGTTCCATCACTCCCTCCGTGGGCTTAGCCTTTGCCTTTGCCTTTCCTTTGGAACCCTGTTCCTTGACAGGGGCAGGAAAGTCCATAGTTGGCATCTTGAGCGGCACAACAGCACACTCAGCATACAAAGATCCTGGCTTGAGTATCTCCTCTGGTATCTCTACGACCGAGTTTTCGATCACGGAATCCGAATTGTCTTTGGGCTGCTTTGCCCTCGGAATAATTTTGAAAGGCGTCGGAATGAATAAGACATGCAAAACAGATTGTATAGCGGATATTGGTGACTTGAAAATAAGACGAAAGATTGGTTGAAAGAGGAGATACCTTGCTCAAGATCAGAGAAGGCACAAAACCTTGTAGGTTCACTCACAATACAACTCCCAGGTAAGACCGACCAAATTTTCCCGTCCAATCTGCATGAAAAAGGGGCGCGATAGTATCCACTCTACTGATGCCAGGAGACACGCTAACAGTAACGATATTTGATTTCTGAGTCTTGGCGTCGATTACTGGTATTGAACTACTATTGACATCTGTCTTGGGCACTTGCGCGGACGGAAGAGCATCCAAAACCCGCTGTATATGGCGTGTGAGAATGCAAGTCTTCAAAGCACGCGTACCCTCGGCGAGGAATATTGAATTTTGGGGGTTTGGGGGGGTTGATACAGAATACGAGAAGGGGACCGAGAATGACTTGTTTGCTGCGGCAGCGTAGAATCGGTTGACAATATTGATTATGCGAATATCTCGCTCCACGGGCGCGACTAGAAGCGCAGGAAGGAGTAAAGTGATCAAAAGAAAAGTCGCCAATGATCTTGTTTCGCGTTCTTTCTGCAGTTCTGCAGTAGCTGGGGATAGAAATCCAAATGAACCCAAATGTTGATATTCATGAGCAAAGAGCAGCGCGTCTAGTCGCTGATCTTGCCCAGCCATGAAACGAGTACAGAACGCATGGATGGAGGAAGGAGAAGATAGGTCACATTGCTCTGCATATATGTTCTCATTGGAAGTGGACGTCCGTAGAAGTCCGATGAGAATGGTGACTTCTGCAGATTCTACTGGATCTGAGGTCAAAGCAATGACATGGGCTCCCCGTTGAGCGAGCGCCTGAATAAGGGTTAAACCCAGCGACGTAAAGCCTCCCTATTATTTAAAGTAAGTATATACTATTCGAAGAAAGACGGCCACAACGCACCGTCACCAACACTGTCCTCGCATGAAGGTCCCGGTCGCGGTTCGTAGTTCGCCCTTGAGAAAAGGCGTGGACGAGGACCAATGATGCGGCCGCGGTCGCTATGTGTTGTACATAATTTTTGGGAAAGTACGCAGAATTGACTGCCGCATCGAGAATTCCTAGGACCATGGCTTGAGAAAGATGAAAGGTGGATGTGTACGAAACAAACCTTGCAGAGCCTTGGTTGCCAGAGGTTCGTCATCAATTTCCGTCTATTTATCATCGAAGCGTCAGCCAAACACACCCTTCCTTTCCACTTGAACGCGTTCACTTTCCTGCTCAAGAGATGTCATTGAAAGTGCCCAAATCGAACAATATCCAGCTCTTCAAGGATGGATACAAGGTGCAGTGCTCGGCAATGTTTTTATTTCTGTACTGAAACTGTAGGCAGCAACTTCAAGGCATCGAAGACGCCGTTCTCCGAAATATACAAGCTGTCTCTGAGCTATCAGATCTTGTAAGGACGAGTTTTGGTCCCAACGGCGCGTTCTGTTATTCTGTGTGGCTGAGGAGATGCTTATAAGGACTTCAGGACGGAACAAACTGATCATCAACCACCTTGGAAGACTCTTCGTGACATCGGATGCGGCTACGATTATCAGAGAGGTCGAGGTTATTCATCCTGCTGCAAAGCTTTTGGTCATGGCTTCACAAGCGCAGGAGGCTGAGGTGCGCTCTCTTTCCTTCTGACATTTCTTTCTTTACCAAAGGACAGATGGGCGACGCGACGAATATGGTGATCATACTGGCCGGAGAGCTCCTCAAGAAAGCCGAAAATTTGCTCATTATGGGCTTACACCCGTCTGAAATCATCAAGGGGTATGAAATTGCATCTGCCCGGGCTCTCTCAGAGCTTGAAAGTGCGTCGCATATATTTCTGCATTGGCTCGCTGATTGATGATCGTTATAGAATTGTCTACCTTTAGTCTCCCTTCGCCTTTGACAGAGCCAGTGCTGGCTTCAGCTCTCAAGCCTGCAATTGCATCGAAACAGTACGGATTTGAGGATACTCTATCGGCTTTGGTTGCGGAAGCTGCCCTTGCCGTTATGCCTGCAAATCCCAAAAACTTTAATGTGGACAATGTGCGCGTCGTCAAAATAATGGGTGGAAGTCTTGCTGGAAGTAGGGTTGTGCAAGGAATGGTTTTCGGTCGAGAGCCAGAGGGTGAGCTCAATAGCCCTTTTCGTCTTCATGGCTTACCAAAGTTTAGGGATGGTAAAAAAAGTGACGAAAGCTAAAGTTGCCGTATTCACTTCAGCATTGGATGTTGCACAATCCGAGACTAAAGGAACGGTCCTCATCAAAAATGCCGACGAAATGCTCAATTTTACTCGTGGAGAGGAGAAACATCTCGAGAAGGTCTGTTTTTTAATGTTGGCCGCCTCAAAATTTACTCATCTACGGCCAGATTTTCAAAGAGATTGCCGATTCGGGTGTCCAGATCATCATCGCTGGTTCAAGCGTTGGAGAACTTGCACTCCACTACCTTAATCGTTTCAATATCGCTGTTCTCAAAGTCCTGTCCAAGTTTGATCTCCGACGCGTCTGTCGCGTAGTTAATGCTACCCCTCTAGCTCGCATGGGCGCGCCTACTCCCGAAGAAGCAGGTTATGTCGATATCTTCGAGACCATTGAAATAGGCGGTGATCGTGTAACTGTACTTCGTCAATTATCTGAGGAAGATGCAAGTTTCGACTCTCGCTCGCCGGGAGGTCGGTCACGCACAGCGACAATCGTGCTTCGGGGAGCCACCTCTAACCATCTTGATGACCTCGAACGGGCGGTTGATGATGGCGTGAATGTGATTAAGAGTCTGATGAAAGACGCTCGGTTGGTACCGGGCGCTGGGGCATCCGAACTGGAGCTTGCGAAGAGGGTAGAAATATACGGCAGTTCTTTGAAGGGCCTCGCACAACATGCAGTTAAACGGTATGCTACTGCGCTCGAGGTGATACCCCGGACCCTAGCAGAGAATGCCCTTGGTGGAGCTGAAGGCAACGAGGTGCTCAGCCGTCTGTGGGCGAAGCATGAGGAGGACGGCGGCGCGGCTTGGGGTGTGGATGTTGAGGTCTGTCATCTTTTTTGGCGATCGTTAAATTATTATAATTTATCATCTAGGCCGAAACCGACGGCACCTTGCAATCGACCGCATACAAGATCTATGATTCTCTGGGCGCTAAGACATGGGCCATTCGTTTGGCAACAGAAGCCGCCGTCTCTGTACTGAGCGTCGACAGTATCATCATGAGTAAACCGGCAGGAGGACCTAAAATTCCTCAGCAGGCCGGCAACTGGGATGAGGATGACTGATTACACTTGTTATACGTGAGATATACTGACTATAATGTACTCTAATTACCACACCGTTCTGAAAATGTTGAGAAGTCCTCGACGATCTACATGCATTGGAATACGTAGGTTTCCAGACCCTCGGCATCATTGACATAGGGAAAAGTCGATAATTTACATAACATACAGCCTACTTCTACACACCCAGCGTACGCAGATCTACCACAAGCGCAAGCTCTAGACAAGGGAATTAGGCGCAATATACCTGGCCGTCGCTGCAATGCGGAAGTTAGATGGTAAAACAGTATGTCTGGGAGAAAGACGGCATGAGTTGTTGATGAGCAGAGCAAAGAATATTGAAATGTACTCGTAATATTTCTGGATATCTGCACCCTGCATAACCAGGATGTCGCCCTAAGTGCTATATAGTGACAAGATCATACACCAAGGCTTCGAATAACTCACATGTCTCAACACTAACGAAAAGACAATTTTATCTGTCTTCTCTTCGTTCTCAGGAACATCTTTGCGATACTTCTGCCTTAGCCTGCGGAAATGCATGAGAGCTGGAGATCCCAACGATAGACCAGCGACCGTGGGTCCTAAGCCACGCTCGCTGTCACTGTGGAACTGGAATTAATGATGATATCAGCAGACAATAGTCAGCAAGGGCAAAGATGACGTACCGCCATTTTCTGCTTTTGCATGTAGGCAGCGCTGATGGATTTTCTCACTCAGTAGAAGTCGTAGCCAATAAGGACTGACGTTACCTCAGAACCTCATTAAATTCGGATTCGCATGTGTCATCAAGAGCCAATTTAATGCGACGCTGCATCAGCGCCCTGGCTTCGGTCACTGCCGACGGAGCCTGATCCCATGTAACAGTGTTCTCAGTTCCACCGACATAATGGTAAGGCTCTCCACCTTGTGAACTCGGTTAGACAGTCAGACTCCCTGAAAATGTGCACTCACTGTTTTGAGAGAAGTAGTGAGTCAATAATTCACCTCGACCTATCAGAGTGGAGATATGAAGTATGAGAACCCAAGCAGACTGCGAAAACGCACATTGGTGCTAAAGCCTGTCAGGTGTCATATTCCAACTAGTCACGAATCATGGGACTCACGGCTTGCAGAGGCGAACGCCTAAATAAGAGCTTGCCATCCATCGCCTGTTCTTGATATTTGATGAAGATTTTATTTGCTTCCTGATTCATGCCAACACCACAGCCTTTGATGCGATGAACAAAACCTCTGTTGAAAACGTGAGATCGTGTTATCTTTCGTGGGAAAAACATACGCGTTGTCGGGAAATACGAATGTTTCAAGAGTTCCGCATCTATCGCCATCACGGAAGATTTTTTGCTTTGTCCTCTTAACACCTAAGATGGCTGTGAGTGTGTCACATCTTAAAGGTAGCAGTAATACCAACATGAATCAGAAGGAATGAGGTTATCTCCTGAGCTGTTCTTCGATTTGAAGCTAAGAGGTATCGACTGCAAATCACGAGCATGCTGAATCGCCCCTTGAACAGGGAGGGAATTCTGCTCCACGTTATGAAAATGCGCACGGACGATGGATGAGCAAAGGCCCTACCTTACAGTGAGCACACTCCCAGAATTGCCACTTATACCTTAGGATATGGATCAGCGCAGCCACTGAAGAGCTTATGCAGAGTTTCTACTCACCTGCAAGACAGGCGGCCACATTTCGTACAGTGCCAGCCTTTGGCAAACAATTCAGTTGTGGTAATTGTATCTTGGGAGATCTGAGGTGGTGGAAGTGGGAAAATATGCAAAGTGTCAGGTAAAGTGAGGTTGGGAATGAGCTTCAAGAAGCCGAGATTGTACTTCAGCCGCTCAGGCAGAACGGAATTATTTGCACCTATCACCCAGAAACGTCGACATTGAGGCTGAAGGCACATCCACCCAATTTCATAGACTTGGGGAGACATAAGTTCGCAGTCACAGCATTCCCTGTACACCGAGCCAAAGAACTGGTTCGGACTGGTAATGACAAAAGCTCGATCAAGCACGAACAATCTTTGATATAAGCTCAAGAACCTACGTATACAGCTTCTTTTCAATTGCCTCCTTTTTGACTAGGAACGTACACGTTAGATTTGTTAACCATCTAATCTTCATAAAACTGTTACCTGGCGATTTCCTGGTCCGGCGAGGCGCCGAGGAAGGAAGATTCACAGAATTGACCGACGTAGGCACATCCGCATCTGAACGTGGTTCTCGTCAGCGCAAGGGTAAATATCTGACATTTCAGCTTACCCATGGCTGGAAGGTCTTTCGACGTTAACCACCATGGTTGACCCTAGAGTTGGCATCTCAAACTGCTTTGCAGTAATCAAACCCCGAAACAACCCTACCTGAGATTCGTACCACTGAAATGCGAATTTATACCGAACAACACGTCCCCGATCATTATTTGCAGGTTGTAATTCCGCTTCAATGAGATAGATCAATCATCGCTCATGTACAAACGAAGAAAAACCCACACCAAACGTGAGTAATCTTGTAAAACCCGAGCACAGCATATGTGACATCCCGAGCGTCCAGGCTGAAAGGGAAATGCACGTATTTGTCGTCAATCAGAAGGGCGACAGGAATATCTTTGTGGAAATTTTTCAGTAGAGCTCGAACGGAAAAGTCTTCCGCGTTCTGGTCCGAAGCTGCTAGCGTCTCGTGACAACCTTTGGCATGATGGATGCTTTCCGCTTTTCCTCCACTGTTAAAAACGTCGTAAGATCAATGAATAAAAATCAAAGATCAAGTACCCATGGGAAATGATCAATTTTCCGTCGTGAAACCAGCCATCGCGTCTGTCATCGACATCAGTGAAAGGCAGCATAGAGATATGAAGGGAAGGCCCAACTTCGATGAGAAAGCACTTAGTAAATATCCCTTGGCTTCGTTCTGATTGAAGTAAACCCCTCCTTGATAGCTTCTGAACCAGTCCCATGTTTCGCACACCTCTTGACGAGACTGAGGGATCAGAGAAAATATTAGTTCGATAATCTGTACTGAAGTGACCACGTACTTACTTTTGCCCAAATGGGTGGATACATCGGTAAAGGTTGCCTGCATCCTATAGAAGGCTCTGAATCCGCCGATAGACGCATGACTGCATCCGTGTACATTGCATCATGTGACAACTCCTTCAGATCAACGACGTGGGAATCATCGGATAACCAGTTTCGCAATGTAGAATGGCCAACCTGGTCCTCGAGTTTGATCAGTTGAGAAGAACTGATAGTGGGAAAATGCTTTGGCTTCTTCTTAGGAGGACCCACGTCTTGCGACGCAGTGTAAGAAGCCGTCACCTGGGGCGAGTCACTTTCATGATTAGGACGCTTCCTTTGCCCTACGGAAGGTTTAGGTGGAATCCTCATCCCATAGGGTCGTACAGCTGCTACATCAGTGGGAGTGCCTCTCAGATTAGCACTCGAAGCTCTGATTTCGGCCATCGAAGGAGATGTGATTGAGATGTCCATTTGAAACGATCGGTCATCCACATCAGTGCGAGAACGTTTTCTGGCCCTAATCTTTGAGGTAGGCGCTCGTTGTGAGGAGGAGCATTCCGTGCGAGTCACCATGGTCTGAACTGCCAATGACACTGGCGAAGACATGTGCGATCTTCCAGGTGCACAGGCTTCATCTTCCTCTCCACATTTCTGCTGTTGTTGGGCAGCTTCTCTTGCACGTTTGTTGCGATGATTGGATTTTCCAGAGGAAACAGTTCCCAAGGTTAAAACGTCACAATTTGCTCTTGCAAATTCCTGATGCGTGTCTAACGCAGAATCGGCCGTGGAAGGCTCTGATCCAGCAGTAACGACCCTTGTCTCCCTGGAAGATGTAGCCTGTGGTGCCTTCTGAGTTTTTTTGTGGTTCGAGGGCGCGTGTTTACGCGGCTCCTCGTGTTGACATCGCGAGGCTACAACTTGTTCGTCCTTCAGGGGAGTGTAACCCGACAGATTTGGGGTTGAGGTCAAACTGAGTGCGTCTGATACTGCAACACGAACACCAGGCCTTGGCGCACAGTTAACCTGCATAAATTTCTTCTTCCTAGCTCGACCTGGGACTGGCTGACTCAAACCTCCAGCCGCAGCAGAAGGCATGCAAGGCCCTAGTGTCCGTGTCTCAGTATCCGTATGTTGACGTTTCTCCTCTTGCGGGAGCCAAGCTTGACCCTGGTAAGGAGAATCGGTGGTAATGCGTTTCGCGTCCGAAACCAAATGTCTGTCTTCTGCTTTATCAAGGATGATAATATAATCGGATCTCTTCTTCCTCTCTCCATTGAGATATTTGAATGCCGAAGTAAAGTCCCAGTCAGGCTTGCTGTTATAGAGGAGCCAATAAAACTTGACAAAAATGATGCAATCTTTGTTCAAGTTTAGGCTGACGGCCTTTAGATCTGGTTGAGATAATGCGTAAGACAGCCAAGCTCTCGCAGCCTTATTCTAGCATTCCCCGTTGAGCTGAGAAGTAGAAAAGCAAGCAAAGAACACACATGTTGGTCATTCTCGATGAGCCTCTCCACGTGATCTGCAAGTAACTCGTCCGCTACGACCTCTTGGTGTCTCGTCCTTCTTTTGACTAGCAGCAATGCCTGTAGCTGATGGAAGAACTTTGCAAGAGCTCCGTTCTCTGCGGGAGCCACGTCGTAGATGGAGCCTGGGACAGGAATCATCGCAAGGGGACTCGGATTTGACCTGACGACGAAGTGAGCTAGGGAAGAAATAGACGCGTTATGGGAAAGAGAAAAAGTTCATAGTAACGTTAGGACTTTATATCCAGACGACACAGTCGGTGGCTGCTGGTGGCTTTCAACAAGTTGAATTGATGGATGAACGTTGATAAGGATGCGGCGATCTTTTTACGGGCCGGCACGGACCGAGGCATGAGCTTGGTTGGCCTTTACTTACCACAATCACGGACTTCGAGTACTAATGGACTTTGTGCATGCGAGTTCTCTATTATCAATCTTCCTATGGTTATATCGAATCTGGTAGAAATTGAATCACTTTGTGAAAATACTGCTTCCAGTGGTCCTCGTCTAATCCCAGCCTAACATCGGTACAGATGTATGCGATTTAGACTGTCGCGCTAGCCATTATCCTTTGGGCATACACCTCGCAAATCAAGGCCTCGTGCCAGATGCAGAGCACTTACTGGGATTCTTTCCTATCACAAGGGATTTTTGCATGCTTAATTTCTTAAGCATCGCCTCTATGATAAAAATCGTACTCATGTTAAAAACGGACCTTTTAAGTGACATCTGTCGCAGAGTTGATGGGTCCTTTCAATTGCTGTGTAGCGCAATTTCGACTCTGTTTGTCCTGTTAATGCTGCAAATAACTATGGTATACATCTTTGAGCACCCGCAAGAGAGATCTTTTTCCCTTAACGTTGAATCCCGATCAAGGAACAGCCCGAATCTCATAGACTGATTTTCTTGTCGTTTTCTTTGCCCTATCCGTGAAATGTCAGCAGTCTACCCGTTTCCAAGGAGGTTTATATTCCATTTTCATCCTTTGGCCGCGATTCGCGACCTTCCTTGATCTGTACCAGATAGGCATAAAACTTACCATTTCTCTTTGTTCAACATACCTAGGGCTCTCGTATATTGACCTTGCCTTCGTGTCCTTAATTCTCGCCTTGAAATGCTGGGCTTTAGTTTACTCGCGCTGCCGTCCGTTGTCTATGCATTAGCAATGCCTTCGCCCAATTTGCATAATTCTCCCCAACGTTCAAGCAGCTGCAGTTGTGACCTTTCAGGAGCTCGACTTGTCTTCCCAGATGGCTCGGCGATTGCATCCCCTTCCGGCGCTCCTTCATTCATTGGTCTTGGTATAGGTGCACAAAATTACACCTGTACAACTGATGGTGTTTATTCGTAAGTTCACGACCTAGGAACCAATACACCTATATTGATCACTCACTTCCAGAAACATTGGCGCCGTCGCTAAAATATTCGACATCTCCTGCCTCCTCGGAACGCTTCTCTTCGACCATATACAAGACCTAGCTATTGCTGCATGGCAACATGCCCAAAACGCCGAGAGCGTGCCATCGAAGCTCTGTCTGGGAATTCGTGTGCTTGGAGACCATTTCTTCATTACAAACCCCGTCACAGGCTCAGGCATCAGTCCAAAGTGGGATTTCACCGCTTCGTTGCATGACTCTGAGGCCTTTGTTGTTGCGGCGAAAAGTGGATCCATGCCTGCACCGACTGGAAGCTCAGATATCGATTGGTTGGTTCTTGACCGAGTCCTTGGGTCGCTCGCGACTCAAGTCTACCGCGTTGATACAAGGGGTGGACAGCCTCCTGCAAAGGTACGTTCTCCAGATTCATTGTATATTTTAGTCACCGACGTATGTATTCAGTGTACCTCGGGATCTGCGCCTATCACCGTGAAATATACGGCAAAATATTGTGAGTGCTAGTAAATTATTGGAGGCGAAGCTTATGCCACGTCCTCAGGGTACTTTGGGAGTTTGCTGTAAAGAAGAGCAGCACCCGCCTCACTGACGAAATTATTGTACCTTTTCGAGTTCACGGTCCAATGTTAAGATGAGAATTCGTTATTCATTAACCCAGTTATTGGCGGAGCGACAATAGTCTGTAGTATACATATTTAGTATATATGCTGTTGAACATGAAATCATCTACCATAAAGACCCTACCCTTTTCCCCGCATCAACACAGTCTGCAACGCTAACACCACCTACACCAGCTCCAATGATCTCTAGTCTTCCTCTCCACACGCCACGTCTTAACACCTCCTTCAGCTCAGAGATACGATCCACATGCCCTAGCGTCAAGGTTGGTATGCACTTGTCATGGTGGTGAGTTCTCGTTAGTACAGGATCTGGTAACTTCGCTCCGAGGTGCTTCTCAAGATGGGAAATCACTACAGGGATCCTGGTGTGATCCTCCGTTAAAGGATGCGGGCCACCAAGCATAACGGTAATTTTCGTAAAAGAGTTGTTGGTGGTAGGAGTATCCTGAGAGGAGAGGGAACAAGAGTCGAAGATGACACCCAAAATACCCGGCATGGAAAGCGAATAGTCATCTTGGGGACGAGGGATAAGGTAGCCAAACCCTGGTGGATGAAAAGTATTTGGCGGGACGGAAAACACGAGGTTGATAAGCGTTACAGAGGAGGATGGATTGGCAGTCAAATGAGGCAGGGAGGGTAAAAGTGACTTAAGAGCCAGTAGCGGAATGGTAGACACGACGTGCGTAGGCTTTAGCATGCCTTGATTAATCTGCAGATGAGTTAGAAGAGGGCTAGTTTTCGATGGTGGGGAACGTTACCTGTATTTTTGTTTCACTCACATCCAGCGAGGTGACTGGGGTATCGGACAAGATTTTTACATTAGGTTGCTGCACAAGGTAGTTTTTCAAGGCGTCCGTTAGGGTAGACATCCCGTTCCGAAAAGAAAAGACAGATACACCATTCATGTTACGAGGTATATCTCCCATCTCGTAGTCGGCGAGGTCCTCCTCCTGACTTGAGCGCAAAAGCCCAAGGATGACACTTCCCCACCCTCTCTCCTCAGCCTCCCAGAGCAAAGGAAATGCAGCTCGCACACTGAGCTTCCTGGAATCCGCTGCATATATGCCATGGACCAAGGCGCTGCCCAACGTACGAGCCAAATCCTTGCCGAACCGACGGGTCATAAAACTATCAAAGCTTTCATCCTGCGATCCATGGGCTCTGTTGGCTTGTCTGAATGGTTCACGAAGAATCGCCGGTAGTAATATGGATCGAAATGGGGACACCACAAGAGACGAAAGAGACGCAGGGAGAGATTGAATTTGTTCGTGCTCAGGAATACAAAGAAATCGGTTTCGTGCTGCTGCTGCAGTCCTTGGGACTGTTATCAAGGAATCCTTGAGCCCCAGAAGATGGACCTAGCCTGTTCTTCAATGGAGACACGATATTTTCCAACGGGGTTCTGCCCACCAACTCCAAAATGGATTTTGCATTGGGCCTTATCGTACGAGGGCCGGCCTCAAGGACCATCTGCTGTGACGGACTGACGTCGACGCATTCGCTTTGTACCCATCCACCAAGACGATGTTGTTTCTCGAAGAGCGTGATGAAAATATCCGGAAATCGTCGAGAGAGATGAAATGCAGATGAAAGACCAGTAAGACCGCCACCAATGACTGCAATGTGACGGTTTAAGGACATTCAAAATCAACGGTGGCAACGTCAAGCACGGATAAAGCAAGAACCAACACGTGGCAGTACTGGCTTTGTACACGGTTCATTACCACCTTCCACTGCTTTCTCGTCGCCGGCCAATACGACATTGACGTCCTCAATGGCACGCTCAAGGAAAGTAGCAAACGGCCAGGAAGCATCATCTTCGAGTCCTACCCGCTCTCCATCGTTGCCACCGTCGCCAGACATACCCACAGGACCGCTCAGTATCGTCATACCCCACGAAGATCGCGAGGTGGTCAAGATAAATAATTCCAATTTGACAGATCTCAAGAATGCTTGCGACGATGCGGTGAAACGCGTATGTTGTCCTTTCTTCTTGACGGAAAAGAGTGAAACTGACGCCCATCGTCGGGCAGTATCTCTCCAGACCAGAGTTATTCAAACAGATATATCTGCACACAGATGTGCGATTGGCGCTTGGATGGTCAAGTGTGCTCGTGGCCGCAGGAACAGCGTTCTATGGCTACAAGGTCGAATTTGAGATCTCGAAGCCAGTCGTGTGGGTAGGGCTCAGCCTGTGAGTCAAGCACTGAATTTGCGATACATTGGACTGATATGCACAGATATATTTTCCTGACCCTCATTCAGACCCTTTATGCTTATTTTATTGAGGGGGACACTGTGTTTGTAGGAAAGAGGAAAACTTTCTCCAAGCGAGTACGTATCCAGCCGCCTGCCGCCTGCCACCCTACTCATCATATTGCCAGATTGTCACCGAACGGATAACTCTCGCTTCACGAACGGAGCCCGTCAAGCAAGGCAAGCCCCCTTCATACGAACTCACTGTATCCTACGTTCGTTCGACGAGTAATGGGAAATCACTCCTTGCCAAAGGCAAGACGCGGAGCAAGAAGGAGTACAACTCATTCTTCGACGAGAATGGCGTAATGAACCAAGAACGGTTTGAACAATATGTCGGCGAGCTTGTTGAGCAGGCCATGGAAGGAAAAGCAACGTAAAAATGTGGATTTTGTTTCGTTTGTAACATTGGTTGCTGCGTCTATTCTGTTATATTTCTCATGTGCCCCAATTTGCAGTTTAGTAGCCAAACTTTGTACCTGCATATATATATATACATCATGCGATATATTTCGAGTCACCTGGATGAGAGACGAAGTAGTCAGGGGTTTGGTTCCAGCAAAGTCCACGTGGCAGTGATTAGATTTCGTGTCCGCCACGACCCCTCCAATGCACACTTGCTTGATTTCGTACTTCACCGCCCCCGTCCCATTTCCTTGAAAAATCCAGAAAGGTCATTACAAGATTTACCAGACAACGGGTCACCGCCTTCCCCAATATGTGGACGTCTGCTGTATGGGTGCTGTTCACTGGCAGCGTTTTCGTAATTTGTTCAGCCGGTCCACCTGTTAAAGTTTCGCTGAGGTCGTCATGGCGTGCACCACCAGTCCTGGTCGAAATAATGTGTGTTTGCCTGTCTTGGTTCCATGACGAGCTTCACATTGACGTGTCGATAGTGAGACGGTCGCGCTGGAGAATCCAGATGCTTTTTTCCCATTCGTCGACAGTATAACGAATCCCGAAACACATGCGCTCGCAAAAGACCTTAGTCCCGAAGCCGTGCATCAGCTTGCACTGCAAGCAGCTGCAACAAGCGGGTTCCTTTCGGAACCGGGGGCTCTGACCGCGGTAGAAATGAACCTAGCAATGCACTCTGCGACACCGAAGATTGAGGCTTTTTATCAGTACTACTCTGACCTGAATTCGGAAGTTGATTGCGGCTCCTGGGTTGACTGGTATGGCACAGTTGTATGTGACGTAGAGACTCTGGTCCAGCTTGCGGGCAGGGAGACCATTGATTCGAAGCAAGACTTACCGTGAGTTGTCCTGTCACTTCGCACTCGTTCTCATTTTACCCGTTGTCAGTACTCCTTTCAGCCGGCCCAAGATCCTGTCCTTTGATCACATCAACCCTTCTCCCAGCCTGACCTTGGACATTCCGCCTCGCACGGCCATTCTATACGCGTCTTTAGACTCGGAAAATTTCCGCGAGCTACATTCGTATCTGTTATCCCATGCTTCTTCGAACAGCATTGAATACGTCTTGCGACATATTCCCCCCAAGCAAACCGACAATGCTCCGAAAAGTTTCTTGTCTGGCTACGGTGCTGCGTTGGACCTCAAGAAGATGGATTACTTGGCAGTGGATGATCGAAACATGAATGGCGTAGGTCCGTCATTTTCCCTGCCCGTCCTCTCGTCCTCCCGTGCTAACGTAATGAAACGTAGCTGGAGCCGCAGACGATACCTCGGAGGTTGGGAAACGAATTGACGCTGTGGCATCTTTGATAGAAGCGCATCCGGAGAATACCACCGCACCGGAAGCCACAGTCCCGCTGACAGATGAGGAAATCTTAGGTTGGTAATGCCGCAACCGTGGGTACAAGTCGACACTGACACTTTCCACAGTGCTGAGTTTGAAGGCATCTCAAATCATTGCCGAATCTTCCGAGCCTCTGGATACACTTAGAATCATTTCGCAAGACTTTCCCAGATATGCAACTTCGCTCGGAAGACGCGTTGGAGCAAATGAGAGTATCGCTCAAGAATTACACACCAATCAACTCAGAGTACAAGCCGGTGGACATGCTTTCTGGCTCAACGGAGTACCACTCGCAGAGAAGGATGTCACGCCGTATGGATTGCTGAGGGTGTTTCGTAAGGAGCGTGGAATAATGTCGTCGTTGACTTGTTTGGGTCTTTCAAGGGCTCAGGCGATGGAACTGCTCACGCATCCCATCATTGCAGCTGGTCAAGGTGACAAGACTGGGTTTGATGACTTGGTTGATGCTAGCGATCGACCTGAAGGAGGTGAGGTCATCACTTGGTGGAACGACTTGGAAAAGGATAGCAGGTACATTGCACGCACTCAACCACTGCTGGTGCGGCTGATCATGTTCGCAGATATCAACGTTGGAATCCAGCTCTTTCTATGGTACGTATTCTCGGCGCGTCGTACTTGGTCCCATGGTTGATCTCTACCAGCTCCTCCGGCCTTTGCATCCAGGACAGTTCCATAACATCAAACTGAACATATTCAACATCGTTCTGGTACTAGACTTATCTCAGACCAATGCATTGACTTTCATTGGCGGCGCAGTTTCTAACATCATCGAAAGAAGCTTTCCTTTCCGCTTTGGCATAGTACCTAACATCGAAAGTGAAGATGGTGTGTAAATTCCCTTACATCCATGTTCAATGAGGTGACTTCAATTAAAATGTCAGGTCTCAAGATGGCCCGGTTATTCTACTTCCTTGTGGATAATTTTGGCAGAAAGAAAACGATGGGGTACTTGAAGAAGGTCATTGCATCGTCCCCTCTCAAAATAACGATATTAACTGTTCATCATAGTTATCGCCGGTCGGTATGCCGCCGCATCATAGGAAAACGCATGTTCAATGGGACCTAGTCCGTTCAGAGTTTGAAGATCTGTTGGATGCGGAGGACTCGGAACTCGAAGACGCGATCTTTGATAGCATTCTTAAGGGACAAGTAGAGGCCTCTAAGTCTTTTAAAAAGATCGATGTATACTCCAAGCGTGTAGGTGCCTCTATGTCTTCCAGTCCAGAAGGGCATTGTTTTGTCAATGGGAAACACTTTGACATGAGCGAGGTAAAAGGATATGGTGTCTTGCGACAATATCATCTACTAAATTCATTTTAGACCTTCCTTCGCAGCATGCAAATAGAAGTGAATAGACAGGTACAACATCTTCAAGAGGAGGTAATGTTATTCTTGGCAGTGGTGCCTCTGTAGCTCACAATGCGTGCAGTTATACGAGGGAAAACTAGTAGATGATAATGGCGGTTCCGTGTCGACGTACTTTTACGACCTTCCCACGACTCAGAAAACGAGGAACCGGTTCATCATTCCTTCAAATGCGATCGGAGGCGTGCGCATATATAACCTCCCAGAACTGTTTGTTCGCACAGGCTTCGACGCCGGCCCTGGTGCTTTCGTATATCCTCGTAAGTGACGCTCTGCTCCTTTCAACTATACACTTACGGGCTGTGCTGCAGCCGAGGGGGAAACACCCATTACGCTCTTCCTCATCGCTGATTTTAACACCGAGGATGGGCTCGAACTTCTAAAGTCGGCATTGATGTCGATTGTAAGTTCGTCATCAATTCCGTTACTATGGAACTCTTAAGGTCTTGGTACTATAGGACGAAGGATCTGAAACTCGACTGTCGTTCATTCACAATCCAAGTGATCCAAAGTTGGATATTACAGCGCAGCAAACGCTCGTCGCGTGGTTGTTAATGCATCTCATATCTAAGGGACTCCTGTCGAAGTCGTCACCAGCTCAATTGATGACAGCTTTGGGACTGGAAGCCACTTTGTCAACGGATGGAGGAAGCTCACAGTTACCCTTGTCTCAAGAAGGCACCTTTCAGGCACTCGCAGGACAATCGAAAGTGGATCCCAAAAAAATGTCACAGCTCATAAAGAGTAGCCGTTTACTGGTGCGGGACATACAGCTACCTGCAGGTTCCCAGGGTATCCTTGTAAATGGAAGAGTAAGCGAAAGACTATCACATTGACCTTTCTTATGACCAGAAATGAACATAGGTTATTGGACCATTGGAAACTAAAGAGTTTACTTCTGTAGACTTCCAGGCGTTAGAAACGTATGAGCTGCATAGGCGTGTCGATTCTGTGGTATCTGCGTTACATGACATCTTACCCTCTGCTGGCGAGCTCGATCGGCAAGTAAAATCTCCTTCGGACACACATCCAACTTACAGAACAGTTAGTGCGTCGTTGGCCAACCTGGTCTCACTGGCTTCGTCGGTTATATCATCGATAAGTTTGCCTGATCCAAGTGAGGTTGGTCTTTTCGATACAGCACCGAGACCTCGTCAAAGAAACTACAGGGTCCTCGAGAGCGAATATACGTGCGTTCTGAGGGCATTTACTGACTTGCTTTTCTCATTTGAACCATCAGCGGTTTCGAATATGGTGATAATACCACGGCGTTATATCAAATTTCCGCCATTATTGACCCTATAGGCGAACTTGCTCAGCGTTGGTCAAGTCTATTACAGGTATGTCAACGGTCTTCAGACTGATTTTCCATCAGAGTAAAATGTCGATATAGTGGATATCTACTTTTCCGGACACCTACATTGAGATACATTTGAATCCCGGACCACATAGTGAAGTTCGTCTTCGTCAACTGAATCTTAGTACGGGTTTCTGATGGTCCTTTAGATTCCACTGAAACGTTTCTTCCGGTACAATTTGATTCCATCGCTGTCTTTTGATGAAGATGGGTACGTGGTGCAGTAGCGTCTGATTTATAGAAGTTGACCCGAATGCAGACAAGAGCTTCCTGCCCAAACCATCTTCGAAGACCTGCCCGTTGATCCTATTTATACGCTTGCTATGGATGTACCTTCCTCCTGGCTTGTCCGACCGAGAGAGGCCCTATATGATCTGGATAATATTCAACTGGGTAGCATATCACCGGAAGATAGCAGTGTCGACGCTGTGTTTGATCTGGACTACATCGTCGTGGAAGGCCACGCTCGTGAAACCGTAACCGGAGCCCCTCCTCGTGGTGTCCAATTAGAGTTGCGTAGCGGCGACAATCCGGCGGTTGATGACACCCTTATTACAGCAAACTTGGGCTACTTCCAATTCAAGACTAAACCTGGGGTGTTCAAACTGGAAATTCGAGAAGGACGCGGACGAGATATTTTCACTATTGATAGTGTCGGTAATGAAGGATGGAATAGTCCAAGCGTAGATGTCGTAGGGAACGAGATGACGGTTACGAGCTTCGAAGGCTTGACTTTGTACCCACGGTTTAATAGGGAGCCTGGGATGGAGACGGTTGACGTGCTTGACCCGCGATACAAGAAAGCCGACGATTCCGAGGGGTTGTTGGGTGGCATAACTTCAATGTAGGACCAGTATTTTGTCATCTTTTGACACTTTTGACATCCTCTCAGATTCAGATCTGTCTTCGGTTCTACCGATTCCTCCATAGCTGCTGTTAACAAACAAGCCGATATCAACATTTTTACTGTCGCCTCAGGATTGCTCTATGAGGTATGTGGTGACCCGTTGGCTTGCGATGACGATGTCTGAATATGTTATGCAGAGATTCGCCTCGATTATGATTCTTAGCGTGATGCGCAATACCAAGAGCACTGTCAAGTTCTGGTTCATCGAAAACTTCCTTTCGCCCTCTTTTCTGGTTCGTAAACATTGCGGACATTCGCTGATGGTCGTCTAATTTATCTCGTAGGAATTTATTCCTCATCTTGCCAAGGCTTACGGATTCCAATACGAGCTGGTGACTTATAAGTGGCCGTCGTGGTTACGTGCTCAAAAGGAGAAACAAAGAATCATATGGGCGTACAAAATACTTTTCTTAGACGTCCTCTTCCCTATGGACCTCAAGAAAGTTATCTTTGTAGACGCGGATCAGATAGTCAGAGCTGATCTTCAGGAACTGGTGGACTTAGATCTTCACGGTGCACCTTATGGTTACACGCCCATGGGTGATGATAACACCGACATGGAAGGCTTCCGCTTCTGGAAGACCGGATACTGGAAGGATTTCCTGAAAGGACGCCCGTATCATATCAGGTAGGATGCCGCTGTTGCTTCACCCATCGCGTTTTGCTCATCAAATCTTCTAGTGCACTGTATGTTGTTGATCTCGTTCGGTTCCGTCAAGTAAGTCTCTCTACCTTATATGGCTATCCAACTTTGCTGATCCGTAGTAGTTCGCTGCTGGTGTACGTGGACTTACGCCCGCAACGATAAAAAACATTGAGATGCTCAACCTGAACAGGACATATTGCGTGGCCAATACCAGCAGTTATCAGCCGATCCGAACTCGTTGGCGAACTTGGACCAAGGTGTGACCAAATGTTTATTATCTCTATTCTATCAGCCAAAATTTCACGCATGCAGACTTGCCAAACAACCTGCAACGCGAGGTCCCGATAGTGAGTGTTTTTGGGGTAGAGTATATTTAGTATATTTATGTAATGATGATGCTTTCGCTAGTTCTCATTGCACGAAGACTGGCTTTGGGTAAGTCTGCTATTCCAAGTTTCATCCATCTGACAAACATATCCGCGATTCCAGTGTGAAACTTGGTGTAAGCATACAGCGAACTCTTTGCTTGTATTATTCATCGTTCTTCAGGTAGCAAGGACCGGCTGCATAGGGCCAAGACCATCGACCTTTGTCAGAACCCGCAAACGGTAAGTACCGGCAGTGAAGTGATCCTGGTGTGCCCTAATCACGCCATGAATGCAGAAAGAGCCCAAATTAGCCAGAGCACGAAAGATACCTGAGTGGGAAGTATACGACACAGAGATCTCTCAGTTTACTCGCAAGCTTGATGAAGAGGGCCTTATAAGATCCCGCATTGCGACTGCTGATACCAATGTGCTAGCTGGTGCTGGAAGTGCTCCCAGCAGTAGTCCTGGTTCTACCACTGACCCGACGGACAACAGTGGAGATGATTCCGCAGATGGTTTCAGAGACGAACTATAGGATTAAGCTTAGATTTACATACTTGTTGTGGAGATACGGCGAACACATCCTCGCAGGAACGAACGACCAGTGCCAACATGCATCTTGCAAATTGGATAAAAGGATAATATTCATACATACGCCATTTATATTCCTAAAACAACTTGGTGCGGAATTGCGTTCCTCGGGTCGGTTGAGGCAAGCTTCAGCGGAAACAGAGAGAACGTAACTTGCGCTGACTAAAATTGACACCAAATGCTAAGCCCAGCTCAAACTTTTACATGTGCGTATTGTACAGCCCTTCTTCGCAGGATCTACCGTATTCCGACAGCGGCAATAGTGGCTAACAAGTCCGGGGAAAACTTAAGACTCCGGTACTGGTTGAAGATGATGATCATGATCGAAGTCAAAAGCCACAAAACCGGTGAATTCCCGTGCTCAGTACACCAAATTGTTACCCGCCGAGAACATTTGGGTCAAGGCAGTGACGCAAACCTGGACGGCCGCAATATCTGCATGCCAAGGTCATCATGTCGCCAGAGGGGCGGCGGTAGCATATGGCTGCTCGGTGTCGACCTTGAGGGATGTGGCCATAATATGGACTGATTGCGCTGGCAAGAACTTTTTGTTCGGATCCTTAGTTTTGATCGGGGTAAATGCTCTGAATAGCTCTCACAGAGGATGAGGGGTTATATTGCTCTGTGGTAGGCTTCGGATGCACGGAGATGAGTGAAAGAAGTGATGCGTTCAATTGCAAGTTCCAACTGAGTTGATTCTCCATGAGCGACCGTCGTAGAACTTGATGTGATGGTGGTGGCACGATCGACGAGGAAGTTGAAGCCCCGAGACGCAGGAGTTTGAACTCTCGAACCATGCTAGTGAAGTCAGGGAAAGACGCCTAGTATTCCCTTCAGTGCGCCTCAAGGGATCGAAAGGAATCATCTCACGGTGCATGATAATACGCGTCCTTGTTTTTCTGTCTTGGACTTCGTTCTTTGATTTCGACGTCTGACATTTATTCAGCGCATTTCAATCCAAGTTGAATGAGACATCCTTATTGTCGTTTTAAGACCCCTTGATATTACTTCATACTATTGACATGAAGAACATCATTATGGGAGCAATGCGATACGACCGTCGTACACAAAACGTACAGCAGGAACTGTCGTTTCCGCACTCCACCAGTCAAAAGTGGATGGCGTCGTTATCAGCGGCAACTGACCACCAGCAAGACTTTGACCCCCAAAGTGTAACCTTCGAGCGGCGACATTCGCTATGGGGATACCTGCACCCTTGATTTCGTTGTGAATGATAGAGAAGCCGTGAATACTGACAGTCCAGAGGTCAGAGGGGAGGAAGGGGTCATAGCGTCCTTTGATATGACCGTTAAGATGGTCATGAGGTCGGCCACATCATGAATCATGATACCAAAGTCGCTGGACATCTCAAAGTTTCCAGACACAAGATTCCGCTGGACATAAGAAGCCACGAAGATCCATATACCAGGGTTTCCTTTTCCTGTACCGACATTTTCTGTGCCATTGTCGTCTTGTCACTGAACACTGGACAAGAATTCAGTTTTCCAATGTATTCAAACCAGGTACTACATAGACCCATTTGATGTCATGCGCTTCAGGATCCAGGTTGCTATACTGACATAGGTGAAGGTGATGCTTCTTTCTATTCAATCATAGAGCAGTGTACTTCATAGAGAATGACTAAACATCCAAATGCCAGACTGGAGGCAGGTAAAACATACCACCAAATAAGACAGTGATTCCACCAAAAAGTGCCTCATTATTGCAAATATCATGAAGAGTACAATCTAGTCTCAATGTCATGTTGATTCTGCATAGGAACCTCATCCCAAATGATGAGCACAGTCCAATAAAGAAGTTCAGCCAAGTGAGACCCTCTGCAAATACTGCATGTTGTATCATTAAATGATAGAATTGAAGGTGCTATGGCTTGTATATTCTCCAGCTAAGAGAACTGCAGATATACTGGAGGAAGCACATGTCAACACAATCTGTCATTGAGCATGGACTGCAGCAGCAATAGTATTGCAGACAAATGTCTTTCCACCATCTCCAGCACTATGAAGAAATACTGATCTCTCTTGTTGGTGAGCAACTGACTCAATCACAATATTGTAAGCCTCATGCACTCCACAATGAAGGTTTGAAGATTATCAGTGACCAATCACTGCAGAGATGGAATGTCATATATCAGCTATGCTGCCAAAAGAGAGTTGTCCTCATAGGCAGCCCAGTCTATAGTAGAGACAGGCATCTGAGTCCATTCAGAAAGATGTCAGCCATGAGATTGAAGAAGCTTGTTGGTGAGATGAAGGTCAAAATCATAGAGCTGAACTTCTGTCAGATTGGAAATATCATGCTGGTGAAGCTTGTATGCCAGATCATCACATATGTTTTCTTTGAGCTGTTCTCACAGCAAATCTGGCTTTTCTGGCTGACAGAAGAGAAGAAGCATCACAAAAAGTGATCATACCTCCAGCAAACCCATAGCAATGCAGGTCTCTTGAAGGTGGCATAAAGGGTGGGTGGCAGTGCATTGATATTTTCAAACTCAGTCACAATGGGCCATGGCATGGAAATGGCCGCATTTTTCCGTTTACTAAGCAAGTGGTCCACCTCTCTTAACATTGATTATAGATTACTAGCATTTTCAAGGCAAATCGGATGGAATTTGTCGCTGCACCACCAGTGCATAGAGTCCTATGTGCGGACTGTGGTGAGAACCACTTTTGCACGAATAGAAAACAGGATGAACTAAACTCTTGTAGGAACGCCCATCGTCCCTAATTCTGCCAATCTATGTGTAGCGTGCCTACGGAATACGTGCGTGTCTTCTCAAACTTCTGTGCCCGCTATCTAATTTTATCAGGCAAGATATCACCGAAGGCATCCCCAAGCAAGGTGCATTATATTTCAGTACCAACTAATATCTTGGAAAGTTAATTCTTCCTGTTAGCATCCGTATCATTCTGTCGAAACTGTGAACGATTCCTCGCGCCGCCTCAGTCATGGATGCTTGCTAGACCAGAATCCTCCGAGTTGCTCGCTATCTGCCTAAAAAAGCTGAAAGGTCTGAGTAAGGTGCGGCTGACAGAGGCACACTTCATATGGACCGAGCCGCATTCCAAACGGCTGCGTGTGTCATTGACTATTCAAAAGGAGGTGCAATCGCATTTTCTCTGATGGATTCGTCTTAGTATTGACGTATGCTCAGGTCCTCACAAACACCATATTAGAGCAGACGTTCGAGGTAGAGTACCTGGTGCAGCATGGACAATGTCCCGATTGCGCAAAACTTGCCGCCAAAAACACTTGGAAAGCACTTGTTCAAGTGCGACAGAAAGTTACACACAAACGGACATTTTTGTTCCTAGAGCAGCTCATTCTGAAGCACGGTACTCAGAAGGACACAATCTCTGTCAAGGAAGTTCGGGATGGTCTTGATTTCTTCTACAGCCAGCGTAGTCATGCCCTTAAGATGGTTGAATTCCTAGGTGGAGTCGTGCCTATCCGGTCTGAGAAGTTTTTTTTTAACTAGCGCTGCAACTCATTCTTACGTCTTTTATAGTCAAAAAGCATCGGAACAACTGTTGTCGTCTGATACTCACAGTAACACCGCCAACTTCAAGTATACGTATTCCGTTGAGATTGTTCCCGTATGTAAAGATGATCTCGTCTGTATCCCGCTCAAGCAAGCACGACAACTGGCCAATATAAATCCCCTGACGCTCTGTACCCGCGTCGGGAACTCGCTTCAGCTTCTCGATCCATCTACTCTTCAAGCCTGCGAAATCACGGCACCCACGTATTGGCGCACACCCTTCGATTCCCTTGCGACTGTGTCCGATCTCGTGGAATTTACTGTTCTCGACATTGAGCCCGATGGCCGGTCTCGGGGAAAGTACGTCCTCGCTGACGCCCAAGTGGCCCTCGCTGGTGCCTTCCGATCCGGAGGTATGAACACCGATGACGACGGCATGATGGACTACGAGAGCAGTGGCTTTACAAATCAGATATTCCATACACGGACGCATCTTGGGGCGATCCTTCAGGCAGGGGATACCGTCCTAGGATACCACCTGACGAACGCGAACTTGAACTCGGATGATTTCGCAGAGCTTTCCTCTGATCGGATACCAGACATAATATTGGTGAAGAAGACTTATCCGAACAGACGCAAGAAGAACAAGGCCAGAAATTGGAAGTTGAGGAGTATTGGCAAAGAGGCTGGAGAGGAGGGAGAGACTGGGAGTGGACGAGGGGTGGTGGGACGGATGGGAGGTAGAGATCAAAAGAAGGTCGAGGAAGATTACGAGTTGTTCCTTCGGGATATCGAGGAAGACGAAGAGATTAGAGGGGCGGTGAATCTATACAAGGCCGGGGACGTGCAGATGAAATCAGACAAAGAGAGGGCTAGAGGGAAGCGGAATAATCAATATGCGATGGATGTGGACGAAACGCCTGCCGTTGAAACTGACGACGAACAGGAAGAGGCCGATTTCCCGGAGGTCAGGCTGGAGGACTTGTTGGAGGACTTTGACGAGATGACATTGGCTGACCACCACGAGTAGACGATTTCATCGATTTGTTGACATGTCGAGACTGAGAATTTGCGGCGGGTCACTATCATTTGAAATGAAATTTGATTATCGTTGTAGCGCGTCATGGCGGGTCAAGGCACGGTATCCAGAGTAGGTATCCTTATGAAGGTAAAGTGCTTAGAGCTAGGTCCATGGTGTCGAAATCATTTTCATGTCGATGTTCGTTTCGTGGAAGTCCAGAACTTTTGTAGGGGCTGCGAGAGGATTCATTAGACAGAAAAGAGGACATCTTCGGGACAGCAGAAGATCCAGACTTGGTTGAAATGTGAACGTGGATGTGTTGACAAAGATGGGCTGTTATCACTATCGACGAGTGTCGGAAGAGTACGGCGAAACAAATTCATTGAGCAACAACGGAAGGAGCACTAACGGATAATGACCGCAAACCATACCGGTTAGCCAATTTGTGTATACATCTTGAATTCCCTACCCCGCGTGCCGCTTAACGTTTGGCAGATTTTGAATACGACGTGTCTGCTTATCTCTAATCAAATGACCAGGGCCTTATGTTAGGTTCAGATATGCTCGAATTGTCGAATTGTCAAGTCGTGAATATAGACCGTCAACGCGCCTGATTCACGTCATGTGATGATGTATCATGCATGCTTTGCATCAAGAACGTCCAGGCCCAATGGCCGCCTTGCGTTCCACCCGTGATCCACGCTGATGGTCGTCGCTCTTTTACTGTACTGACGACAAGAGCAGTAGTACATCGTAAATCAATGATTCCCACCGCCGCAGTAACGAGGCACCCACGAGACAACAGTAACGTACGTACGTATTGTGATTGGAAGACAGGATGAATGAATGGAGACTTACAAGAGTAACTGCGCGGACCGTATAGCGCCGATATCTTCATGCTATACTGTGCGTAGATGCCCAACGGCGACGTCGTCCTGTTCTCCGTCTGATTGCCGTGAGCGGCTGTTCGGGGTACCATGGTAAGTAAGTAAGCACCTGGGACCCGGCTATTTTACAGATATGACGCATTGAAAAGAGTCAAGCGATGAGGCCGAATCATCTGAGCACGGTTTACTGGCGCCTATAATTAGTGTCTTGTTACCTGTCTCCATTTCGTATTACGGAGATCGACGGGGGGAGATCTGGAGGGGGGTGGGGGGGGCGTCTGCGGGGCTGCATCCTGCTGTATCGTCGCAGTTTCAGGATGAAGCCTACAGGACACCGAACATTGGAACATGTTGACTGCCGCCGGTACAAGTATGTTTTGGGATGATATGTTTGCCGCCACGCAGCCATGGCCAAAAATAGCCAGGAACAGTAAATATAGCACGGACCCCTCTTTTTTCCATCTTCCAAAATGCGAGGCGCGTAAATTTTGGCTGCTGCAAACATGACCCGACCCAATGAGGGGAAGGCGGTTCATCATGATGTCATGCATGGCCAATTGCTTATTATTATTGAAGGTGCTAAGGTTACTCCCCAGCCGACGCCGGATGTTCGGATGTCAGCGTGATGATTCAATGGGTACGATATTCTCGCAGCCTCCAGGGGGTGAGGGATATTGGCGAGTGGATGCAAACCGACACTGAAATCGGATCTTTGGCGGGGAAAAGAGGCGCGAGTCCTTCCGACCATCGTGTGGTGACCGATAAGCCACACGGGTATACGGCAGGGACACTGTCATGCTCGCTGGCCTTGTTTCCTGGCCAAGCTTCAGCCAAGAAAAGAAGTCGAAGGCGGGAAGAACAACGCCACGCTTGGGATACTCATATACTTTATTTTCATCAAATCGTAATTATTGAGTTACGCAGGGTAATACCAGATGCCTGAGACGAGTAGCGGGACGAGTTTCCTTCCATTGATGCACCCTGTGAAATGATCCATGACGACAATCGGCGTAGTAAATGCCCGCGGACAAAACGGACTTGAATAAACCAAGAAACGGATATTCGGCCTTGTTTATCACTTTCTGGAATATTTCTAGTGCTGCCGTCCCGGTACAGCTCGGCGTACAATCTGCAGGCTCGGTCTTAGTGCGACATCAGAAAGCAGCAGGAAGCATCGTAAGAACCCGTAGACGAACCCAATCCTATCAGAGGAGAAGGCATCCAGGCATGGAGGGGGGATAACAAGGGAAGGTCGCGGAAAATGCAATACATATAAGAAACTATTAAACTAAACTATTTATTTTAGAGGTAAAATTCAGTCCAGGTGGCGGCACTGTTTCAGGTTTACATTTTTACCCGATCTCCGACATCCGATCCGAAGCCCTGAAATAAAACCCAACATATCAACCCCCCCGACAGCACTTTCTTCCCCTTCCCACCATCGTCGTCCTCTGTCGCCTTTTTCTCTCTAGTCACTGCGCTGTCCGTCAAGGGACCTTTCCCGCCGTCTCTCTTCTCCCCTACTCCCGCTTATCGATAACACAATGTCCCCCACCGTCGAAAAGGAACCGGGTGACGTCCAGCCTGAGGCTGGCACCCCGCCCGAAGCTGAAAAGAAGAAGAGAGAGTACAAGGACTTTGGCCATGATGAGGAAAAAGTTACGCGTACGTTTTCTTATCTCTCACACCGTCCGTTGCCCTCCTTTGACCTGTCTTTGATCTAGACGCCAATGTGGATATGTCGACCGTAAGCGACTCTTATCACTTCAACCCCCCCCCCCCCCCTTTTAAATTACTCTGACACCGCCTTTGCAGATCGAGTTGAAGGCAGAGGACCTTTACGACAAGGAAAAAGTGGATTTGGAAACCATCATCATTGACGATGTTTTCAAGCTCCTCCAATGCGATGACAACGGTCTTTCTCCTGAAGAAGCCGCACGTCGTCTGGAGCTATTCGGTCCCAACAAGCTTGAATCTGAGGAGCAAAACCCCATTCTCCAGGTATCTTTCTTCGTATTCTTGTCCGCCAAGTTTGCCAAGCATTCATACCTTTCCTCTAGTTCCTCAGTTTCATGTGGAACCCGCTCTCGTGGGTCATGGAAGCTGCTGCTCTCGTCGCTATTGCTCTCTCCAATGGTGAGGGCCGTGCTCCCGATTGGCAAGATTTCGTCGGTATCATCCTGCTCCTGTTCATCAACTCCTCCATCGGTTTCTACGAAGAACGTAATGCTGGAAACGCTGTCAAGGCTCTTATGGATTCCCTCGCCCCCAAGGCCAAGGTCAAGCGGGCGGGTTCTTGGTCAGAAATCGAGTCTGCGGACCTCGTACCCGGTGACATGGTGTCTTTCAAGATCGGTGATATTGTTCCTGCCGACTGCCGTCTCACCGAAGCCATCAACGTCTCCATTGACCAGGCTGCTCTTACCGGTGAATCACTGCCTCAGTCTAAGAAGAATGGTGACCAATGTTTCTCGTGTGTTATTTCTGCGCCCGTGATAGTGTTCTGTTTCTGATCTTGTCTTCTTGCATTTAGTGGTTCCACTTGCAAGCAAGGTGAAGCTGAGGGCGTTGTCATTTCAACTGGCGCCAACACCTTCTTCGGTCGCGCCGCCTCCCTCGTTGGCCAGGACGATGACACCACCGGTCATTTGCAGAAGATTTTGGCCCAAATCGGATCTTTCTGCTTGGTCGCTATCGGTATTTTCGTCCTCCTCGAAATTGTCATCTTGTACCCTCGCTTCCATTACACTTATCGTCGCGGTCTGGACAATATCCTTGTCCTCTTGATCGGTGGTATTCCTATTGCCATGCCCACTGTCTTGTCCGTCACTCTTGCAGTTGGCGCCCAGCAACTTGCCAAGCACAAGGCTATTGTTACCCGTATCACCGCTATCGAGGAACTGGCTGGTGTTACCATTTTGTGTTCCGACAAGACCGGTACCCTCACCACTAACAAGCTTACTATCGACAAGGACACCATACGTACATACGGTCCGTTCTCTGCCGATGACGTCATCCTCCTCGCTGCCTATGCTTCTCGTACCGAGAACCAGGACGCCATTGACTCATCTGTCGTCCAGGCCATCGGCGACACAGCCAAGGCCCGTGCTGGCATCAAGCTCCTCGACTTCAAACCCTTCAACCCCGTCGACAAGCGTACCGAGATCACCTACCGTGAGGAGTCTACGGGCAAGCTGAAGCGCGTCACCAAGGGTATGACCGGTATCATCATCGAGCTTTGCACTCGTAACAAGACTGAGGAGCTCGAGAACAGGTTGGAGGCCGATGTTGAGGAGTATGCTGCTCGTGGTCTCCGCGCCCTTGCGGTCGCGTTCGAAGAGGTTGATGGTGATGACTTCGAGGCAGAGGGCAATGGATTTGAGCTCATTGGTCTTCTTGCCATCTTCGACCCTCCCCGTGATGACACCAAGCAGACTATTGATGATGCCATTGCCCTCGGTGTCAAGGTGAAGATGGTTACTGGTGATCAGTTAGCTATTGCAAAGGAAACCGGTCGTCGTCTTGGTTTAGGTGACCACATGTACCCTGCCAAGGTGCTCAAGGACGGGCCCGCCCCCGGCAGCAAACATGGTTCTTTGGATGAGATGATTATGGATGCCGATGGTTTTGCTGGAGTTTTCCCAGAGCACAAGTACGAGATCGTCAAGCGTCTGCAGGGTTTGGGCCACTTGTGTGCCATGACTGGTGACGGTGCCAATGATGCACCTGCTTTGTCCCGTGCCAACGTCGGTATTGCCGTTGAAGGTGCGACTGATGCCGCCCGCGGTGCTGCCGATATCGTCTTGACGGAGCCCGGTCTTTCCACCATCGTCCATGCTATTCGTGGCTCTCGTATCATTTTCCAGCGTATGAGGAACTACTCAATCTACGCCTGTGCCGTCACTATTCGTATCGTTGTCTGTTTCGCTGTATTGGCTTTCGCGTACCAGTTTGACTTCCCGCCATTCATGGTTCTTATTATCGCGTTGTTGAACGACGGTACCATCATGACTCTCTCCGTTGACCGAGTGCTACCCTCCAACACTCCAGATAGTTGGGATCTGGCCGAGATCTTTGCCTTCGCTGTTGCGTATGGTTTGTACCTGACCATGTCAACGTGAGTTCCCTTTTTTTTTTTTTTTGTGAGCATTTTTGTCAACAGCTAACGTTCTAATATAGGATTTCCTTGGTCATCATCATCATGGAGACCAACTTCTTCCATAACAAATTTGGTGTCACGCTTGAGGAGTACCCTGTCCAGGCCAATGACCGTCAACTCCACATGGTTGTCTACCTTCAAGTCGCCATTATTTCTCAGGCTCTGATCTTCGTTACTCGGTCGCACGGATTCTTCTTCATGGAGCGTCCTTCCGCTGCTCTCTTCTTTGCTTTCTGTCTAGCACAGCTCGTGTCTTCGATCATCGCAGCCTACGGCGACTGGGGCTTCACCAAGATACACTCTATCTCTGGTGGATGGATCGGTATTGTTTGGGTCTGGGTGCGTTTAGAATTGATCAATATCCTGTTTTTTTTTTTTCCTTTCTTTCTAACCAATGCATGTAGAACATCGTCTGGTTCTTCCCTCTTGACTACATCAAGTTCGGTATGAAGGCCACGGTTATCAAGTACCTCCGCGAGCGTCGCGCACGCCAAGTCGCTGCTGCACCTCACGATGCGGAGGGTATTCCCATCACTCGTACCCAATCGCGCGTTGCCTCTATCAACGAGTCCTTGTATTCCAATCGTGTATCTTTCATTAAGAGGGCTGCACGGAAGGTTGGGTTTGGTGGCAGAATTTCGATGAAACCGGAAGAGTTGCAGCGTTTCAGCAGCATCCAAGCACAGCGTGTCGGTGCGACTTTGGCTCGTAACCCGTCACGCACTGCCGCTTAATTGAGAGAAGTTTGTGTGAAGAGTCTGGAGACGATTATCTCGATTTGTTCGCTCGTTCTTCGTTATCTTAGCGGAACTGGTGTCATTTACTTTATTGTCTCTCATTCACGTACTATTAGATCCTCCACGCGCATTATTTTTTAAACATTACATGGTTGCAATGCTAGTACATGACATCGGATATCCCCAAAAGGTAGAGTGTGTTTGTAGGAGTGGCTTGGAGATTGTTCCTGACAAGGACTGCTTGGAGGTGTATAGTTTGATTTCGATACGTATCCCATTCCATGACTTTGTACGACTTAATTATCTACCTCTACACAGAAAAATACAACTACTATTTAGACTCTACTTGTGAGATACTTGAGGGTCTAAAAAAGGTGTCTTGACAACAGAGACCGACATTATATATTATATATTGCATGACTGCGCAGGCACAAGTGAAAATGCAACTGTTTTTCCGTGTTCAAGCTCTGGGCAGCAGTTCGTACCCCGAGTAATGTTACTTGGAATAGCCGAATAGTCCGTTCCACAAGGAAGAATCACCATACAGGAACCACCACCAAGTGCAGGAAGGAGGCAAGCGGAAGGCGGTAACGGGCGGTTGTAATTTAGTTGAATCGATCAACTCATATCCGATACTCACGGTGCAGAGTGAAAAATTTGAGAGGTTGACTGCGACTTCGGTGACTTCTTGAGTATGGTTGAATCGTTGAACCGACTTTTTTTTTTTTTTTTTTGTAGAGCGCCGATGAGTATTCAGAGTGAAAATCAAGAGAAAATGTTGACAACGGCGGGGATGGGCAACAGCCTGGAAAAGAAACAAGGGCAAACTCGTCCCGGTGCCACTATTGTGTCATTACTATTTCGTATAACGTGGGCGGGTCGCAACTCCGGTCATCAATTATGCATTTGAGACTGTTTCGAGTAAGATTACCCTCGAATGGTGCTCTTATCTATTCCGGCTTCCTGTCTTCGTACCGATTTTTGTGTCAGCAAGGGGCCCCGCGTTATGTAACCGCGTTTAGATACACCACCTACAAAAGCGGCAGATTCGTCGATTTCTTGGTCTCCTACTTTCTCCCCCGTCCTCCTTAATATCATGGACACCATCGACCACATTCCTCTCCAGAAGATTCGCGAGGACGGCAAGGACGAAGTCGACAACGCGCACCCTCATTCGCCTGACCATTCTCATCATTCACCCTACCACGCTGATCCAGCAAAGAGGAGACGGCGAAGTGCATCTGTGGACTATGATTTCTTTGACCCTACTGGTGCTGCGGGACTGGAGAGGCGCCTCAGTCACATCTCGACTCGCACCCACGACAACGTACGCCCCACCAACGATTCCGACGTCACTCTATCAATTCCTGCTGATGGTTCATTTGATCTGGAGAAAGCCATGCGCGCTGTCGTGAAGAGGTATGTTTCAAACTTGTCGCTCGCTGATTGTATCACGCTTACAATGTCCGCATTAGACGCGAAGAGGCGAACATCAAGGATCGCCAATTGGGTGTTGTGTTTGAGAACCTCCGAGTCATCGGTCTTGGGGCGACAGCGTCCCACCAGGAGACCCTCGGATCGACGCTTAATCCATTGAATATCGTCGAGAAGATTCGGACCGCGCGCCATCCTCCTCTCCGAGATATTCTTACCGGATTTGAGGGTGTCGTTCGACCTGGCGAGATGATACGTTCGTGCTTTTTCCCACTTTTAAATCCTCTCTGGCGCTGATGCATCATTACATTTACAGTTGTCTTGGGGCGTCCTGGTTCTGGCTGCAGTACATTCCTAAAGACGCTTGCGAATCAACGGGAAGAGTACCACTCGGTTGAGGGTGAAGTCCATTACGACTCTCTTTCTTCTGAGGAGCTTAGGGACCATTATCGTGGGGATGTTCAATATTGCCCCGAAGACGATGTCCATTTTCCGACCTTGACTGTCGAACAAACCCTCAGATTTGCAGCCAAGACACGCGCTCCTCAAGAGCGTGTTGGCCATTCGAGAGCAGAGTACGTCGACATGATGGTCGAGGTCCTTACCACCATTTTTGGTCTGCGACACGCCAAGAGTACAATGGTTGGCGATGCTGCTATCCGCGGTGTTTCCGGAGGTGAAAAGAAGCGGGTGTCTATCGCCGAAGCCATGGCTACTCGAAGTAAACTGAACTCATGGGACAAGTACGTTTGCATCTCTCTCGTCTTTTGAATATATAAATCTAACAACAAAATCTAGTTCTACTCGCGGTCTCGATGCGTCCACTGCCCTTGAATTCGGACGTGCGCTGAGAATATCCACCGACATCGACAATCTCAGCACCATCGTTTCAATCTACCAGGCAGGCGAGACGCTCTACCAACTGTTTGACAAGGTTTGCGTCATATACGAAGGAAGGATGGCCTATTTTGGGCCCGCCGACCTAGCAAAACAGTACTTCATTGATCTGGGATACCTTCCGGCCAACAGACAGACAACACCCGATTTCCTTGTTGCCGTCACAGACCCAAACGGTCGCATCCTGAATCCTGACGTTCCGAACCGACCTCGCACCGCGGCTGAATTCGCCGAGTGTTTCCACAAGTCGCCTTTCGGTCATCAGAATCGCGAAGACATTGCTTTGTACAAGGAAGCCTATGTAGGGTTACCCGACAGAGCCCATTACTATCGGGAGAGCGCTCGCGCAGAGCATTCGAAGAATACGAGGCGAAGCTCGTAAGCATCTCGCTCTTATTAACAGGAAACTGCTCATGTTTCTCACAGACCCTATGTTATCTCCATCCCTATGCAAATCCGCGCTGTGATGCTGAGGCGAGCTCAAATCCTTTGGGGAAGCAAACAGGCGACTATCATGAATCTAGCGTACGCTTTTCCCCCTCAAATTCATGATCGTACGAGCTTGACTTGTTTTGTGTCTAGATCGTTCATTCTCCAGGGTGTGATCGTCGGCACGGTTTTCGTCAACGCTCCGGACTCGACCTCGGCATTCTTCAGTCGAAGTGGTGTTCTCTTCTTGTAAGCCTTTTCCCCCATTTTTTAAACTATGTCTAACTAGAACCTTTGCAGCGCGCTTTTGTTTTCTGCCCTATCAAGTATGGCAGAGATTCCTGCTCTATTTAACCAACGCCCCATTGTTGCTCGACACAAGAGAGCTGCATTGTACCATCCCTTCATCGAAGCTGTCGCTCTTACCTTGGTTGACATTCCTATCACGTTCTTGACTACTACGGTTTTTGGCATCCTCATCTATTTCATCGTCGGTTTACAACGGACAGCCGGGCAATTCTTGTTTGTTTTTTTTTTTTCTCTTCTACCCTTTTGGGATCCTCGTTTGCTGAATATCTCGCAGTCTTTTCCTTTTGTTCCTGGTCACAATGGCATTAACGATGAAAGCATGGTTCCGTGCGGTCGCTGCCGCTTTCAAGGCTGAGTCGGAAGCGCAGACGCTAGCCGGTAAGTCTGCCCCTCCATTTCCTTCGGCATTCCTCACCGTTTGGTAGGCATCATGCTTCTCGCTTTGGTAGTATATACGTGCGTATCTCTAATTACTCCGTATTTGTCTAGTTTTCTGACAGTATTGTAGCGGATTTACGATCCCGAAACCATCCATGATCGGTGCTCTCAAATGGATATCATACATCAACGTATGTCCTCTTTTATGGCCAAGAGTGACTTGGGAACTGACGTCCTGTTAGCCTCTTCGTTACGGCTTTGAAAGCGTCATGGCTAACGAATTCCACACACTCAATGCATCCTGCGCGGTATTTGTTCCTCAAGGAGCTGGATACGAAAATGTCAGCCTTAACAACCAGGCCTGTGACACAGTTGGATCTGTCGCCGGTCAAGCCTACGTAAACGGCAACACATTTATCTCGCTTTCGTACGGGTACTCATACAGCAATACTTGGAGGGTGCGTTGACAGATTCCATTTTTATATCATTCCGACACTAATTCGACAACAATAGAATTTCGGAATTCTCATCGCTTTCATGGTGGCGTTCTTAACCATTCTGTTTACGTACTCCGAGTTCAACACGAGTGTTGCTGGTGAATCTGCAATGGTGCTATTCAAGCGCGGGACGAAGCAACCCGTTTTGGAGCGGGAGAAGAAGGATGAGGAGGGTGCTTCCGTGCGGTCTAGCCGGGACACAATCCAAGACCCTACTACAGCTGCTGTGGACGCGGAGAAAGCTTTGGCTGAACATCCTCCGATGACGGACCTATTCAGTTGGCAACATCTGCAATACACGGTTCCCGTGGCTGAAGGACAGCGGCGTTTACTTGACGATGTCTCTGGATATGTTGCACCTGGGAAATTGACGGCTCTGATGGGTGAGTCGGGTGCGGGCAAGGTCGGTTGTAATGTTACGTTGATTGGAATGAAAGACTGATAGTCTGTCTAGACTACGCTGCTCAACGTCCTGGCTCAACGGGTTAGCACTGGTGTCGTTCTCGGAAATCGTTTCGTCAATGGACTCGCTCCTCCCAGCGATTTTCAAGCGCAAACGTAGGCTGGTTTGAATAATCCATTATCTATGATACTAATACACAGATTCTAGCGGTTACTGTCAACAGATGGACACACATGTGAACACCGATACTGTTCGTGAGGCTTTACTTGTTTCGGCGACCTTGCGTCAGCCAGCATCAGTTCCATTGGCTGAGAAAGAGGCATAGTGAGTGCTGATCGTGTGCCCTCCAGTTATGTTCGCTGAATCCCTTCGCCTGTTTAGTGTTGAAAAGTGCATCAAGATGTGCGGTCTCGAGGCTTATGCTGACGCCGTTGTCGGTTCACTTGGCATCGAGCATCGCAAGCGTACAACGATCGCTGTAGAACTAGCGGCGAAAGTGGGTATTCTGCTTTGTCTGCTTTGAGTCTTGATTTAACTGTTTTTTTTTTAGCCTAAACTTTTGTTGTTCCTTGACGAACCCACGTCTGGACTAGATTCGCAGAGTGCATGGGCTATCATGGCTTTCTTAAGGAGTCTTGCTGGTAACGGACAAGCCATTCTTTGCACGTATGTATTATGTCAATGCACTCGACGATGGAAGTTGAAGCAATTCTGTAGAATTCACCAACCTTCTGCCGAACTCTTCCAGGTTTTCGACCGGCTTCTTCTTCTCAAGAAGGGTGGACAGACCGTATACTTCGGAGATCTTGGTCACAACTCCACGACGCTCATTCAATACTTCGAGAGGAACAAATCAAGGGTTTGTGCTGCAGAAGAGAATCCGTAAGTTTTGGTTACAAATTATCTCCTCAATCTGACGGGTAACGTCATAGCGCTGAGTTTATGTTGGACGTCATTGGTGCTGGGGCGACCGCTCATGCTACTCAGGATTGGTACGTTACCATTGCTTTCAATTGATGCCACCCGTATTGAATTTGTTGCAGGCACGCAATCTGGAAGAATTCACCGGAGTGCGCTAATCTCCAATCTGAGCTTGAAAGTTTGCATGCGGTAGGAAGGAAGCAGGGCGCAGTCGAAGCCACTGTACATTCCGAATTCGCCACGTCTTGGTTCCATCAGTTATCCGTGTTGGTGAAACGTGATCTTATGTTCCGCTGGAGAGACCCAACCTATCTAATCGCCAAGTTTGCTCTCAACATAATGTCGGGCTTATTCATCGGGGTATGCTTCGTACTCATTGCTTCCGACGGGTGTCTAATCGTTTTCATCATATAGTTTACCTTCTTCCAGGCGAAGGATAGTCAGCAGGCGACTCAAAACAAACTATTCGTAAGTGCAATTAACTCATAATACCAGTAAACCTTTTAACCTAAAATTCGCATAGTCTATCTTCTTGGGAACAATTCTCGCAGCTCCTCTTTCTAACCAGCTCCAGGTTCCGTTCATCAAAATGCGCAATGTCTACGAGATTCGCGAGCGTCCCAGTCGCATGTACCATTGGTCTGCCTTGCTTACATCCCAGTTCCTCGCTGAAATTCCGTGGAACATCCTTGGATCGGGCGTATACTTTTTATGCTGGTTCTGGACCGTAGGCTATCCATCGTCTCGTGCTGGCTACACGTTCCTTGTGATGGGTGTCATCTTTCCCCTTTACTACACATCCCTCGGTCAGGCAGTTGCATCTATGGTGCCCAATGCTGAACTTGCCGCGATCTTGTTCAGTTTCTTGTTCTCTTTCGTCATGACCTTGTGAGTGCTTTTGCATCATTTACGGATTAATAATCTGGCCTAACAATACTTTTAGCAATGGAGTTTTGCAGCCTTTCAGTCAACTCGGATGGTGGCAATGGATGTACCGCGTGTCCCCTTACACCTACCTCATTGAAGGTCTACTTGGACAAGGTAAGGAAGCATTCTTGAGTTAAGAATGAATTCTGATTTCTACTCTCTATAGCTCTTGGCAGACAGCAGATAACATGTTCGTCTGTTGAACTTGTATCTGTCAATCCTCCATCTGGGCAAACGTGTGGCGAATATCTCAACCCGTACATTGCTGCCAACGGCGGTTACCTGACGAACGCCGAAGCTACCAGCGCCTGTTCATTCTGCTCAACCGCCACAACGGACCAGTTCCTGGGTAGAAACTTCAACATCTTTTACAGTCACAGATGGAGGAATGTCGGGTTTCTTTGTGTTTTCATTGGATTCAATGTGAGTCTTTTGTCTTCCTGAAGACGTAGTGCTGTTACTCATACCAACTTGATAGATTTGGGCAATTTATGTCTGTACATACTTATTCCGCGTGCGCACAGAAAGTCTGCTAGCTTCGTTTAAAAAGAGAATTGCTCGTCGTCGATAGATGGCTCCACGCTTATTGGACTGATTATTTAAATAAATAAATCTAGGAATTTTACTATCGCTTGCTTAATCTTTGATATCTACATTTTACACGCATAGAAGTTTCGTTGTATATTAACACAGTGTACACCTTACGTCCGCAATGCCATCATGGTTTACTAGAACTATTGTTTTCTTTTTCCTGCACAGAAATGGCTAGTTCGAAATGCCGAAGCTCAGAAATAGACACCGTCTCGTGTTTCAGAACCGCCAAACTCCTCCAGATCCTGGTACAGGTTTCACCTTCGATGCAGCGGATTTTGGTGTGGGGGGGGTGAAATAGATGAGGCCTCTCTTCAAGGTCGTGTGTGCTGGTTGTCAGGCTTTCCAAATATTCTTCGCTTGTTCTACGTTACTTACTACGTGCTAGGAGATGTTCGTGGCTCTTCAGTGGGGATTCAACTAGGCGATTATCAAACAGGCTATTGCCGTTATCTTTGCAGTTTCGGCCTATACTTGGTGCTCTTACTATTGGAATCGGCATTGCAAAACTTGTCCACTCGTTTTCTTTGCCTAAGAGTCCCGGGGAGGTCGGAGCTCTGCAGTGCATTGAGCATCGCACCCTCCGATCTTCAGTCTTGGCGAATCTCAGTGGATAGTTTATAAGTCAAGACTCGTCTCTCCATGGACCCTCTATTTCTTGCCTTCAAATAATGTTCAGGTCTATCCTGGTTGGTCTATTTCTCGGTTTCCCTGCTCTGGGTGCTCCATATCACCACCAACCAGGAAGCAGCTGTGATATCTCTGAAGCCAAACTCGTCCTGCC
Organism: Guyanagaster necrorhizus; assembly: GCF_019112545.1. Lineage (NCBI taxonomy): Eukaryota > Fungi > Basidiomycota > Agaricomycetes > Agaricales > Physalacriaceae > Guyanagaster > Guyanagaster necrorhizus. The sequence continues at coordinate 1,023,830 of NW_025064886.1, read as the reverse complement.
TCCAGGGGTGAAGCTTCCGCCACCAAGCGAACCTCCTACTCACCTCACTGTCGGTGTGGGGACGCAGAACTATACCTGCTCGGAAGAGGGCACTTATACGTTAGTTTCCAGTATGTATTATTACTATTTCTGACACGAACTCATAAACCCGCAGAAACGTCGGCGCCGTGGCATCCATTTTCGACATCTCCTGTCTTTACGGCACATCTCTCTTCGACAGCATCCAGGACATCCTTCTGGCCGCTTGGGACAAGTCAAACTCGACTTCTGCCCGTGACATTCCACACGGACTCACTCTTTTGGGCGAGCATTTATTTATCATCAATCCCATAACTGGGACCGGGATCAGTCCAAAGTGGGATTTTACTGCTTCGACCGGTAATCCAGAGGCGTTCGTGGTGGCTAAGGTGACAGCAATGAGCCCTGCGCCTACTGGGAGCCAGGATGTCGACTGGTTGTCCCTGGATAGGATCTTGGGAAAACTTGCGGATGAGGTGTACCGGACCGATACGAGAGCCGGGCAGCCACCTGCTTCAGTAGGCGTTCTCTTCCATACTACGTGTTGATTGCTCATAAAGTGTTCCGCAGTGTACCCCAGGATCAGAACCTATCACGGTGAAGTACTCCGCGAAGTACTGTGAGTGTCATCCATTTTTCCCGATGTTCGTTCCTCAGATATAATCCCTAGCATTCTTTGGTGGATACTTGTAGGGCGCCTATAGTATGTATAATTGATGTATTTCTACGGACACTTGTAATGGTGGCGTAGAGTGGACTGCTAATGTATCCCCTTATTACCACTGAATTGTCGTTAGTATGCCGCAATGTTGTAAAAATACATGATTAAATGCTTGATACACGTTGTACTGTCCCAGTAAGTAAATAGTCCGATGTAAGGATATGTGAGTGGATGAATAACAATGGGAGGCAGCGATTTATTTCTATGAACCAGTTTCTATCCATTTGAAGACCTAAAAACAAAACTGATCAAACAGATGGCAGCAGGATGACAATGGTCGTACCGCTCGTGTCATATCTATATACAAGGATTGTTGGACAGCGTGGACATCACCTGTATAGTAAATTCGTTCGTCATGGACAAAAATATACGTCGTAGGGTGACCTGCAATCAAAGTTGAGCATGGAGCATAATATTTTGGCATTTTCAAAGACAGCACGTACTGCCATCGGAATTTGTCCACTCGGCAGACAGTTCATACGTCGAAGGGTCCAGGAAGAACTGGAACGATCCTTTAATTAACAAAATTGACAACACTGAGAAAGGTACTAACGACATTTGTCTCAATATACGTCCCTGTATTCGTATCAAAAGTTAGCGTGTTCCCTGGGTATGCTATGGCCCAAAGTTAGCCAGTGCCTACACCCAGCCGAAAGATAGCAAAGGGACGAACCGGTCACTTGCGTGGTCCGAGCTAGATGAAAACTAGCGAAAGTTTAATGTTGGCGCGGTCTTCCTAGAAATTTAATGCCACCTACTTCTTCAATCCAGGTCTGAGAGATTGACCGAAAAAACCTGCAGTGATGCACATCTTTTCATCCTTGTTCTAGGAGAATTATCAGTTGAATTCGTGGCTCGTGAGAAAGGGCACCAAGCGTACCGGATCATAGACTTCTCCTCCGTACCCATACGCGGTGTAGGTGTACCGTGGAGCAGCTTCTTTCGTATGTATGACCTTGTGGCCATCAACATAACCTACTAGTCGCTGAAGGCCGTGTCTTTCGTAGATGGCGATATAACCAGTCGAGGACCTGTGAGGCAAGTTATTCAACATTCATCAATGGTTGCATCAAGACATTCTTTACCATGTCGGTACTGAAGAGACGACTGCAGATGGAAATACATGTTACTTAATGGCATCAATTCAAAGGGGGGATAGCAGACGCACATGTCGTTTTTCTCATTCTTCTCGGAGCCTCATGCAGAAGCGGGAGGAATGAATGAGTTTCCGACTTTGGCAGTGGCTCTCTGAGGTTCGTGTCCGTTGACGGCTGCGCGCCGCGCAATCTAAACGGATACTGCAGTTCGTTCATGTATAGAGTATCAGGCTCATTGAGAGGTAGTGAAAGGATAGTTTGGAAAGCGGCGAAAACAGAAAGGAAAGTAAATATGTTGGTCATCATTGGTGCGAGTGGGATGGTGAAAATGAAGGCAAAGGAATATAAGAAAAAGAGAACGGCGCTTTATAACCGCATTCTGACGTCTCGACTTTTATTTCGGGAGCTAATTTCCAACGAAGGAGCCATCAAATAATAGAAGACCGTCAGAAAAGGACCGTGAGATACCACCCCACGTCGATCATATATATACTCGTTCTAGTCCTGCTGGCAAATTCAACATGCCACGCCGCCTTTGACCTGTTGCAAAAAAATAAAATAAAATGGGGAACAATTGGAAGCCATGCTATTTGCAGGCAGACTATAGTACCCATCGTCGTACTAGGTCGTGACTGTACCTGGCAACGGTACGCAGCACAAAGATATATTAAGCATCATGGTTTACCAGGGTCCCCATCTGTCCATAAATATTAGCAGAGAACGAACGTAAATAGTCCAAGTGCAAGCACAGTGTCATGGAGAAGAAGAGTCAGTATACGCAGGTGGCGGAAGGTCGGACAATCTCGCAATCTCCCTCACCAACATCTCATTTCTTCGCCGAAGCTCGGCAACCGGTTCCTCTTCCTCCAGGTCCTGCGTCTCGCCACCCTGATCATGTGCATCAGATGCAGGTGTCGTAGCACTGTGACTAGACTCAGAGCCAGAGAACGGCCCTACAGAAGGCTGCATCACCTCTCGCCTTTTGGTAAGGATAGCCACTTGGGAGGCAACTGCAGAGCTGAAAGACGATAGCAGGGAAGCTGACGGTGTGGGCGACAAGGTGCCGACGGGACTCATGTTTCGGATGTTTTGTTGTAAATTGTTCTGTATTTCTTCTAGCTTCGCAGCTTGCGAAGGGAGGACTTCGTCTGCGGCCGATACTGCCCCTTTCCCTGTTCCACCGTTGCTCTCCGAGTGAATTCCCTGACAAGGCCCCGTTGATGTTGCACCAAGGCTTGGATCGTCCAAGCTACGTCTTCTGTTGGCGTAGACTTCATCCAACTTCGTGATCTGAGAAGGAACAGGGTTGAAGTCGGTTGAAGGGAATGCGCTGGGGGCATGCGAAGTGCTACGTTCTGGGGAGGGTGGTTTGATCTTTTCGAAAGTTGCTAATTGGGAGGCGATGACATCCCTATCCGGGGGAAGAGACACTGCGGCCATTAAGATAGGACCAAAAGAACCATACGGAACAACCTACAGCGCGTAGTCCCTGTTATGGCTTTTGTTGGAACAGGAGGTGAATCATCATCAATCCTATGCGATAAAATTCTTCGGCCACTTGTACCCGGCATTCTGATCGTATAGACGTCCTCTTCTGGATCTATCTGTGTATTGGATAACGTCGTGTTGAGATGGTGGGTCGGTAGGATTTGTCCTTGTGCAAATGAAATATCTCTTGATAGTGTGGGTGGGCTATAGGCAACGCTATTGAAAGCACGGACTATTGGCGTGCCAGTCATTTGTGTATATGGACTGCTGGATGCAGACAATAAGCGTGCGTCAGTGCTGTTTGTATCGTACGCGCGTGGTTGATCGTGGCTAGGACCATTTGGGTCGTCAAAGAATGGAACGTCCCGGGAAGATGATTCCGGACTTGTAGAAGGCGCAATCAGAGCAGGCGGTGGGATAGTCACCCCTGCCATACCTCCTTCCGATGACTCAGCCGTCGAGACTAGTATGTAAATTTGAACACCACCAGATTGAAGATGAAATGGAATAACAAACGCACCGACTTTGTATTGAAACGCTTCGTTCGTTCCATCGATCTGGAAATCACTGCCTGCACAGTGTCTTCGCTTCCAGCACCAATAAAGAAGACTCGATAGTACAGCCAACGCAACGAGAGATGCCAAAACAGCGCCGACGATGGTACCGGTGTTGTTCTTAGGGCCCCCGTCATCTGACGATCTTGTTGTTCCTGTTGGGATTGGTTCTGATGTAGACGATCCTGATCCAATGGAAGAAGTGCCAATATCTTCACTTTTCCCATATATTGGCTCGTAAAGAATGTAATCCAACTCGAATACCTGATCCCCGGAGATCTCGGTCAGATTAACAGCCACCTCATGGTCTCCCGAGGAGAGACCTGCCGCACTGAGCAAAGGAAGATTTGCCAATGCGATATCGTTGTCGCCACTTCCAGTGACATTAAACCCATCTTGAGATGAACCGTCGATCTCAAAAGATACGGCAAGACTCCCACTCGCCGATTGCTGAACACCATATACTGATACAGCGCTACCTATAAGCAAAACAAGAGTTGAGAGAACGGGCAAAATGTGTTCGCGTGAGAGACGTACCAGAGAATCGAAAAGTAAATCTGCTGCCGGCGGAGTTGCTCCTATGTACACCGCCTCCGTAGGGAGTGAAAATGATTGAATCACCTGAACCGTTCGTCTTGAAGGTATCATCCGAGTTCTGTGACCACGAGCCGTTGTAGCTGATCAAGGAATCGCTATCATCGATGAGTATGAACACGCCGGGAGAAAGTCCCGGTGGGACATCAGAGTCAGAGTCTGTATCGACAGTATACGTGACATAGTCGATGGATACAGGCGATTCCGAGTCGATGCCTCTGCATGTAACGTTGACCGTATGGGCGCTGTTGCTTAGACCACTGGCTTGGCAAAGTTGTTTGTATATGTTCGACTCTTCATCACCGCCACTGGCGTTACACGTCGTCGCGTTTTCGTTATCAACAGAGATAGAGAAGGACACATCTTCCGTTTCCCAAAGAACGCCGCTCCACGCAAGAGATGTTCCTGAAAGCGACTTGCGTTGAAAAATGCAAGTCTGATAGACATAAAACATACCATAGAACGAGTAGGCAAAAGAGAGCCCGCTGCGCGCCGCGTCATGTGTACTGTCATTGATAAACTGACTGGTATGGCCCTCCCCTGTGCCCCATTGGGAGGAGCCGATGGAGGGATTGTACTTCAAGAGATTGTCATCGACGAGAACGGTACGGGAATTGACCATGTCTTTGCGTGGGTGCTGTGAAGGAAAATTTGTTCCGAACTAGATCAAGAGGGCACACAAGCTTCGAGGGACTGCCAACGGCACCGAGTCTTGAGTACTACTGAGGCTTTCACTTGTCAATCCCGCATTAACGCCACCCATAGTGAAAAATCAACACAGCCTCCGTGCTTCGCAACGCCAGTGCCAAGATGTATATCGTTGAGGCCAAGAAAATAACGCCGTAACAGTAACTCTGAGCCCACGATATCGCCTCCGCCAGTCGAATGTTTCATGAAAGGGAAACTATGCGAAGCCGGACGCAATCTTGCATTATACTATACATTCATTGATATCGGTCGTGAACGAGTGCAAAGAAGTTGTCTACCCGTACACTTTGACCCATGCAAAATCGAAATAGGCATCAATGAAGGCTGCGGGATTGTTGTCGACATAGTCTAGTAAGCGATCAGATGACATCAGAACACGAGAGCAAAGACGGCTTACCAACGCAGGTTGATGGGCAGCTGGAGTCCGAGTATACAGATCCTGCCCAATCACCACCTATTCAGTCACGTACAAGCTAGTGTAAGAAAGATAGCCTCTTAGAGAACATCCACCGCTTTCACTCACAGAACGTCACTACATGAAAAGATCATCCTATCAGAGCATAATCATAATCACCAGCCGGGTAACTGCTCACAGTTGATGATGATGTTGTGAGCACCGAAGTGGTCGCTTATCGAGCATGAGGTGTCCGGGAAGTATGCAAAAGGAATGCCCTGCCCGAGGTTCAAAGATTGCTAGGACGTGTTGCTAGTACCAACACATACCCAGGCATCGGTATCAACACTGGGGTTTCCATCTTGGACATCGGCTGGGACGTTGTTATTGTTTCGAGCCCAAAACCAAATCTTGATGAAAGTATCAGTCCGTTCGACAGCGTACCTAAATAAAAGATGTTCTCGCCCAAGATAACGCAATTCGAAGAGAAATTAACTCGCCATCCTCCACCATTGTCATTAAAGGGTGGTCCGTAGCTAAGCGCGTTCTGAATTTGAACACCGCAGCCGGAGTTTCCATTGACTGCAGTGTCACAATCATAGGTGAGAGCAACTCCTATCAGATCGTGAGAAGATTAGATCAGATCAAAAACTAATCATTACCAGTTTCGTTCCGAGAAGTTGGCATTGTACAACCTTATGCAGCGCTGTAAGACGCGAATGAAATTTCGAAGAGAATATGAACACACCTGGAGAGGTGTGCAAAGTTGCCTGATTATATGTCTGATCATTAACCCCTTCCAGAATATCGATCTCTCCCTTTTAGAAACTGGTGAATACAGTTGTCGAAGCCTGCCGCCCAGAGCTTACCATCGTTGGCCACGGATCAGCAAAAGTCCATACTGCAGGCCAAGTACTATATTGAAACACATAAGAAGTTATGTACTAGTTCGAAGCGCAAAGATATCCACCCGCAGCCTTGCGGCATATGACGAATGTTGAAACTTAAAAAATAAATGAACTCCTGAAGATCACGAAACCGCGTTGTAAGTATACTTACACCATCACCGTGTTGCTTCCATATTGTTCGTTCGATTGCAGTCTAACGGAGTTACGTCCAGGACCAGTGGCTGATAACACAGTCGTGAAGTCCGAGCGCAAAATGAAAGTATCATCAGACGCGTAGGTCAGATTCTGGCTGGCTGCAGTGGCAGCGTTGACATAATTTCTAGATTACAGGAAGGGTCAGAGACGAGTATATAAAACTATTGGGTCCAAAGGACATACACACAGCCGTTGGTTGGGTCAGCAATGGCTTCATATGTGAAGCCACTGTTGAACTGGGACCCTACAAAGCTATCGGTCTGGGAGTAACTTACACTAGCCACTGGGGAGGCAAGTGAAGAAAAGAGGGCGACTAAGACGCTGCTAGTGAGGGAAGGCATGAGACCGTATGAAGAAGAGATTGGACTGGTTTCCAGGTAGCTGAGAACGGGTAGGACACCTTTTATGCATCGCAATTACCTGACCAGCCAAACATGTTTTCAATTGACCCAAACGAGGTTACCAAAGTCACCAGTGAAAAACCCTAAGGGAAACGCATATAGTTTGAGGTCCTCAAACCACAAGGCGCGTCGTTCAGCTGATGATCGTTTCGAACAAACAAGCTTGTGATAGCACAGTCAAGAACCGAAAAAATGCATCTAATGCTTTGACCAGCAAAAAAGTATGAAAGGTAAGGCTTTCGATATTATTACCCATGATCTTACGAGAAACGGGACCACGTAGGAAAGGTACAGGCATAAAAACAGTGTCACTAAGATGAATGTAAACCAAATAGTATTTAATCCTTGGTTGCATAGGGACGTTACCGGTAATTGACTCGCAGCGGTCTATCCATTATTAGACTGCCTACGCCTGTAATCCAGTCATCTTCACGTGATGTATGTGATGGTCTCAAACTACCCGCGTCAACGGCGCAGTATTTCGCTGTTAATACTTGACCCAGGCGGTGATACTTCGGTGAGCATATGATAACTAGGGCACAAGAAAAGGCTCGATAGGAATCAGCAAGCCACACGTTGAGGGGCTCCATCCATATGACTTGGGAGTCAACGAAAGGCATGTGAAGATGCGGTAGCCAACGAACTGGTGGAGTCAAATACTACCGACTGCTTCATACAACAGACAGGCACATCATTTGGGAAGATTTAGAGTATTAGAATAGAAAAACACGCGAGCTTGCCCTATACGCACCTTCTAGAGGAAGTCCTTCAGTATTCCGGTTACCCTGTTCGGACCGCGGATATCCTTAACAGACCATCCCATAGCGGATACCATTCTGCCTAGCGAGAAGTTGATAAGATTCTGTCAGTGATGAAGCTGCGATGGAGAAGGACAAAAAAAGTCTACCATCTGGTGAATGTAGGAAACAGAGGTGCCAGCTCTTGTGGCGTGAGAAATCAGATCCGGACGCGGTCTTGTGACATCACAAACTCAACAACTCAGAAATTAATTCTCGTTGGCTTTGCATCTCCTTTAGTATTTCGTTTCGAAGGGATAGGTCGCTTGATTTTCTATCAACTTCAAACAGTTCTCGGATGCTGCATCTAAGCCACTGGCATGTGCAAAATAAGGACAGCTCGATATGCCATTAGATTGAAGACATGGCGTTTTAATGTTCCAAGCGAGCTTTACTTTTGAATAACATACTGACAGAAACTGAGTCCGGAATCCGTGGTCGGAACGGGAAAACTTTGTACTCGGATCTCTGATGAAATCTCTGGAGCACAGGCATCGAACATCAGGGTCCCATTTGGAATAACAACAGTTCAAAAAAAAAAGAAGACTATGGAACAAATACCCCAAGTGGTGGTATATAAGAAGTGAAGGTTTGTTGATAAGTTCCTCTAGTGTTTCAGATGGATAACAGGTGATAAAGCTAGATCCCGACTCTCATTTGGTCAGACCAGAAAATAAAAGAAGGCATACTGTTCCCTTCTCCGAGAAATGAAATACTCCAAGTCAATCAATATTCTGCCCACACTGTAGGAGCATGGTGGCAATAATAGTTGCATCAAGTAGTCCCAGTTGCATAGCTTCTGCGGCTATGTCAAGGGTGATTGTTCCATGACCACGGCAGATCCTCGCGAGCAGACGGGAAGACGACCCGCTCGAATAAAGCTGCGCAGACATGACATCAGTACACGGTTTTCCGGCGCTAATAGCCAAAGAAACGACATTAATGTATTGCTCTCGCGGAATCCACAGATAACGCGTCCCGCAGACATCCATCGTCCTGGAACTACGCATGAGGTCAACAGTGAGTATTCTGTCTTTGGCAAGAGAAGTTGGGAACGGATACGTACGCCTTGTCCTGAGACAGTCGCAACCAGTCTTTGACTTTTTGCTTGGATATGACTCCACGTAGCTCAACCAGTGGATGCGGTTGCCACTCGACAAGGGCGATGTTCCTGTCCTTCGCGTCTTTAAGCACGGTGTAGGTAGGCATATTGGAGTCCGTGATAAAGGCAAAGAAGGGACGTTGTTGGGGTCCAATGACGGTGCAATTCAGTACCGAAGGGTTGAACGACGTGAGGTAAAAGGTCACGTAATTGGCGGGGCCGGGAGGGGTTGGGTAAGGAAGAGCACCGAACATTGAAGGTGCAGGCCCTTGCCCCCACCCGCCATAAATATCGTTAAAAGACATCGAGGGAGAATTAGACTCTAAAGACGATGGAGAGGGCAAGACAAAGAGATGGCAATGCTGGAAGAATGAGGGGGTTTAAATACCGACGACAGGAAGCCTAGAAAGGACTGTCGAACGGAATACTCGAAGATATGACCCGATGAATGGTGATGCGGGAGTAAAAACGCGCCCTTTATAGTTCTGTGCATGGGCTTGCTAATCTGCATATCAAGCCAACAGAGCCCACCCAGATGGTTCAGAAACGATAAGTTTCAAAGGCCGCTTCCAAACAGTAAATGACTCAAGTCATGTTCATTCAGGCCCGGTTAGAACCAGACAGAAGAGGGATTTCCAATCTAGAAATCCCGGTACCTAAAAAGATGAGTCGAAAACCCGAGCAAGAAAGCCACTCGTGATAGCTCGCTTGTTGACGAGTTGTTAAATGCGATGCTTACTACTGTTTCATTTAAGCTCGGTGTGCGTTTGCTATAATAGTATCAGAGAGTGGCGTTCGGGACTTTCGAAGTCTACGCAGATCAAGAAGCAAAATAAAAATACGATTCGAATCGAAGACGAGAAGAGATCCGCCGTATATAAAGTGAAGTATCAAACTGATAATCAAAAGAATTGTGCTGAGCAGAAAATCAATTTGTGCATAGCATAGCAACGGAGAGATACCGACGGCTTGATTCTGGACCGGATAGAGTGTAAAGATTGTTTGTGTGGTGCCAATTCAAAGGGGGTAAGACTGAGACTGAGAGGTTCGAGGCAAGGCAAGTGAAGTCTAATGATTCGTTGTACAATGCCGACATCGCAGAGCGCTCTTGATGGATATGGATATGGAAGATAAGCCCGAGCAGATAGGCCAACAGAGGTCGTCCAGATGAGCACCAGATTTCCCAAGACGGCGACATAAATGCCATGCATCTAGAGTGAATCATAGTTCTTGATATCCCAATCAGTTTAGGCATAAAGTAGTGAGATAGTGACGCACAGCCGATGCAGGGTCGTGCTCCCGACGGGCGCTTTCCCACAGAAACCGCCCACCAAGCACAACGTGCACACAATTCAGTTTTTGTTTGACTCGCCTCTAATGTTTCGGACGATGTAGCGGGGTAGAAGTAACCAGTTAAAGGCATGAATTGTTGATTGTCGCAAGAAATGATGAAGGGGTGCTATAACAACGACGAGCGATGAAAAATAGAAACCAAATTGATATGTATACATGTACAAGAGACCAATCTACAGTACAACCGTTATGTAAATTGCCTCTCGGCTACATAGCGTACCTTCGAACACCGATAAGCATCGGAAAACAGAGAAATAAGCGCCAGACGTACTTCCTGGTCCACTCCCTAGCCGTTGCTTCGTAGCGAGTACGATCGGTCTTGTACAAGTGAGCAATATCAGGCACAAGGGGATCATCGGGATTAGGGTCAGTCAACATCGAACAAATCGAGAGTAAAACTGCGGCACACGAGCAATATCAGTCTCCAATCGAATACATATTTGGTCAGCGACAAACCTTTCGAAATGGTCAACGCTGGGGACCACTGGTCTCGCAGAATGTCCAAGCAAATGGAACCATTCGCATTGATGTTCGGGTGGTAGATCTTGGTCGTGAAGCTGACCTTGGGCGGCTTGAAGGGGTAGTCGGTCGGGAAGCTGATGGAGAGGAAGAAAACACCACCAGCGTAAGGTGAGTCGCCCTGAGAGAGGGAGAAGACGATGAGCATAGATGTGGCGGTGATAACGCAAGTTACGTACAGGTCCCATGATTGTTGCTTGCCATTGGAACATGTTGTCGCCAGTGGGGCCAGCACTGCAGGACGAGGGCGGGTCACGGCCGAGGTCAATCAATTCCTGAATGGCGACGAAACGGAATATGAGCAACACCGCCCCTGAAACCGCATCGCAACGACTCCAGAGATGATGAAATGACCTGAAAAGAAACAGTAAGGCATACCTTGTTAATGCGCTTGAGGGCCATTGCAGACGATACCAAGAGGCGACGAAAGACTGAAAGATCGCAGGAATCGCACAAGATCACGACGGCGACAATAGAGGCGACAGCAAGGACGATTTCAATGCGATGGGCGACGATAAAAGGCACGATGAGTTCGCAATACAGCTTGGAAGGGAAGGGGAGAAAACTTACGAGCTAAAAGGAAAAATTGACTCTGTGAGCTGGTGGTGGTGAGCGGATAAGGGCGAGTGGCAGCCTTTGTAAGTAGCTGTTTAACCACGGGACGTCTGCTTATGTCATCGATGTAGTATCCGAGTTCACCGACTTTTTCGGTCGCGCATTCTCACTATTGGCCAGGGCCTGGACCCATGGCTCAGCGCTGAAGGTTAGCTATTTTACTTGGCAAGATGATTCGAGAGACGACCAGAGCCCTCAAAATTTATTCTATGCAGGTGCCGAGGAATGCGTCGGAATGTTCTACCGAGTCACTGACAATCACTTCGATTCACAGCAGAGAAAACCATTGTATTTCGTTCCCTTCACCGCAGTCGACAGTCAAGGTTTCCTTTGCGACCATCCGGCACGCAAAATAACCAATGCCATCTCATGCTAACAGCCCAAGACATACATCCGACAACAAACCGTACAAACCTGGGTAATCGGAACCGAGAACCCCTACGGTCACAGTGACTGTATCATTCTGGAAAAACAGTTCATCTGGTTAAAAAAATAAGTAATTGCATGCACACCTTTCAAAATCTTGCACGAGGCACTGGGAGTAGTGCCTAACAAGTTTTTTTCAGAATAAATGCAGTTTGATGGCGAGAATATACATCAACTTCCTTGGACGCATGCCCAACATATCCAAGTCATCACTCGAAGATCGCCAAAGACGGGGTGAAGAGAGAAGAAAAAATAAATCAAGACAACAGAAACAAAAATGTGGAAAATGAAGAAAAACGCATCATAGCAAACCTTCATCGTCGCTATCGGCGTCGTCCTCGTCGTCGCTAACAATGAGAATTCCATTCCAAGAAGCTTCAGGCCATGGACTCTTTATGGGTCTTGGGGGAACGCCAAACGGTTTTGCTGACTTGTTACAATCTTCTTCGGCGGCCCTAAAGTTGCAGCAACAAGCAAAACAAATAAACCCTCAGCCAACGCCAGAATTGCCGAGTTGCCAGCAACCCCGCGAAGAAACGCAAACGCACCGGTTTGTCTCCCTGAGCAACCTCATGATGGCATCCTTCTCTTGTTTTGTATGTGCTAAACTTAGCTTCGCCATAAGAGTCCTACTTTCCGCTATTTGCTGCTCCAAACGGCGCTGTTTTGCAGCAAGTTCTTGCTTAGTGGCGCTAGCTTGGGTTGAGGACTGCTTGAAACCAACGGCGGAAAATGGCGGTGTCGCTGCAGGCCGTTCGTGCGGCGTTTTGAGGGTTTGTATGGTTTCAGTAATGAAAGAAATGGCGAGGTCGTCGAGGGCACTGTCCGAGGGCGATGATGCTTCAGATTTCTTGGGCACCGGATTCAGCACTGTAGGCGGTGGTATAAACGCCACGGCTGGTCCCACAGACACAAAATCTTCTAATGGTCGAGGCACGACAGAAGAGATCGAAACGTCAACGGGAGTAGGTATGAGTGTTGACTTCTGCTTCCTTCTTTGACTTGCTAAAACTAACTGGCGTAACTTCTCCTCCATTGCCATATTGTCGATGAGCTGTTTTGTCGACGAGTCGGGAGGAGTTACTAGTGTAGGTGCGTCGATGTCCATCTTCCCGCCACCGATGGAATTTCGCTCCCTTGCGATTCGTTCCTCCAGTTCCTTTTGTTTGACAGCCATGGATCGGAAGACGAAGGAAGGCCCTTTCGGCACGTTTTTCATGGCTCGTGGCTCCGAAGGGGGAGGAGTGGGTGAAGCGGACGCAGCAGGTGATCCAAGGTTAGATGTAGGTGTGAGTGTGGAAAAATTGTGGCTGGACTCTGACAAATGAGTAGTGACCGATGAGGCCGTTTGGGGGGTGGATGAGACAGTCGAAGATGCCACTGAAGAAGAGGGAATAGTGGCGGTGTCTTCGTTAGATGCGTGAAGAACTGAGCTACGTCCATAACTCAACGGAGGAGATGGATTATTATAGCTAGATGGTGTTTCGACTTCCATATCAATATCGACGTCCATATCTTCTGATTGACTTGCAGATTGGGAAGATAGCGAACTGTGGAGTACTGAAGGTGGTCCCATGTCGTTTGTGCCGACGGGGCTGGCCGTCATCAGCGATGATCCAGGATCACTGTCCAGGGGGGAAATCTTAGCGGTATCGATAGGCGCTGCCTGCCAATTCGAAGCGAGTTCGGATTGAGGAGGAAGAGGGTTCTTCTGCTGAAAAATCTCGGTGGCAGAAAATTGAGGTATCGGTGGCAATGAAGGAGCAGGATGATGAACCGTGGGAGAGAACGGCGTAAATGCGGAAGGGGTGGTCACAGATGAAGTAAGCACTGCAGCATGGACAGGAGCAGAAGCAGGCGAATGGACTTCGGAAACATCAACATAAGTCTTGCTAGCTTTTTCTAGCACTAGCTTTTCCTCCACCTCCTTCATCGCCTTCTTCACTCTCTTCTTCTCGCGCCGGCTTTGGAACTGGGCTTCCTTAGCTGCCTCTTTCTTAGCTGCCTCCTTCATAGCGGCGACGTCTTCGATTTCACCATCTTCTAACTCTTTCATCGTAAATTCCAACGCAGGTTCTGAGACAAGATACCACCACACTCGAATGAGATCTTCCCTCGGCGCCCCCTTAATGGTCGCACCAGATGTGTTGGGTGGGCCCAGTCTGGGGCTGACCCATGCCTTCCGAGCAAGTTCGACCGAAGGAAACTCAATGATAGCATTGGCGTTACTGGCTTCTACAGCAACGAAGATCGGAGAACAGTCGGACACACTCTTGCACCAGGCTCGGATGTAATTGATATTCCTATGTATCTTTGGAATTTGATCCATGACGAGCGTGCACGATGGGTCTGGTTTATAAGGGAACCGGATGGTTGAATCAGCATCCATGTGAGTGGTGGGCTTGACTCTGAAAGTGCGCCGTTTCCCCTCCGGATCACGATCGGACTGCATGCCAATCATTGTGGGGGCGGGTTTGACCTTCGTATTTGGCTTTGAGGGCAGCCTTGGTTTATCTGGAAGCGATGAAGAGGGTGCGGGTGGGAGTAATGGCGGCGGTGGTGGTGGTTCTGCAGGGGCCGGCGTAGGTCTAGGTTGTGTTCCGGACGGTGGTGAAATTTGAGGCCACTGTGAGATGTCTGAGTATATATTCCATATCGGAGCAATTGAGCCTGGGGGAGGTTCCGCAACGCTTGCCATAGAATTAACCCAATCAGATGTAGAGACATTGAGGGGTTGACCCATCGAAAAACCTTGATAAGAGAAAGGCGGGTAGACATAAGGCTCTGGATGCATAAAAAACGGATGTGGAATATCAGTTGTAGGGGGGAAAGGCGGAAACGAGGGTGGGCAAGTAGCCATAGCTTGTGCCATGAGCTGAGCCGATCCGTCGACACGGGCCTTCTTCTCTGTATGCTCTTGACGCCTCCTAGCAGTTCGCTGCTCTCGTTTTCGCTTTTTGGACTCGGATTGCTGCGCGCCACTGGAATTCCCCATTTTGTTCGGTCCAGCAACTGGCATGGGCGTTGGGGGGTCGGCCCTGGCTTTGTGTTTTCTCGCAGGGCGTCCTGTACCCACTGTCAGCAAGGCAAGCGGTATGATAGAACGGGTAGGCTGCATACCTGCCGGCTGAGAATTACTGCTCTGCTGCGAATTGCCAGCGTGGTTATCAGCAGTCCATGATTTCTCCGAGTATGCATTTGCCTGGTCTTGCACCAGGAGCACAGAGCCAGGTGCACTTTGAGGGCTTTCATTGTCGAATTCATCATCCGAAATGAATATGGGAGAGCTGCGGGAACCTGCACCACGGTGCATAGTAGAGGTGAAAGAGAGAGTCAATTATTTAACGACGTGAGAAATGGAACTTCGTATTTCTTTCTGTTTGGGTCTGAGTTGCGTTACGTAATACACCCAGGTACTAGCACGTACGGAGTTCAAGTGACAAGCGCAAGAGTAAAAAGGACCCTTGAATCGGGCAGGCGTTTATAGAGTCTGCTGTACATCATTATGCACTAAATGTATAATTGCGAACATCACTTGTCGCCAGCAGAGCTGCCAGCCTGAATGTCTACACTATATATCAATCACTGCTCTTCCCAACGCGTCCTTGCAGAGGAAGATTTCCGAAGCCCCAAAATAAAACATGATAGCACAGAAGGGAAAACTGCGCATAGGTATAAGAACTTCATCAGATGGTCTACTTTCTAAGGCAGCATTCCACCCCATATAGTACGCTCTGTGCTTTCCTCAGTGAAAACAAAGCGATACGATAACGACACTCACTTGATTTTCCAACGATATTCAGGACGCCTTTTCTAGACAACAAGGGCATGTTTCCTCTGAGTGTGAGAAGGTCATTTGAATCAGAGGAAGAGTCTTCATCCCGATTACTACAGTGACAACCGGCGGGAGAACAATGAGTCGACGACAGATGAATCGCAACCACGACACGAGATAGTAGGGGCAAATCCTGTGCCTCAATGAAAACGTCGATATGACTTAACGTCCCTCCCGTGAACAAATCAACCACTGCACGGCTTTCCGGGCAAATCTCTATGATTATGTTCTGAACAGAGGGACCCATCAATGGACATGGCACGTCATTGCCAAATTCGCCACAAATAAACCGAACAGACCTCAGGTTTGCAACTGTGCGAAGGTCAATGGAGGGATCAGTGGACTCCACTGAAGATGTTTGGTTACCAGGGATAATTCTGGGAATAGAGGACGTATTTACTTGGAAATGAATGATCAATGACCACTTCTTCAAGGTAAGGTGTCGGAATACTCAACGCTGTCCTGACAACAGGAACGTCATCAGGGCTCGTTATGACGGCTACAAATTTCTTCCATCGTAGTTTTGAACAGAAGTTATTCTTCGACAACCAGTCTTCGAAGTAGAGGAAAGAGTTAAGGCCCCCGACCTTCAAGGACTCTAACGATGCAAGATCCCATACAACGTCTTGTTGCTGAAAGCTTGACCATAGCATGGAAAGACTTTTGAGCGAAGGCCACTTCCCTGACGTTGAAAAAATGTCAGCGTAGGGAATGGACTCTACGCCGTCAAGGCATAATTCTACAAGGCCAGCGGCAGGAACGTCATTGAAAATCGCTCTAGTAAGAGGCTCGTCACTGCAGCCTCTAAAATCTATGGAGTCGAGGCCGGCTGATAACACATATCGTTTCAAGGACGTAAGGGATGTTAAGACAGCAGTGAAAATCGACGTATCGACTGTCGGGCGTTGACAGTAGGTGATGTCGAAATATATCTCCAACGTAGTTACGAGAGGAGCAATGTGAGGTGATACGAAGATCATGGTGTGGAATCTCTGGAATGTATGACCGGATAGCTTCCAAAGTGTAGTCTCGCGGACGGCAGAATCCGAAAGAATAAGCTTGATTCGAGAGAAAAGATGCAATTGACTGGATGCAACAAAGGCGCGAGATGCAAGTGCGCATGCTCGCAATGCCTGATTGTCGTCGTGATTGAAGTCAATGATCACATCCATCAGTTCTTGAGGAATGGCCATAAATTCCTGCGCCGAGGGAGACTGAGCCAGCAAGCGCATTTGTAAGATACCACTGACCCTTGCAGTTTATTTGTGACGAAGATTGTTGAGAATTGTCGAAGCGGATTAGCTGAACGCGGCACGGCACGAGGGAGAATCGGCAAAAGCCGAACTACCCACATACACTCCAGGAATTGGAAATAAGCTTACTAACTCGTCAAAAAAGAATTAAGATAATCTGCAGAACGAGTAACCCAAGTTACAGACTACTCTGGGTTAATAAGACTCTTCAGCGGGACTGGGAGATATGCGTTTGGGCTAATCTGAGGTAATGGCGGACCCTCATTAAGTACGAACGGTTCCGACTCTGTAGCCGCCTTCAATCCACCGTTTCCATACACATCCTTGGCCTTAGGTGCCTCAAATGGATGTGCCTCTGTATTAAAAACGTCTGCACGAGGTCGTGAGATCTGCAACAGTACTCAAAGAACGGAAAGAATGGGCCTACATTCGTCGA
Source organism: Guyanagaster necrorhizus (assembly GCF_019112545.1). NCBI lineage: Eukaryota > Fungi > Basidiomycota > Agaricomycetes > Agaricales > Physalacriaceae > Guyanagaster > Guyanagaster necrorhizus. Next base: position 1,006,416 of record NW_025064886.1, on the reverse strand, counting down.
GACTGATATGATTCGGGTCGTCGAAGGTCAAATACCTATCAGGACGTCGAATAAGACTCTCCAAATGCTAGAGATGAATGAGGCTTACAAGTATTTGAGCACCTCTGCCAACCAAAAGCTTTCCATATCATCTATCTTCGTGGAATTTCTGTTGTTGACATCATTTATGCCTGCGAACGCAACTGTAGCCGGAAGGAAGGTCTGAAAGCTGTTGATAGCACTTGCTGCGCGATCTAGGTACTTTGTATCGCCAGTGGCACGCCAGGCATAGAAATTTGATTCTAAGACCTCCGGTCTTTGGATGTAATCAGAGCCTGTGATGTAGAACCCATGCTCTTGGTAGAAAGACAGCTGATCTGCGTCGATGGCAGATCCGCCAGTGAAATTTCCATCACTTGAGATAAAAGCAAATGTTTCAGGACCAATACCAGTCCTAGGAATGGTCAGACAGAGTTTATTAGTAGTTGGCATGGAAACCAACTCACGCAGTACTGGCGTACGTGTTCCAGCATGCGTCGACGAGCTGCAATGCGATGTCCACAATGGTTTGGTTATTCAATAGCTTGCCACCTGTTCATTGACCAATTCAGTTGTGGTGTTCGAACACAAATATAGATAAAAAAATAAGCATACCCAACAGCCAATTACCGCCATAAAAGCATGCCAGGTGAGAGCCAACATGACGAATAGTCCCCGAAGAGTCGAAATCAGCCAGATAAGCATGATTTCCGACAGTCGATGTCTGCATTGCGCAAACTTGAACGAAAAGACTAGCCACAGATGCAGAATGACATACCCTGAGGAGATATTGAATTGATGAAGAGACGGCGGTAAACCACGTATCGACGAAAAGTGGGTCGTCTGTATTAGATAGTCGAGCATATTTGATCAAGTATTCAAAGTAACTGTCAGACCCGCCGCCCCATGTCTATTGACATTTATGGGAACTCGAATGACAACCAAAAGGCAGTGGGACACTTACAATGTATCCCCCTACGAAATCTCCTGCCGTGGGGTCGATGCCCTGAGCTGCTAAACCTGGTCGATCTTAAGTTAGTACGAGACACGAAAATTATGAACAGGTAAAATACCTGGAAGAGGAGCTGGCTGGAGATTGATAATGAGCAGGTACAAAATTCCAATGATGGGAACCTACAAGATTCGCGATATGACGGACGGCACCCTCAGTCAATTGGGCGTATGTATTATTTCCGGTGTACTCGCTCAACCTCGACCATTCTAGATCCAACTACAATGGCTGTCAGTAAAGTGAAAGGCAACGCGGGTGATAACCTTACCGTCCCAGCCTCAGCAATATTGGACTATGAATAACTTGAAGGTCAGCCACAAGGTAGGCACTGTCTCATAACGTGTACGTACGGTAGCTATGACGGGCGAATTATCTGTAAAATTAATGTAACCATACGGTATGATCTGGTTCTAATGACAGTTTAGCCCCTACGTAGCACCGAAGATTTGTCGCACTAACCTCGAGAAGCCATCCGAATGACAGTTTATCCGCGACTTGTTTGGCCTTTGCAACTAGTACCGCATCTTTCTTACCGTTAAGTTCGTATGCACTTAGAAGACCACCGACGTATCGTATCGTTGTTTCAAATACGCTCACTGTGTCGCCGGTCTTCGTACTATTGAAATCGATAGTTCCAACAAAATCAACCGCCTCGGAGAACAAATCCTAGGATTATTATTAGCCTCAGACGTGATAACAGTACAGAATCTCAGCGTACATCTAAACCCATGATTTTCTGTACAAGGACATGGGCGAGTTCCATCGTGATAGGTTTTGATTGTGACAGCGTACCATGGTATCCATTGCGTCGACAATTGATGCACCCCATCCACCGAGGCCATCTGAAAAGCTTTCGCTCACGGGAGATAGATCGTCATGACCAAACGCGTATTTCCTGCAGACAGTTTGTTAGAAACAAGAATATGAAATATGTCATTGAATGTCGTACTTATATGCAGCATAACTCTCCTCGAAAATTTCCTGGACAGCATCACGATGAGTACACGCGTCTTCAGGAAGCGTCAAACCCGCTTTCTGTACAGGGCCTGCGATAGCCGCGGTACACACTAGTACTGGGATTAACCACTTTGGTAGCCAGTGGGAGATCATCCTGGAGAGGACTGAAAGTCAGTACGCTGTAAACATTGATATATAAGGGGCGACGTATTATTAAATAGAAGACTCAGAAAGCTTCGCTTGCGCGTTGTGGCGGAGTCAAGGATAGTTTGCTACATGACCTTGAGTCGGCGATTTCGGTTGATGCAGATAAAATACAGTGAGATCCATATTAAATATGGCATATACAGATGGACAGCCGGGCACTTTGGCAGAAGAGGCGCCGCGTGGTACGTGGACAGAAGAACAGCCCGCCCCTCGACAAAGAGATTAAAAGGGGAGTTTTCCCATACGCGCATGGGCCGCCGTCTCGTGATATATACCCGGAAGTTTTTTGGCCTGATTGCGAAGATCTAGAAGACTAGTACTGGAAAAGACAGGCAGTGACGTGGCGAAGGAAATAGTAGGGAAAAAATGGAACCGATAAATTCCCGTGGTCATAACAGATTGTTCCTCCCTTAGAATTTCATCTCTGATTCGAACAGAAAACTTTCATCAGAGAAAAGATATAGTTTTATGCATTGAGGCGATAGAGCGAATAAAGGCATACAGTGATTCATGGTCTCATCTATGCATCTATGCCGTGAGTCAGATGTAAGCAAAAGCATAGTGAGTACTTGTAAGCAAGTTCACAATAATGCCATTGACGTTAAAACTTAAATATGTGGCTGTGCCATGGTGACAAAGTAACAGTCACACAAAATCGCAGTCACGACGTACAGGGCCACGTCTTAATTTCAGAGTTCACCACACCGCGGTGTCCTTATTTCATTTCTTGCTGCCTCGTCCTTTGTTTTCTCTGATAATTCGGTGGTCGTAGACGGTATCGAGCATGTCTGTTATGCTCACCAAGTTCGAGTCCAAAAGCAACCGCGTCAAAGGTATCAAAATCTTTCGCGAATACCGTGCGGTAGCTCATTTTGAACAGGGCTTGCATTCCATCCTACGCAACCTCTTCTCGCGGCAGCCCTTCATAATGGGAGCGTACAGCTCTGGAACTACAGAATGGGGGTGCTGGTGGACAGATTCGAGGAGCATGAAGGCTCGTCGTTTACTACCATTTCGCTCCGTATGCTGATCCATATACAGGACCTGTTCGAGGCGTCGATTTTCATCTGAGCCGAGCGCTGTTAGTGACAGGAGGAGACGACTACAAAATCAAAGTCTGGGGTGCGTCGACTTTTCCTCATCGTCCATTCCACGGCCTTAATTGTGGCATATACAGACATTCGGCCGCAAAACAGGCGATGTCTTTTCACTCTAATTGGACATCTCGACTATGTCCGAACAGTACAATTCCACCATGAAATGCCCTGGATCGTGAGTCCTCGTACATTTGGGTTGCTGTGGTATCCAAGATTTTCTTCTCCAGATCTCGACTTCCGATGACCAAACGATACGCATATGGAATAGTACATCTCGCAACTGCATCGCTGTCCTCACCGGTCATTCTCATTATGTCATGTCCGCCTTCTTTCACCCCAAAGATGACCTTGTTGTGTCCGCGTCCATGGACCAGACGGTGCGCGTCTGGGACATCTCTGGCCTTAGAAAGGGCTCTCCGAACACTGGTCCGGGGAACTTCGAGACGTTTGACACATTTTCTACTGTCAAATACGTTCTCGAAGGGCACGACCGCGGAGTCAACTACGCCGTTTTCCATCCCACACTACCCTTAATCCTGTCCGCCGCTGATGACCGTACTATCAAAATATGGAGAATGAGTGAAACCAAAGCATGGGAGGTTGACTCATGTCGTGGGCACTTCAACAACGTCTCGAGCGCTCTATTCCACCTCAAGTACGAACTCATCGTCTCATGCGGTGAGGACAAAACTGTACGTGTCTGGGACTTGGCGAAGAGAACTGCAATACAGACGTTCAGACGGGAACACGATCGATTCTGGGTCCTCGCCTCTCACCCAAACCTCAATCTGTTTGCAGCTGGACATGATAGCGGTCTCATCGTCTTCAAACTGGAACGTGAGCGACCTGCATTTGCTGTGAATGGTGACACACTCTACTACGTCCGTGATAAATATGTCCGTTCGTATGACTTCAATACTGGTTCGGATATTGGCCTCCTGAGCGTGCGGAAGTTCGGCAGCCCCTACGTACCCCCGAGAACCTTGAGCTTCAATCCTTCAGAGAAGGCCGTTATTACGACAATATCGTCCGACAACGGAATATTTGAGCTCACATCGCTACCTCAGCAGTCGCAGGCCGAGGTCAAAGATTCCAGCGTGGATGGCAAGAGGGGTTCTGGACAAAGTGCAATCTTTGTCGCTCGCAACAGATTTGCGGTATTAAACAAGGCGTCACAGGTAGGTCTGTTCATATGAGGAACGCTTCGTGGCTTATGTTTGTTCGCAAGATCATTGAAGTCCGGGACTTATCGAACACCGTAGTGAAAACTGTCAAGCCACCAGTCCAGACGAATGAGATCTTCTATGGAGGAACATCCAGTATTATCCTTAGTTCCACAGCATCTGTTGTTCTCTTCGACCTTCAACAGCAGAAAACGATAGCTGAGATCAATAGCCCTCCTGTCAAATATGTCTCCTGGAGTGCAGACAGTTCAATGGTTGCTCTGATGAGCAAGCATAGTATGCCCTATTCAGATTGTCTTGTTAATCTTTTTTATTGATTTGATTGTAGCGATCACCATCGCCAATCGGACTTTTACACAGAGTAGTCTCATCCACGAGACTATTCGTATCAAGTCTGGTGCTTGGGATGACTCTGGTGTCTTTATCTATTCTACTCTCAACCACGTCAAGTACTGTCTATACCAAGGGTATGTCCATCGTGTTGTGAATAGCTAGGTGAAAAACTGATCTTCACCAGCGACCATGGCGTTATATGCACTCTGGATAATCCTGTATATCTTACTCGGGTCAAGGGAAAGACCGTACATTGTCTCGATCGTTCAGCCCGTCCTCGCACGATTACATTCGATCCTACAGAGTACCGATTCAAGCTTGCTTTACTTAAGAATAATTATGAGGAGATGTTGTACATCATCAAGACGTCGACGTTGATAGGGCAGAGCATTATCGGATATCTACAACAAAAAGGATTCCCCGAGGTATGACGCAAAGCTTTTCATATGCAGGAGCAGATATTGATTGTCGTACAGATCGCGCTTCATTTCGTGCAGGATACGAATACCAGATTCGAGTTAGCCATTGAGTGCGGAAATCTTGAGGTGGCAATGGAAACTGCTAGGACGATTGATCGACCTGAATGTTGGGAACGTCTAGCACAACAAGCTTTAAAGCAGGGTAACCACAAGGTGTGCAGCTTGGCCATTGTTTGAGTTTCTGGCTGACGGTACTATGTAGATTGTCGAGAAAGCGTATCAACAAACGAAAAACTTTGACAAATTGTCGTTCTTATATCTGGCAACTGGAAGCACCGACAAGCTGTCGAAAATGCAAAAAATCGCTGACGCGAGAGGGGATCCCATGTCGCGATTCCATAATGCTCTGTACGCGGGAGACGTTGCGGGCCGAATAGCTGTTCTTCGGGACGTTGGAATGCGTGAGCTGTTGCTTATCCTGTAACAAGAACTGTCATTCATTGTGTTACAGATCCATTGGCATACCTCACGGCTAAAACCAATGGCCTAGAGGAGCTTGCAGAAGAAATTCTTGAGGCGGCCGGACTCACTGCTGAGGATGTAGATGACGTACCTGCGTTTGGGCCTTCGACTCTGAAACCTCCACCTATTGTCTCACAGACAACCGACCTTGTTTGGCCCGTTGTCTCTACTGGAGAAAACTTCTTCGATCGTGCCCTTGCCAGTGGAAGCCTGGAAGGAATCGAGTCTTCGTTCACCAATGGAGATGCAGCTACAGGCAGCTCCTCAGCTTTGGATGCTTGGGCCCAAGAAGAAGCAGAAGCCGACATCAATCCCGAAGAGGACGGATGGGAGCTCGACGCGGACGCTGAGGAAGAGCCATCCGCAGACATTAATGGTGACGTTGAGGTGCCCGAAGATGATGACCTTGGGGCTGGTGCCAACCCAGGAGTCGATGAGACTGAACTGTGGGTACGAAACTCACCGTTGGCTGCTGACCACGTTGCGGCAGGATCATTTGAGACTGCTATGCAGGTACGTTGATCGCGCAGCATCCAGAATTCTAAAGCTAATTTGACGCCCATTGTAGTTGCTCAACCGTCAGCTTGGTATAGTCAATTTTGTCCAGCTCAAGTCGCTGTTCCTCTCTATCTACCGTTCATCTCATACGTACCTTTCACCGGTTGCGTCATTACCGCCTCTACAGCTACATATCCGACGGAATCCCACGGAGACATCGCCTGGACGTGTACTGCCTGTTGCAGTCCTTTCCTTGAAATTGGTTCACACGGAACTCTCTGAAGGATACCGATTTGTGTCTGGGAACAAGCTTGCGGAAGCTCAGACTGCTTTCCGTTCTGTCCTTCGGTCACTTCTATTGATTGCCCTTACTTCTGATAACGAGGCTAAACTTGTACGTTTCCGTGTCTGTTCTTCCCATATATATCTAATGGCCTGGTTTTCTAGTGGAGAGAGACCGTAACGGCGGCCCGTGAATACCTCCTTGCTGTTTCTATCGAGCTCGAGCGACGTCGTATCGCAGAAGAGGATCCGGGAAATCTGCGGCGAAACCTAGAATTGGCAGCCTATTTTACGCAATGCCAGCTCCAACCTCCCCATCTGCAAATTGCGTTGCGGAGCGCCATTGGAGTGTTCTCTAAGGCTAACAATCAAGCCGCGGCGGCCCGGTTTGCGAAGCGTTTGTTGGAACTGAAACCTGACCCCAAGATAGTTGCTCAGGTACGTACATGTTTTTTTTTCCCTTGTGGCTCCTCTTTGTTCCGTGGTACTGATATCTCCCAGGCTCGACAACGCATTGCTGCTGGGGACCGGAATCCTCGAAATGCGGTGGATATTAGCTATGATGAATTCACACCGTTCGAGATTTGTGCTGCGACGTACACGCCCATATATAAAGGATCACCGTCGGTTCGGTGCCCGTACACGGATGCAGCGTACGTACCGCAGTTTAAGGGAAAGCTGGATCCTCTTACGCAACTCACGGAGATTGGGGCGGCTGCTTCTGGATTGCCTGCTCCTTGGTAATATACTTAGCCCGGTGGATGGTTTATTTGTTTGTCCAATACAGAAATTAATTTTTATTCTGGCCATTGTTATCCGTAGAGGACGGATATATAGGACGAGTTTGCAAAGCAGCTGGTTCCTTGGGCGCCCTTGAGCATTTCCTTTCCTTGAGGGCCAAGGTAGGTGCATGTGGTCTGTCATGCCCAAGTATGAGAGCGTGGTTAGTGCGGGGGTAACCGGCTTGGGCACATGCACCACCCAAGGAATTTGCGGTCCAGTAGTGGTAAGAATGCCTCATCATGAGGTTATTTCTGCAGAGAAAATGGTATACCAAGGATTCCTCGAGGCAAGGAAAAGAAAAGCGAATACTTTGTGGAGAAGAATTGTGATTATGCCAAGACTGGACCCCGGTCTTTCCGATTTCGGCCGTAATGAGTGAGCGGAAATCCGACCCAAAAATGTTTGACGCCAAGATGGTTGCATTCCACTTGAAAAGCTGCCAACGGGTTTGTCACTCTGCCCTTACCCATCTGTCTTGCTTTCTTACCTGCAGTCCCTCATTTTCTTAGACATGGCTTCTCAAGACACTGGCCCCCCCATGCACAAGGCCGGGACCTTCTCGACCGTCATCGACGCAGAGGGCGGGATATCACTGTCCAAGGCCAGTGCCAGTAATTTCTGGATGCATCTGAACGAAGAGGTGGATCCTAGCCAGGCAACGGGTCCCTTGGCAGCGTTTTGTTTCATGACCGGCTACATGTGCGTGCTATGATACCTGGCGACGTGGATGCCGTGGCTGATTTGCCTTGCAGCGACGTGATATCTTTCTCTGCGATCTTTGTGTGGTGTGGATTCCAAACGGGAAATTTTGCCCAGGTACGCGTTATTCAAAAAGGAAGGGTCTCTTTTCCTCCGATATCATTTTTTTCCAGCTTGCTATCGCCCTAGCTCGTCTGTTCGAAAACAGGCCAGAGGGCGGCCACGATACCTCATTCCACATGCCTGACAAGCAGGCTCTCACCTCTCTCATTGCCTTCAACCTCGGTGCTTTCGTCGGGAGGCTGGGCGATCGGATAGGACCTCACAAGCGGATATGGCTCATATTTGGGACCTTCCTCCAGGCGCTGCTTACCATGGCGGCGTCGGTGACGATATACAAGAGCCACATGCGTAGCATCGCGGATGAGCGTGACGACCCATCGTGGACGAACGTCCTCGCCTTTGCGTGTCTAGCGTTCATGAGCGCCAGTCTCGGCGTGCAGGGCATCTTGGGTAAACGGCTGAATACGCAGTTTACTACGACGAGTGCGTTCTTATGCCCATTTGGATTATTTCTCAATACTGACTCTTTTGCAGTTGTACTAACGACGGTGTGGGTGGAACTGGTGACGGACCCCCAGCTGTTCAATTTCCGGAAAATGGTAAAGTCGCGCGACCACAAGCTGATTGCGGCGGCGTCATTGCTCATTGGTGCATTCGCCGGGCGGGCTATCTTGGGTTCTATTGGTTCTGCTGCAGCTCTGGGAATTGGCACGGGCATTCGTGTGCTGATTACTTTGTCTTGGATATTTGTGCCAGGGAAGAAGGCCAGACGCTAGTAGTTGTTTATTTTCTACTGTCCATCATGCGTCGTGTGTTTTTAGAGATACCTAGACTCTCTGACAGATACTTACATACCACCACTTGTAATCTTACAGTTCGCTGAATCCAGGGAATCGGTCCGAAATTCCCACACCCCAAATTGTATGTCGCGTCGTGACCCTGAAAAGTCCAACCACCACCACGCAGCGCGTCGCGGTCGCGTAATTTGGCTCTGGAATTGACTCCAGCAGCAATGTCAGTATTCCAGCGCCTTTAACTGCTACGCCTTACGCCTTTTATTAGGACTATCTGTGAAGGGCTGCCGTACAAAAGTCTCAGTGACCATCATTCTCGCTACTTTTCTCTCTTGTCAGAGCTCTGTTTGACAAATGATAACCCCTCTCCCTCTACCAAGGCCCTCATTCGCTCTAATATCCTCCCAGAGTTGCATGCTGACGCGTGTCAGCTCGACAAGGAAATCGATTACCTACATGGGCTGCTCGACGCCGTCCAGAAAAACAAAGACGAGATCACGTCGATGGAGAGAACCTTTCGGACGCTTCTTTCACCTGTACGCATCATGCCAGATGAGATCGTGATGGAGATTTTCAAGAATGTCGCTCGCGACTCGGAGGTGAAGAGAGGCGTGGTGAAGGAAGCAGCCTGGACGCTCAGCCATGTCTGCCGTAGTTGGCGAGCCACAGCCCTGGCGTGTAGAGAACTGTGGACTACCATCTCCGTACGAATTGCAGACTATAATATCAAAAAAAGCGACAAACTGCCGGTCTTGTTGCAAACAGTGCTTGAGCGTTCTGGGAACAGGCTGCTCGATGTTTCGTTTGTACTCGAGTTGTCGCATAGCGATGGTATCAGTGAGGAAGATGCTCTCACGGACATGCAAAGGGGCGCCATCACGACGCTCTTCAACGAATCTCACCGATGGCTCAGAGCCAGTTTATCGATCCCGTCGGGGGCGGTGGAGGATCTGCTCGACCCGCATCCCGCCCTGCCTGCCCTTGTTTCCCTCTGCCTCCAGACAAAACAGCGCTGGGCAACACAAGCATACGATGGGCCGGATATCAGCCTCTGGTGTCCCCGCCTAACCTCGCTCAGCCTTCTCGGGGTCCCACCGACAAGCGTGACCCTCTGTAATTCGCTCTCACACATGTCTGTCCAGCTGTACGATAACCAGCCGACATTCTCCCAGGACTATGCCCTTCGATACCTCACGTCGCTCGAGCCCGCCGTCCTCCAGACACTGTCTTTCTCCTCCCTGTACCGCCGCGAGTACTGCCTCTCTATTGGCGAGCCTATCACATTCCCCCTTGTGGACACCCTACGGACTTTCAACCCCACCATCTTGAACAATGTGGTTCTTCCCGCCCTCCACGACATTCATCTCGGGCCTCCAGAGTACGGGCGCGCCACCCCCGGACATCGGTACAGCACACCCTTACTCCCTGCCCTTGACGACATGTTGCGCCGCTCGCACTGCTTTCACGGAATAACGCGTCTCGTGCTCGAGTACGTCATCCCCGACCAGGTGCTCGTAGACATGCTCGTATCTCTTCCCAACCTGGCCCGCCTTGTGTTGTTCTTCGCGGACTCTTGGTCAGCAAAGATGGAGGCAGGTGTAGCGATGCTGGTGGGGATCTTGGACATAGGATTTGTGGGACGTTTGGAGGAGCTGGAGATGCGTAATATGTTCGAGGTGAGCTATCTGGATGAGCCGCTTGTGCATATGGCAGAGTGGAGATGGAGGTCTTGGAGCGGGGCAGTGAGGCTGCGGAGGTTGAGATTGGGGGCCGCGGGTTACAGAAATGCAGGTACGCTAGGTGAAGTGTATAGGCGGTTACGCATTCTAAGGGATGAAGGAATGGATGTTGTCATATCTACTATGGGAACGTCGGGGTCAGAAGAATTCTTGGTTGGAAGTGGTCAATAATCACATTGACAATGGTACGAGCAGAGGGTCTTGCCATTGCTAGCCGTATTTTGTACTCTTGGATTGTATTTCTTGGTGTGGAAATTACGTTGGGCCTGAGTGTAAAGGGGGCATATATAACCGTGACAACAGCTAGGGTCTTGGTGACGGGAGGGCTTTTTTGCTTAGCGCGATGAGCCTAGGTAAAGATGGCGGGCGAAGGAAAGAAAAGAGGGAACCTGGGATGGCCCCATTTTATACCCGTCGGGAGGTCCGTGCGCGAGGGCGGCGATCTGCGCATCAGATGATCGGAACGCGTCATAGTAAACCCAAACTGACACGTAGCTAGCACAGGATTCTTATTTCTCTTGGTTGTTTGCGACGTATACATCAGATCAAAGATTACTGTAGGTAAGCGGTCGTGTTTTCGCCAAAGAAACACTGTATGACCGTTCTTGATGTCAGTTATAAGTATGGAATTGACAAATTGATTTTCCAACGACTCGGATATGTCGTCAGCTCGATATGACCCGCCCATCTTACGAGTGATGCCCGAGATATTGACATATATCTTTCCTTGGATCTGCATCGCCAACGAGCTGTTTCACTGCTATGACACTCTCTGGGTTCTCTCCCAAGTCTGTCAACAATGGAGAGAAATTGTGCTGTCTCGTATCCAGCACACGGACACTGACGATCCTAATGCGCATCTGTGGGATGCGCTCTTGGATCATTGCAATCGCTGGGGGACCATTGATATCTATCTTACTGAAGCGGACTTGACTTGTCGTCCGCCAAAGCCACAGAGACACGCTCCTCCTTTGCTGGAGCGATTCCATCTTTCCCCCAGTTTCCATCATTCCGGTATTAGTGCCAGCCTGTTTGAGTTCAATGAGGGCGTCTTGGACGCGCTTGCTACAGCTCCCTGTCTGCACAATATCCACGTCATCGGCTTCCAATCCCCATCCTCCCTCAATTCTCCCTTCGTCCCAACTGACCGATACTGATCTTTTCTGCGGATCCTCTCAAGATGACATCAATATTTTATGCAAGACCCCCAACTTGCAACAGGTATCTCTCAACGATCATGCGTACAATCTTAGCCTATCCGCCCCCCTCGAACATACATCGTTGCACAAACTGAGAGCATATAACGTCTACACATTGCCATATTTCACCCTTCCTGCACTCGAAGTATTGTTCACCATGATTTACCCAGGCAGCACTCCGTCGCCTACTCCGATTATCCACAAGTCCATCGTACGCTCTCGATGCGCTTTGCGAGACTTGCATTTGAACAGCATGGATATGGATCAGTCTCTCGTCAATTCGATGAAAGACATACCCATGGTCGCGGTCTTACGCCTCGATATCGGTAGTTCCTCGCTGGATGCATTCGAAGACTTCAGCAAATCCCTCACACATCCAGACGCAGACAAGCCCATCACCAATGCACTGTTGCCTCATCTCGTGAATCTCCATTTAGATGCACTGGCACCTACCTATGAACCATACATTCACAATGATGGTGCGGTCCAGGCGGTATATTGACCAGACACATGCCGTACGGCTACGCATTCTATGTTGCAAGTTCTTCGTAAATGAAATGTCTACTGATGATCAGCAAATAATGAGTGAAATGGATGGATTAAAGTTCTACGTCAGCATGTTTGGGGGTGTCACACTCGGAAATTACGATCCTTATGTTTCTGAAGTGTGAGGTTGCTGCAATCGATTATCCCAGTCAGAGGACGATGATGACGTCACTGTTGGCTGGCTTGGATGCGCCGCGGGGTAAAAGAGACGTTCCGCCCACAATTAGGTTTTTTCGAGGGTCGTCAAAAGGTTTTTGAAGGGGCAGACATGATCGTGGGATTGCATGAAACCTATTCAGCGGTAAGGCATTCTACCAATGGCTATTTCTTGGTCTGAATTGCAAGTATTGGTCACATTTTGTATCGCACCAATTGAACAGAAGCTGCGTAATAGACAACGGTTGGTGCAAAAATGAGGTGTGCAGCGGTGGTCGCAGACAGACACAGCCAAACAAACACTCTCAACTGCTCCTCTCACCTGTATTTCTGGTTTCTGCCTCTACTTTTCGCCCTGATGTGGCCCCACGCTGTATAAAAGATCCTATCTCATGGTCACTTCAAACTGGCAGTCCGAAAAGCGTCTGTTATGGAATCCGCGGCAAGGAAACAAATTCATCGTAGGCGGGGGATCGCAGATAACGCTGTACGAATGGACCGAAGAATACCCTGAAATTCGACATATAACATCCCAGCATGACCTTCAGTACATGAAGGTACGTTGCTCTGGTCGCCTGATACCAGTCGAGTAATCCTCTGTAGTGTTTTGCCTGGTCCCCAGACCCGTATTTCGACGATCTCGTTGCTGTTGGTAACAGCTCTGGCCGTGTGGACCTTTTTCGGCTGGAAGCGTCGAAATACGCGCGTCGAAACAATGTTCTTTCGATGGGACCGACCATTTCTTTCCCGTTGAGGAATACTCGGTCGTGCAACGCGTTGTCCTTCTGTTCGGCGGATCCCAATTATCTTGCTGTCGGGCTCGATAAAGCGCGTGGAGACTGCAGTCTTGTAATTTATGACATCGCTAGCAGTCTTCCCAGTCTTGTTCTGCCTGTGGACCCAGTGGAGACCGTCAGCTCTGCGTCCAGACGCCAACCACAGATTCCTCGAGCGGACCTTGGGCCTCGTACTGACGCACGCATCCTGCAGCAGCATGCTCCTACTGAAATCGTATCTGCTCTTTCGTTTCTCCCAAATTCAACCAATCTCCTCCTTGCCAGCATATCGTCACGGTGGTTACGGTTGTTCGACTTGCGCTCACCTATGCCCGCAACGACCAATGTTGCATCCAAGGTTTATGGCATCGCAACGGATCCTTTTGAACCAAGACGCATCGCCTCCTTTGGGGATGGTATTGTCACTGTGTGGGATACGAGGAAGTTTGTACAGCCCCTCCTCACCTTCACTGAGAGGGAAGCGTCTGCAGCCGATGGCGCTGTTAGGGATTATATCCAACCATACAATATTGTTGAGTTTTCCTCGACAAGACGAGGGACCCTGGCCACATTGGAGAGAAACGCTTTGAGAGTGAGAATGTGGGACATCATGGAAGCCCAAGCTCAATTGATGAACGACAGATCCTCTGATGGAGAGAAATCGCGAGATTCGGCACCTTCAAGCCGGACGACGAAGCGATCGTGGCCAAACTTACCGTGGGGTGGTGCGGCGAATACAGACACGGCTGTACCATCAGGAAGAGAACCAGCGTCTCAGGCGAACATGATTCTGTATGACACTCGCCAAAGTAAGTCCTCCTTTAACATACCTGGTGGCATCCGTCTTATTTATGGCCAAGCCAAGTCATTCGATCGACCGTTGGCATCTTTTGCTCTAGTTCCGTCGACTTGTGCCCATCCTCTTTCATCTAACATCATGGTTGTCAACAAGGAAGGAGATTTAGAGCTTCACGCCGTCTACGATACCCCAAAACAAGCAGCTTGGAGTGCTCGTGGAGATCTTGTTATAGGAGCAGGACTTTCATATCGTGTTCTGTCGGCCGTCAGGGACGTCGAAACCCCTCCGGAACCTTGGGATATCCTCAAGGATGACCCTGAAAGTCAGGCAAAGAGCAATCCTCCTTCGCGCTCACAATCCCGCCGGGGTAGAGAGAGAACCACGCCACCAGATCCTGACAAGTCTGCTACTCCGCCATTGTTTGGCCGTGGAGATGAAGATGGTTTCCCCCCGCTTTCTGGAGGCATAACTGCCACAAAGGCCACCGCGAATCTAGCTGCGACTCGTCCTGAAAAACGATCATTCAGTCCAGCGTCCTTGAGAGTGCATGATCAACACTTGGAAGCGCATAGCGGGCCATTGAAACGTTCATTATCAAGACCACGGAATGACACAGGGGGTACCTCGGATAAGCTGGCTGCTGCACGTCCTTATCCCGTCGGTCGCAGCTTGAGCAGAGGGAAGAAGCAGCCTCTCAAGGGTATAGCCGCGGTGATTCAGGCTGATATTTCTATGGTGATGCGACGACGGGCAATCCGTGGATACGGCCTCAATAGCGTCAGTCATCCTATTTTCACCTAAAGACTACATCACTGATATCTTCTGCAGCCTGATCACAATTCCCTTGTAGCTCAGGACGACCATGATCCATATGATGGCTCATCTCAAATGCTTTCCGATGTTTGGAAGTGGATATCATGTAAATATTCTCATTTATAGTGCTGCGGAGGATTTGCCTAACCCGTGATGCAGATAGTCGTGATATTCTTTGCGTACCGTCGTCAAAGCTTCATGGTTATGATTTCAGCTATGAGGGTCTACTCAGCATTTGGGAGGGGTTCCCAGCGTTCACGCACGCATCTTACGAGGCCCCGTCGGCTTATGGCAATACACTTAATGTCGCTGATGCTTCGGATTCTTACCAAGGACGTCGTACTGCATCGCCTGTAGTTGATTTACAGGCCAACTTCTTCGCCGCTCTCTCGGAATTGTTGGCCCGTAGTGATCTGGACTTGGTCAGGTGGAAGCCTGTAGTGACAACATCCAAGCTGTTGCAAAGACAAGTGGCCCTTCAATTGACAGGTTGGAGCCTTAGGGAAGAGGAATTGATGGCGGATATCAAGAGGTCTTCTTATCTTTCTACTCTTCTATCCCCCTTTTAACTTGTGCACAGATGGGAGGGTGACGGAAAGATCTCTCGAGCAGCGTGCTGGTTAGTTTTTACCAAACATTATGCTAAGGCAGTGGAACTGCTTCTGCGAAGCGAAGGTCAGCGCTGGGTTCATCTGGAGGTTCACGAGTGTCGTGCTCATGATACATATAGATGAGAGTCACCATATGATGTCCGGAATTCTTGCGGCTCTAACGCCGCACGGTTCGTCTGCTGCTTTCAGACATTCGGAGCTGAGGGAACGTGTAATCGTCAAGCTGCAGGATCCCTACTTCCGAGCTATGCTCGTCCACTTGACGTTGGGTGACTGGCGCGAGGTTCTCGACGAAGAGGTTTTACCTTTCCGAGAACGTCTTGCCATCGCTTTCCAGTTTCTCGACGACAAGACTTTGACTTCATATTTGAGACGAGTGAAGGAGCGGAGGGTCCGTGGGGACATTGACGCTATGATCGTCACCGGGTTGACTAAATCCGGGATAGATCTTCTCCAAGCTTATGTGGACAAATCTGGAGATATACAGACCGCTGCTATCATGTCCTCTTATGTTTGCCCAACCAAGTTTTCTGACGTGCGGGTCGATCGGTGGTTGGATGCCTACCGAGATCTTCTGGATGGGTTCAAGCTCTTCCACCATCGGGTGGATTTTGATATCACTCGTGGTCGCCTGATCCAGGGGGCGATTGAGGAGGGGTGTATACCACCTCGCGAGTGGGTGCCTAGGCAAATTCTGATTAGGTGTAACTATTGTAATAAGCACCTCAGCGACGAGGGGCCTGAGAGCGTACGACGTGGAAAGGTCATCATTTTATCAATAGAAGTATGTCTTGGGACTGACGACCTCTTTCCCAGGCTGCATGCCCTCATTGCGGACGTTCCTTGCCCCGATGTTCTGTTTGTCTTATGACTCTGAGCGTTATTCCCGACGGCGCTCGGGATGTGGAGCTTGCGCGTTCGCAGGCTCAATACACAGGTATGCGTATGCGCTAGCTAGCTGGAATGTAAACTCATCCAGTTGGGCAGATACTATCGATGATGCTATTGTTATGTGCCAGACCTGCAGGCATGGTGGGCATGCCTCACATATACTTGATTGGTTTTTCGGAGAGGATGGAGATCAATGTCATGCGACATGCGCCGTAGCCAATTGTGATTGTACATGTGCTAACGAATTTTGATTCACAACTATTGTGGTGCGAATGTGAAAGCCAACAGACGCTGGTGATGATCCTAGTCTGGTTATCGGGTAAGGACTACAGATGTTCCCCGGATTATGGAATGCTGGTCGAACCAGGAGACTCTATTTAGCGTACGCTAACAGAGATGATTTCGTTGTTTCAATAATTTCAATTCAGCGTTCGTCACTTGATAAGCGTTCGAACTTGTAGTTCAATCACTTCTTCCAAGGGATTGCTTCTACTGGTGGACGCTTGGGTAAATGATTTGACAATAGTGAACAACGATTTGGGAAAAGGTCACTTGTTCATCTTCCTAGTACACGACTAGACCCTCCAACTCTTTGTGGACTGAAGTTTCAATGCCATTCTATTTCAACAGCGTCGATGCGAGACCGGGGCTGACCGTGGTCGTGATAGCTGAAGAAATTACTGCTACACGCACGACAGGAAGAGACGGCAAAGAAACCCGGCCGTAGATCGAAGGTGATTCTGCTCCAGCGATTCAGCACTTGCAATAGTAGATTGAGCATCTGTTTGACCAAAAGTTCGTCCATGCTAGTCTCCCAGGGATGTGCAGAATACTCGGTCCAGCACTGTCTTCAGATGTGAAACAAATTCTCGACGGGGGAAAGAATAAGAATCGATGATCTGGACAATAGCCATTACAACTCCTCTCCAAGCGCTAGATGTTGTGCGAGGGTCTGTAGCGCGTTCATATGCGTCATGAACGAGGCTGTGAAGAAACATCTCAATGTCAGGAAGGAGAAAAGACGGTCTCCAGCGATCAAATGGTTGCTTATATCAATATCGGCATGAAGGCAACGAGACAATGTCATCAAAGAAATAGTATTTACCAGGGAATTCCATGCCGCCACCGGCAACTCAATGTCATGACCACGAAAGTATGACTACAAGTCGAAGTACCTGGACGGCTGACGCGTTCTGCCGGAAGTTTATTTCGTATATAACGTTCGTTTCTTTCCAGTGCACACAGATCACTTTTTCAATCATGCCTAACACATCTCGCGTCTGGTTCATCACCGGTACTTCCAGCGGGCTAGGTAAAGCCACTGTAGAAGCTATCCTTGCTGCTGGAGAGCGCGTCGTTGCAACTGCTCGTAAGCCCGAAGTCCTCGATTACCTCAAAGATAAATTCCCCTCAACTCAGCTCCTCGTACTCCCACTGGACGTTACGAACGAGACACAGATCAAACTGGCATTCGAAACGGCGATCAAGCAATTCGGTAGGCTGGACATCGTGGTTAATAACGCCGGTTACGCCGTCTTCGGTGAAATAGAAGCCATACCGGAGGAGGATGCACGCAGACAGTTTGAGGTACAATTCTGGGGGCCAGTGCATGTTATAAAAGAGGCAAGCACCGACTTGGCTCTCGTGGAGTGATGATTGAAAATTACTCTAGGCTGTCAAAATATTCAGAGAAGTGAATCCCAGGGGAGAAGGTGGACGAGTATTCAATGTCAGCAGCGTCGGCGGTTATATGGCCAATCCTACTCTCGCATATTACAGTTCTGGTAAATTTGGTAAGTATCCATTTATGTAAAGCACAGGATGCTACTTACAGGCCTTGTTTCAGCATTGGAAGCTTTCACAGAATCTTTTCTGAAAGAAATGGATCCGAAATGGAACATAAAAGGCACCATCATCGAGCCTGGAGGTTTTGACAGCGAATGGAAGGGCACTTCCGCCGGCCATATCCCACCACATCCTGCTTACACGGAAGATACGAATCCGTGTCATATGTTCCACAAAATCCACGAAAGCAATGGTCCTGTTTTGGGGAGCGCTGCTCGTATGGGGCAAACATTGTACAAGTTGGCGGACGAGCCGACATTGCCCCTGAGAATTCAGTTTGGAAGTGAAGCCCTTTTTTTGGTCAAAACACAGGCCCAGAAGACGATATCGGAGGCCGAGAAGTGGGGCCATGTATCACGTTCAACAGACAAAGAGGACATGGACGGCGAAGAATACGTGAAGGGCTTGATGGCTTCTGGGAACTTCAATAGACTCAAAGACCAATAGCGGCGTCAAGGGGGACGGGTAAGAGCCTATACTTGTACTTCGCAAAGATCTCGTTGAATCCAAGAGTTTATTTTGAGCGAAAAAATGATGGTGATTTCTGGCTGGGACTGACAGACGCGCAGAGGTGTATGTTGAGATGGAAAGTGCGTAATCTCTTCTCTTTTATGCTCTAGTTCGCTCCTTGAAGAATGCTTTCAAGAAGCGCCACCCATTCATGGCTTCCATTTTGGCCAATGCCTTGAACCGAGGAAAATGCCTCTCCCGATCGCACAAGTTTCATCCACTCTCGTCTCAACTCTACTTTATACTCCCACATTCTTTTCTCCCATGGTTCCACTCGCATGCTCATCCCCCCAAACTCGTACAGCCCGTCGCGGTAATCAAACGCTTCAGCTTCGGTTGGCCTATGCCAATCCTTAGCAGGTACCATCAGCTGACGCTCGAGAAGTTCGGCCATCTCCTTGTCCTCGTCAAGGCTTTTTGGATCCCGGAACACCCGCACAATGGCATATGCCTGTGCTTCAAACAACGAGAATGGAGTTCCTCGAAGTATGAGGCCAGTAAAAGCGAGGCTTGTATGGAGGAAGTCTCCTCGGAGGGGGAAGATGTGTTTGCCGAGAGGAAAAAGGTGGTATGAGGAGTTGTATAAATTCGACGGCAATAAGGGAGGAGACTCATTCTGCAAGGTCGCAGGAGAGAAGAAGGGACAACACATCTGATAGCCGGTGGCAAGGATGCAATGATCTACATTACGCTCAATAGTACCATCGACGAAAGTTATTCCGTCACCAAAATGTGTGATAGCTCCACGTTTCCTAAAAGTGGCGGTTGTTTCTGGAATGCAATCGTTCACGGAATACACGACTTTCACTCCGGATGCAAGCAACTCTGCAGCTATGTCGACACCGCTGGGGCCAGAGCCAACTACAGCAACCGTGCAGGCATCTCCTATGCTTTGTGAGTTTCTGTACCAAGCCGAATGAGATGCTTTCCCGTTCTCCAGCCATTCCGCCAAACCAGGGATATCCGGATATCGAGGTACACGAAAGTGACCATTTGAAACGACGACTAAATCAAAATCAAGTGTCTCGCCTTGCACGAGAACATGCCAACAGTTTGCTGCATGGTTCCACTCTACATGTTCAACGCGCGCGTTTAGCCGAATATTTTGAATGAGGTGAAAGTGAGCGGCATAATCGTGCAAGTAAGTTTCAACAGTCGCAGCGGGAGGAAATACGGGGGTGGAGGGCGGAAAAGGGAAGCTGGTATAAGCCATGACTGGGCGACAAAATGAAAAAGACTGGTAACAAAGGATAAGAGAAGGAAACAAACCGGGATGAGGGATATTTGTGGTCATGGAATCATACAGCGGCGTCAGAGGAGGACTATCGGTGGGAAGTGCAGGATACCTTGTATATGCTATCAAGTGAAGATCGCATCGCTGGTGAAAGGGTCAACTCACCATACTCCACCAATCTTGTCTCGAGCTTCAAATACCGTTGGAAGCCATATCCCTGTCTTGAACTCCTCTGTATCGAGGATAACCTTCAACACCGCTAGTCCCGACGGACCTGCGCCAATGATACATATTCGTTTGTGGGCGTGATTCATCTGAAAAACTAATCAGTACGAGGCAGAAACAAACACAAGTAAATGCGCCTCTAGACCATGAAGCAGCATCATTTCCGCTATCGTCGCTGATATCAATAAGCACCGCATTTGATATCTGGAGCTTTTCTATCTCCGTCTGCAAGGTAGCCAAATTTGTACGTTGAACCTAGGAGATGGCAACGCAAAGGCACCGTTGTCGGTTGACTGACCATTAGGGCTCATATATTCCAGCGAGAAAGGCATTGTGGATCAATGAACCATTCGAAACGACGAGGTGTTCATTCATCCGCTGAGTAGTAGTGGGAGTACCTGCAGAAGGGGACAGAAGTTTGGACTGCAGGAATTTGCCAAACAACGCGTCGCGTGTCTTACGTGATACCTCAATATGGTCTTCCACTCGTTCTTGGTCGTCTTCTCAAGTGCTGGAAACTGCCGACCTTGAAACCGCTTCCTGGGACGCGCCGTTTTGTCCTTAACTATCCTAAGTCCTTCTAATAACAAAGTCATCTTGAAAGTTGTGAATGTCAGTCGACGGGTAAAATTCTTGGAATTGGAAAATGACGTCCTCCTCCTGGGTACTTCTAGCAGGCTCCGCTGCGCTACAGAACTTCCCTTACTCGGTAACGGATTGCAATGGATGACTCCTGTTGATTGCTGTGCCTCTCGCCTATGTCCGGAACGACCTTGTTCCTTTATTGAGCGGAAGTCAAATTGGTCGAACCGAAACCAATTGGGCACCTTCCCATAACGGCTATTCATGCGAATTGGTTGCCACTCCCCTACACAGTTTGCTTATATGGTGAAAACCGACTTGATTCTCCCAACCAATCCATCAGCCCGGAGGCGTATAAAGTCCCGCATGTTCAGCCCCCAACTCTCCTTCATCTCACTCCCCCTCGGGTAGAGAAACGGGTCCAGAACGTCCTCCCAGAGCTTCTATACTCTAAATAACTCTCTCCATGTTATGGCTAAGTGGAATGCACGTACAAGGTGCCCCATTTTCTGGTGTAACAAGACACTCTCGCGGGGCGTGGACCTGGAGAGACATTTGAAAACACACACTAAGGGAAAAAAAGAGTGGGTGGATTATATTTTGTCAACTTAATGAAGCTAATTGTTTGTGCTAGCCTCTTGTACTGCTGGGGCTGCCCACTTATGACCATACAAAAAGCGAACCTCGAGAAGCACATCAAGGACCACCAGTATGCTCGTCATCTCTTCTATTATCATTTCGTCGATTTATGTCCTTTTCAGCTCTGGAGACGAAAAGTACAAATGTGCAGATCCATCAGGTTGTCAATTTGGTGCCAATAGCAAAGGCGCCATCAACTTTCATCGAAAAAAGTACCACGACTGTGTGCCACCCGAGAGGTGGGAAATCCGAGCGGCCTCATCTGAAGCGCCTGCCTATGAACGAGGAACTATTATAGAATCGTCCAGCTCGTCGCTATCGTATGCTTCCAACACTCCTGCCACCAGTCTTGATGAGACGCCGGTCGAAGAGTTTTCGCCTCCCACCCTTCTAAATCATTCAGCCTTGGATATGCGTTCTGGTACATACACAACTTCGGTATCCTCTCAGGCCGTAGCCACTGACATGGAACAGTTCCTCTGTACTTCTTTGGCAACTGGCTCGCAACAGAGTGACAAGCGCGCACTACCCGAGGCAAAGGTGCTATATCCTGCTATGAACGTGGGCCCTCCTTTGGATATCGGACTCGAACCCCTTTCGTCACACAGAGGATGCCTCGCAGGAGATGTCAGTGGGTCTTTGGGTGCAGCTTCGTCTCCCTGCGTTGGCACGACGGACTCTTACGGTTCAACCATGGATGTAGCGGCAATTGCAAGCACATTTAGTGTATCTGTTCCTGTCCAAGCGCTTCCTGGTCCCATCATATACCAACAAGCTCAGCCACACCTCGTTTATCCTGTGCCGACCCTGCATTTCACGCCCGCCTACAATTTCCCCGATCCCATGGGCTCAACAATGGATGCGAACACGTTTAACGATCCGTCCCCCGCCTACGCCACTAGTCCCTCCGGATACGGATATGAACCCCAGTCCATCAACGCGGCCCCTTCGCCACCCTCAGTTCCCATTCACGCTTATTCTGCCCCGCACCAAACCTATCAAACAGTGTCTTGGGATGCATCGAACTTGGCCATGCCGCAGCAGCCCGTGGACAATGCACTATTCTCGGTCCCAGAACAACGACCTTGGATGCCGACTTCCTGGATGCTGCCTTTGTCGAACGATGTTTCGGAATACGCGTTCCCAAATGCATTGGGATCCTTTGACAGTGGAGCATACTACGAGGGAAACCATTATCATTAATTTCCCAATGAAGTAGACGAATGGGCATTTTGCCGCCCTTGGGGTGATAGTCCAACCTTATTTAGGTGAGCAACCCCTTCATTGTTCCAAGTCCGCCGCGTTCTCACTTCCTGATATTGCCGTTACTTAGTGTATATCCAATTGGATCGCGTGTGTATGTCTCTTCATTTCAGTACATGTATTCTTCAATTGCGTACTTATGTGATTTCCTATGAGGAAAATTGTCTTTAAAAAATCATTCACTAAATATACACGCATTTGACACCAGAACGACGAGAAGCTGAGATGACGGCGAGATTGCCCATTCGAGTTACTTTGATGGCGCAATTCCTCCCCAATTATCTTTCAAATTAAATGTGAGTATACCACAATACATGCGTGAGATAGCTAGTGACACATATACAGACATTCTCGTCGCTGGTAGCTTCTACACCTCGTGAGCTAAAGCTTGGATTCAAAGGTGAACAAGTTTCCCATATGGAGATCAAAATATAGCTTTTACAAACATAACAAAGAATAAGCATAGCTTTGACCCGACATGCCAAGACGTACCGTTTAAACAACAGAAACATGCCATACCGGATAAGCAGGCCAAGCAAGCTCTCAGGCACCCATCGTCGCCCCGTCGCTCTTGCCGAGTACTGCAGAGGAAAATCAGGGTATGGAGAATGGGTAGATAAAGAATGCCCTACACCAAAACAGTCTGCGGCTGAGGTTGCGGAGCGTACTGATACTGAGGCTGGTACCCTTGGGGCGGCGCATAGAACTGTCCCTTATTCGTGTAATCGCCTTGGTATGACTGAGGAGGTTGCTATTATCCATATGAGCTTCGTCTGACAATGTTTTTGATTCTCGAAGCGAACCTGGGGATAATGACCGCTTTGATGGTTGGGTGGGGGCCCTGATAGTCCTGCATTAGAAAGTGAAAAAAGCCGATGTCCTCTGGCAGAGACTTACCTGCAGGAGAGGGGTAATAAGACATTCAGCACAGGTCGTACTTATGGATGGAAAAGAAACCAGCGTCAGCGACGAGGGGTTTTATGCAGAAAGCGTAGTCATCACATGCACACTGAGATGACACTAATAGTTGAGTGGGATGAGATAAGGGTTCCGATCCGCGTGACTATGAATTGGGCCAAGATCGCTACAATATATTGAAATGATCCGGAGACTGCATCTGATTGACAAGAATTCCCTAAGATAATATGGCCGATCCCAAGCATAGTAGAGATGTGTTCTGAGCAGCTATAAATTCCGATTAGAAAATATCAAAAGATGAAGGTGAGCGATAAAGCTGATCCTGAGCATGAAGTGGTCCAGTGCAACTGTAGACGCGTTCGCCAAGACTCTATCATTCCAGTTCGTACCCATCACTCAACCTAGGCGAGTAACCTACCATCTTCAGATAGTATCAGGGCACATATTGAACCCGAGCCAGAGCACAGAGCGTAACAGCTTAGTAGCAACGAAGGGCACTCGGCAGATGCCGAACCGCAGTTTTTCAGAGAAAAAATGCCGCAGCCTTGTCGAAGCTTGAACAAATACTCCAACCATTATTGAACACAACGCCTTGAAACAATGAAGCATACCTACCTACGCACACACGAACAGTACTTGATGGCATAGACCAGGTACGAATTTTCTCCAACATATAAAACCTCGTCGATTTACCAAAGTTGATTGGGTAGCATCCGACATTATTAGTTGTTCTCGTCATAACGTTTAAACCGCCAGCATACTACGACCTCGCTACTAAGCCGAAAACTGGAGTTGCTACAATGTGTTCCATGACCGTTGTACCAAAAAACCATCCTTGACTGGATTTTTTCATGTTTTTATCTGTAGTCTGTGACCTATGAGGCGTAATTTCGCGTCGAGCTGGCGCGACGTGGCGTGTCGATCGGCCTAGGCTGCGGCGTTTCGGACCGGCTGCTGGATCCCCTCAATTTGGTTCCGCTCCGTATCTTTTAAGAAAAACTTGAATCCTTCCTCTCTCTTCCTCCAGCGACGGATTAGAGCATCTAGTCATCATTATGGGTCTACCAGGTCAGCCTTTCATGTTCACCATCACTTCCTGTCAATGAGCTACCAGGTTCATTTCAGCACACGATACGACCATCTGCATCATTGGTGCAGGTCCCACAGGCCTTGCTACCCTGAAAACAGTCTTGGATACGGAGCAATTCAAGTCAGGGAATTACAAGCCTACAGTATTCGAAGCTCGAGATCAAGTTGGTGGAGTATGGCAAGTTCTTCATTATAGTCCTAAGCTTCTGTGATCTAACAAATAGAAACCAAAGGGAGCCCTCGGAACCTGTGGATGACCAGCCTCCCCTTTCAGCGCTCTATGACTCTCTGACAACCAATATCCCTCATCCCGTCATGTCATTCACGAGTCTCCCATTCCCGCCTTCAACTCCATTATATCCTGTCGCCCGTGTAGTTGAAGATTATCTTCAGGCATATGCTAAACACTTTGGTCTTAACACTCACATTCGTCTGGGGACTTCAGTCGTTGCCCTGCAGTTTGACTCAGAGAGCTCCAAGTGGAAAGTCAAGTTATCGACCAAAGAGACGCTTGACTTTGATTGGGTCATCGTGTGCAGTGGCCATTATAGCAAGCCCCGTTACCCTGACACTCCCGGTCTCTCGAAATGGCTGCACGATAAACGAGCGTCTCATTCCTCGTGGTACAGACGTCCACAGGACGTCATTGGAGACAAGATTCTGGTTGTCGGAAACGGCCCCAGTGGGATCGATATCTCCGCTGAGCTTCGCAGGCATGTGAAGATCCTTGTACGCTCCGTATCAGGCGGAACGGGGGAAGAAGACGGCAATCTGATAGTACGTCCTCGCGCTGTACATTATGAAGATGACGGAAGTGTCCTCTTTGAAGACGGATCCAAAGAGGCTGGTATCGATCGCTGCATTCTTGCTACGGGTTTCGAGGTATCTTTTCCGTTCCTTTCAAACGAAGACCTTGTACCCGGACTTCCAGCAGCGGTGCCTCCTCTTCCACGAGAGTTGTACAACTCCACCTATAACATTTTCCCCTTGGCACAGCATCTATTCCCCTTCCAGTCTCGTTTTCCTCCTACCACGATTGCTTTCATGGGACTTTTAATCAAAGTAGCCCCCTTCCCTCTTGTTGAAGCTCAAGCACGGGCGGCTCTTCATATTTTTGCCCATCCAAACGAACTAGACCTCGCCAAAGAGACTGCTGATATCGTGACCCGATATCAGCAACTCCGAGCCGAGCTCCAGACCGAAGATCCGTTGGCACTTGCAAAAGCCTGGCACGTATTCAAAGGCTCAGAACAGTTCGATTACCGTGATGAACTGTACGCATATACAGCTCCGAGCTTCGGAGGAGATGCAAAAGTGGTTCCTCAATGGGAGAAGGACATGTACGACAACAAGATAACGCTGAAGCAGGTCTGGTTTGACCTCGTAAAGGAGGGAGTGGCCGATGACTGGGTTCGAGGTGTTGGTGAGAATGGGCCTCAGGATTGGGTCGCTCTGGCAAAAAGAATGATGAAAAGGGCGAGGCAGGAACGTGGCGAGGCACTGATACCATAAACTAGTCTCTTCGCTGTTTTCTGTCGAAGGGATTTCCCTTGTACGTCTAAGTGGCTGTGCAAATTTTTTCTGGATTTATCCGTAGTAGCAAATATTTTCAACGATCGCTTCGAAAGTTGCACTGCCCAGTGGCGGTGCCATACGGGGTAATGCACTTCCGACCATACAGCATTGACTTGCCTCTGCACTTCGACCTTGTCTCTGGGCAGAAAATCATGTCACCGCTTCTATGGCTATTGAGGACGCTGCAGAGACTCATTTGTGACCACGTAGGTAGCCACTTGCCGTTGAAGGCCATCCTAGCCCTCTGGTCTTTCTTTCGGCGCCAATTTCAGCGATATTCATGCACTACACACGACAGAGGCCCTAGAAAAGACCCGCGACGTATTTACGACCAAAACACATGCCTACCTCCTAGTAAAGGTCCCACTAATTTCACGATGATGATGGCGGACGACGTCGACGGAGAGGCACCGGTCTCGATGGTAGTGTGCCGTAGTGTCGTTCCATCTGACAACTCAGATTCCATATACAGCATTGCTGTTGAGAACGCCTCGCAGTTTTCGCTGAATACCGTCACAACATTTGCTACGCCTATGACAAGTCGCTCTCAGGTTAATTTGGCGGACTACGCCCATGTAAATCTGTCGACTCGCCGCTTACCTCGTCATGGTTCCCGACCTTCGTCTATTACGCAAGCTCCAACTGACCAAGGTTCTTTACATCCATATTCCTGCTTCAACGCTTCACGATCATCTCAGAATATCCGTCACTCAATGCCTAACTTCGAAATATTTCCACATGTGAACCCATCCTCTCACCAGCTCTCTTGTCCTCGACCCACTTCCACGATTGCGACACCGCTGTGTCCTAGTTTTGACAGCACGACCTTGACAGTCGTAGCACAACCTCCGCCTCCCATTGTACAGCTCGATGGTCCCGATATTGCCGTCCCTGGTGGCGTCACTACATTGATGACCGCGTATCCTCGCTTCTGGCCATTAACACCTGAATTGGTGGAAAGATATGAAAGAGAGCTTGTGTTTGTATCCCTTTGAGTGTCTCTTCTTATTTCTGCTCATATTTATGACACAGGGAACCGAAGGAAACAGAATACTGGATCGATCCATTGACGATTTCATTTCAATCGTACGCTGATCTTTCTTCTTTCGTTCTTGTAAATTCAAGTTTCTTGTGAAGTGACCCTGTTCCTGATGGGTGGGCAGCGTGTGTGCATCCTGAGGGTGCTCGTTACTTCATTCGTGAGAGAAAGATGGCTCCATGCATCGGCAACTATCATGACTCCATGATGTCCTCTGGTTGTCTTCTCCCGTGCATATTCACAGACGCCAACCTCTGCGATCCGGATAAGTTTGAACTCATTACGAAGTTTATGGCCGATATGGAAGACTACATACGGGCAAAGGGCATCAACATATATCCCAACGTTGATCTTGTCTTTGACCTCATTCGAGATCCCGACAATGGTGATATCTGTTGTGCCTATTACCTTGCAAGCCACGAACATCGTTCGATCTTTTGGCTGGACGACTTCAATGCTACCTATTTCAATAGATGGGATGAAGTCAAAGGTGTAACCGCCACATCCCATATTGGCTATGAGATAGAGTCGCAATACTGGTAAGTATCTGCCATAGCATCTTGTCTGCGTGCTGACGGCGGCCAGGTATCATTGCCAACAGTTTCCCACGTGCCGAGAAATGGACATAAATACAATTAACGAGCTGAGAGATATTTTGATCTATTGCATTGGAGGTATGGTTTATGCTGAAATTGTGCTGCATGTCTTGACTAGTTTGTTTTCAAGATTCGATGACTTCGGATACAGCTAACTCCGCCTACGCCGTTCCGGACCTACAACAAATGCTTGCCCTCACGAATGGCGTTAAGGGTGAGAAATTAACAACTCTAAGCTCCATATCCACTGATTTTTGATCTAGAAACCGTTCTCTCCGGTGACTCTCAAAGTCCAAGCTCGGTGTGCAGTATTGGTAAACAGCGACCATTCTGCGCAGACCGGTCCATGTATTGACTATTCACAGGTCGTTTCATGCATATTTTTGGTACGCGCAGCGACATCATTATGGTACTAAGACTTATGATCCTTAGTCCAACAACGATTTTACAACTTTCACGGACAGCCTGCCGCCAGGCTTGAGCGCTCTAAGTCTGTTTACGGTACGAAATCCAAACGAACGCCGCTCATCATTTTGCTATCGCCGCTCTTGTTTTTTGCGCCCGATATTCATCTCGCTTCCCTAAACAAGATTTGGGTTGACGGATTATTGTGCAAAAAATCCTGGGCTTCTTTCATTGAGGAAGTCAGTGCTGAATGGCATGACTTGATCATCAATGTGAGCATTCTATAATAAAATTTCAAGCTCGTCTAACACATGTCCAGTCTACTGTTTTACTCAACGCCAACGTCGCCTTCCTGGCTATTCAGAGTGTCGATAACTCTAGTGCTAAGCGGGGACGGTCCCCGGCGCAGATATCAAGTTACATATCAATAATCGCAAGTATTGGCAGTATCATCTTGGGCTTGCTCCTGATTCGGAAGAATCGCTCGAAAGCGGGTGATTCATCCACTGAAGCAGTAAGTTGTCACCTCCATCACTTCTCAACCCCGTCTGATGTATTCTAGTGGCAATTCCTTCATTCGCAAAATCGAAATTACATTGGTCTGGAGACACTGGCTATTATGTACAGTTTACCTTATGCTCTACTCATGTGGGCGTGAGTATCTATGATCTATGTCTTCGTTCAGTCTCCTAACCCAAATCTAGCATGGTCACCTTCCTATCGGCGTTCAGTCTTATGTGTTTCACTGCGTCCGACATAGCCGTCCGAATGCTTGTGGGTACTGCGTGGTTAGCAATAGCCACTCTTATTCTCTGGTGCATCATGACTTCGTGGAAGGGAAAGCAAAGCGACGACCGTTGGTACATGTTGCTCTCCGCTTTTGGATACAAGGTTTGGCAAAGATTACCCCGGCCACCATCTGTTCGTGTTGTGGGAAAAATCAATAACATCAGTTGGACAAGAAGGAAACATTCTGTGGATTCGGAAGAGACGGTTGTCGTTGTATGATTGAGAGGTAATTGTGTATCATATAAAAGCAATAATGCTTTCCGTGAGTATCTATATCGGGTAGCTGTATGTTGTGATAATCTGTATGCCTGGACGCGACGTGTGTACATCCACCAAGAAACTTGGAAGGGCGACGAAAAAAGCGGCATAAACATTTTTCCGCGGCAGCAGAATTTTTTCCCTGTAATAGAAGCTTGGGAGTGGCTATGCTCAGGGCCAGCCCTGCGCCATGCCTTCAAAGGCCCACCGTGTATTAACGACAGGACCTTGCTTCATTTTACCCGCGAGGATCTCACGAATTGCGCTATGGCGATGGTGGACGACAAGGAACCGGAAGTGTGTAGCAGCAAAGTCCCATGCCCAGGATCTCCAGTCGGCATTTCCGTCGAAAATCCTTCCTTTCAGTCTCTGAATACTGGTGCTCTATGCCCTACACCGATGACGAGTCGCTCCCAGGTACATTTGGAAGATTACTCCCACGTAAATCTGTCGACTCGACGTCTACCCCGTCACGGTTCCCGGCCTCCATCCATTGCGCAGATACCAATTGACCAGGGCTCTATACGCGCCTACTCATGCTCCAATGCATCACGGTCGTCCCAGGATGTCAGACATTCAATGTCCAATTTGGCCACATACACCCACCCGGTCAACTCATCTTGCCATCGGCTCTCGAGTTCTCGACCTGGCCCTCTAGTAGTGACCCCCCCATCTCCCAAGTTTGATACTGCCTTTCTGGTGATGCAACTAACGCCTGCTGTGAAACACGATGGATCGGATTGTGCTATACCGGGCGGCATCACTACGTTGACTGCGGCCTATCCAGCCTTTTGGCCCTTAGCGCCTCAACAGGTTCAAAGATATGAGAGAGAACTTGTGTTCGTGGTCGTTTTTAATATATTTTATTACTTCTGTTCACATATTTCGTGCAGAGCCCCCAACCGAACGGAATACTGGATCGATCCTCTGACAATTTCCTTTCATCCGTATGATTGCCGCCTCTTCCTCATATGCCTTGTATCTGACTTACCCGCGTAGTGATCATTGTCACGACGGATGGTCAACGTATGTGCACCCTGAAGGCGCTCGCTACTTTGTTCACGAGAGGAAGGTACTCCCGTGCACCGGTAACTACCATGACTCCATGATATCCTCCGGCTGTTTGTTACCGAGGATATTCACCGATATCAATGTCTGTGAATCGGAAAAGCTAGAACTCGTTACGAAATTTATGGTCGATATGGAAGACTACATACGGGCAAAAGGCGTCAACATACATCCTAACGTTGATCTTGTGTTTGACCTCATCCGAGATCCGGACAGCGGTAACATTTGTTGTGCGTATTACTTTGCAAGCCATGACAATCGGTCTACCTTTTGGCTGGACGACTTCGATGCCACCTATCTCAACAGATGCAACGAAGTTCGCGGTGTCACTGAGTTGTCCCATATCGGTCACGAAATAGAGGCGCAATATTGGTATGTACCGGCCTGGATGGTTTATCTGAAGCTTACACCGGCTAGGTATCATTGTCAACTGTTTCCTACGTGCCTAGAGATGACCGAAGATATCATTGACGAGCTCAGGGATATCCTGATATATTGTCTTGGAGGTTATTTTGCGCAACATTTTTTTAAATGTAGGCTCCGTTTCACGAGATTTTACAGATACCATGACCTCGCCGACGCCCAACTCTCCCTATGGTGTTATAGACCTACAACCAATGCTAAATCTTACGAATAGTATTAAGGGTGAGGATGGATGTTTTTATTTCTCAGAAAGTCTACTTAATTGCGCCGCAGAGTCCGTCAAAAAAGATCAAAGAGGGCTCCCGGGTTCCGTGTGCAGTATAGGTGAACCTCGATCATGCATCACAAGCTATCCATGAACTGACCTTTCGACAGGTCGTTTCATGTATATTTTCGGTAGGCCTGCAAAGGTATGATCATCGTGCCATGGCTTATATTTTCATAGTCCAACAGCGATTTTACAACTTCCACGGTCAGCCTGGAGCCCGGCTTGAGCGCGAAAAGTCAGTTTACGGACGAAAGCCTAAACGTACGGCACTCATTACCTTGCTATCGCCATTGTTGTTCTTTGCTCCTGATATTCATCTCGCTTCCCTCGAGAAGATCTGGGGCGACGGACTAGTCAGCAAAGTGTCCTGGGGTATCTTCATTGAGAAACTCAATGCCGAATGGCAAGAATTCATCCTTTATGTAAGCGGTCTCTATCGGACCTTGAAGCGAGCCTAATGCATCTACAGTCTACTGTTTTACTCAACGCCAACGTCGCTTTCCTGGCTATTCAGAGCGTCGATGATTCCAGTGATAACCCAGGACGGTCGCCTGCCCAACTATCGAGTTACCTTTCAACCATCGCAAGTATCGGCAGCATCATTCTGGGTCTGCTTCTGATTCGGAAGCATCGCTCCAAGGCTCGTGATTCCTCTGAGGAAGCAGTAAGTCCTAGTGTTTGTCACTTTTAAACATATCTGATGTGCTCTAGTGGCTGTTTCTTCGCTCACAAAAACACAACAAGACCGGTCTGGAGACACTTGCTATCTTGTATGGCTTGCCTTATGCTCTACTCATGTGGGCGTAAGTATTTCTTGAAATTTGCCTTCTGCAACGTGGCTGACCCAAACCCAGCATGGTTTCATTTCTTGCTGCGTTCAGTCTTATGTGTTTCACCGCTTCTAATTCGACCGTCCGAATGCTCGTGGGTAGCGCCTGGTTAGCTATCGGCGTTCTCATTCTCTGGTGTATCATGACATCATGGGAAACCAAGCAGCCGGACCACCGTTGGTACGGGATATTGCTTGTGTTTTTGGATCAGGTTTGGCATCGATTACATGAACCGATGGATTGGAATATCGCGGAAAAACTCAGTAACTTAAATTGGCCACTACGTAGGCCCTCGATGGACTCGAGGGAAACGGCTGTGGTATGATTGAGCGGCGACGAGCTGATAGGTGCTTGTATGTACGTTGTTATAGTGTTCTATTAGTATTGCATAACTAGTATTATCTGTATCGATAGCTTTCTGAATCCTCTAAATCGTGCTTCATCAGTATTCTGTGAACTTGTAATAGAAGGTCATTCGAAAGCGCCACGGCGGCCGTGTGATTGGAATTCCATTCAATCGAATCCAATCGAACTTGATTTGAAACGCGACTTAGATGACCTAATACTAGTAATTACAACTTATAGGTCTAGAATTCATATCATCTCATCCCATCCCAGCCGTTCCAGGCACTGTAGAAACGTTGTCTGGACAGCGAGACTATTGCGATCTAGTTCTCACTCTTCTTGCGCTCTTTCTACATCGCCAATAAATCAATTTTTAACTGTGGTTGTATTGCTCCCGCTATTCTTGTAAGTGAATCATTGACAGAACCATCAATTCAGAATCTCGCCTAGAGGTGGTGAACAGGGATATACTTATAGCTACTGCGGATAGGGAAGTGAAATCGAGGTGAAGTAGTATTTAAAGAAACCAGTCACATAGAATGGTGTAGGGAAATCAACGATAAATAAATGTAACTGTAGGACGGTGTATATGCCTTCGAAAGTCGTACTTAATCTGGATAGATTAACCAAAAAGCCCCGATTAAGCACTCTGAATAGCAGTTAAGTAACGTCTTCCTCAAGAGAAGTGCTAATTCAATATCTGATTGGGGCTCATTGACGTAGCTAAGTGCTAGGCCGTGGAGCAGGCCGTATGGGAGGCTTAGGCTTAGGCTTAGGCCCACCAACTACTGGCGATGTTATCGGGCCCTTGGGTATTATGCTACTCTCCAAATTCAGAAGACAGATAGACTATGAAGACAATACAGAAGCTCACCCTGGTGGTGGAGGCGGCTCCGGGAAGGAATTGTCTAGCTGGGATTTAATACTACCTTCGAGCTTCGTGTCCGTCTTTCCAGGTTTTAAAAGCGAGCCTTGAGCTCCATCGGCATCTTCGACAACTTCCTGGACGATCGGATCGTAAGATGGCTGGGTAACTTTGTCTGGCTGTATTTCCTGCGCACCAACGACGACCGTGGGATCGTCGGTGGATTTGGGCGCTTTCCTAGCGCTTACGAGTGTAAGTGAGTTTAGATATTTCCACCACCGGTGAATAAAAGTAGTAATACCTTGGATCTTCAGCTGGGCTCATTTGATATAGGCTGGAAAGATGTCTGGCTGGGGACTATGATGTGGTAAGAGACAGGAGCTGAATACAACTCGGGCGCTTAGAAATAGTTTATATCTTCGTCGCTGGCGCTTAAGTTGTGCATGAGCGATCCAGCCGGGCGTCGGCACTTTGCGATTGGACACGTTCATGAGAGCGAACGGTCACAAGGCAATAAAACGTCCCAGGAACTTGAAGATGCTGAATATTGTATTCTGCCAGTGAATCGTGTGAAAATCGAGGCAGAGTAAGTACTACAACAAATAGAAACACGGGGAAACTGGATCGACTTAGTGACTTGAAAAATTTACGAGCGTATACGTTCGAACTGGATCATTTCCAACTGCCATTGCAAGGCAATTTGAATGCCTCCCATAATAGTGAGTAATTGATCTTCCAGTCGGGATCCAACTTGAAGCTGCTGCGACAGAGCACATGAAATAGAACGATCATACGGCGATCAAGAGTCTCCAGGGGAACCTCCCTTCTCAGTGCTCCGGGCTGTGGGATGTCGTCACATCTTCTTCTCATAGGTGCAGGCGCTTCATCAATCGAAAACCAGAGTAGACACTAAGATTCATATAATGGGCATGAAACGCGAATAGGATCCAAAAGTGATTTGACATTAGGGAACTGGGTGTAAACAACAGCCAATGAACGCATTAATGGAAGCACTGTCAGAAAGAAGTATGTGTTTAAGAAGAAATCATGGGTTGTCGTTGTCAATGAATAGGAGGGATAGTATGAAAATCCGCGTTTGTTGCATGTTCTAGCGCCCTCCGAGGACGGATCTGTCTAATGGCGATTGTTACTGGAAGATGACTTTGTGGATCTGGAGTCCGTGTTCTGAGTAGACCTTACACCTGATCCTTGCACCTTCTTGCTAGAGGACGACATAGGGTCGGTATTACGGCCACTGTTCTTTGGGGCCTTGCTGTCAGCCTTCTTATCCACCGGGCCGCGAGGACCAAAGTTGCTGCAAGCGTTTGTTCACTTTAGCTGAAACGATTACCCAGCTCCTAGCACTTACTCTGAATCGAAGGTGGACCTGGGAGGAGATGCTAGTCAATGAAGGATGATCCGAATCATGAAAGCATTTATGAACCTTAGTTTCAGGTTCGGTGTATCGGCGGCTGATCGTTGTCCGCTGATGAACGTGCTACCATGAAATGAACATCAGGTGCTTAGTGCTCACAAATATACCACGAGACACTTACCGAAAGTCATCACGAGTATCGACGGCCGCCTTTTTAGCAACGGACCAGATTCTGAAGAATTTAGGCATTTGTGAGATGCGGGAGCCCAGCCACGACGTCCAGATTTTATATCGGAGCAGGACCAAAGGAATAGCCATATTCTGGCTGTTGAAGGCGGTACTAGATAACGGATAACAGCAAGCATCACTGTAAAAAAAAACTAAGGACAAGGTCGAGGTTCAACGAAAAAAAAAAGGTACAGCAATCCATGGATGCTGTTCTCAGAAGATGGACAATTTGGGGTTGCATTGCCTCACTAACAAGTTGCTTGATGAGTGCTTTGCATGTCAAGAGTTTGGGAGGTAGCCTGATTCAGAGATGTTGTTAATTTTTCTTCTCCATCGAAGATAAACTGCAAAAAAATTCAAAGAGTTGCATTCGGCACAGCGCTTACCACTGAAGGATGACATAAAGGTCCATAAAGCGTAGGAACTTGAGCTACTAACAAAAAAGGAGCCGATAAGATCGTCATAAATCACATTAAAAAAAGGAAAATAGGCGATCATTGATAATGCTGTCGACGCTCTTACAGATGATAGAAATTTTTTTCAATGAAGCGCCTATTATGCGCGATCGTATCAAAATGTGATCCAGATATACAGCAGAAGACCCGCGATTTCGACGAAGATGGTCACAACTATCTTGGACCTGGTCTTGGATGGGGTTTGCTACCGCCTCCGCCCGCAATGGGACCGAGAGGCCGTCCTTTGGGTATGATGCTGTTGAAGTGAGTGAACGACACCTGAGCCTGGTTCAAGGTATGGACTTACCTCGGCGGCATGGGGGGCCTCAACTGGTCGTCGAGATCGTCTTGCGGCAGCTGCTCTTCTGAATCTACCTCGACTTCCTTCGGTGCCGGACCGCCCTCTACTACAGGATCGGCGTCCCCGACACTTTGTACAGGCAGTTCTTGGGATGCTTGATCATTAGACAGGTCTCCTTGTATGTCTGCACCCTTGTCCAGCTCTTCCGCCTGTGCTGAAGCTGCCTTGGAAACATCGTCGATAGAGCTGCCAACCTTGGGCGCTTCTCTAGTGAGATCCGAGTCAGTCCGAGTATATCCATTGCCTGACCAGTAAAAGCACTTACTTGTGCTCTTCCTGGGTCATTAACACAATATGGCTGACCGACTCTTGCACCCCAGACAGTATTATGAATGTTTACTATTCTTTGATTACATTTTCGCGCCCAAAAGTTGCTAAGAATAATGCCCGATTTCGGATTCGGCAATTCACGACATTGGCACGTGATTGGATCTGAAATTTACTCCGGGATGGTTTAGTCCGTCCGAGTCCGGCTCACACTGCCCACTGGCAGCAACCTGTGCCAATGATTATACATCGCTTTTTTTATGTATATAAGCCGCCATTCCGGTTCACTCTCCCATTTTCCAAGCGATGGACTCCCAATTCAGTGTCGAAAAGAACCCTATTTTTTCCTCTGTCCTCTCAGAAGGCACCCTGACGCCCATCACCTCTAATGCCACTGGACGATACGACCGCGAATGCATGTAAGTAACGCTGTCTCCCGAAAAATTACCTTATGCCTATTTATCCTTGCAGCACTATCAACTTGAAACCCGCCTTGATAAGTCCGGGATCTAGCGAGCCTGAGTATGTCAATTTCAGTTCCTTGTATATGCAGCTACCTCACCGGTATCCTCCATAGACCGATATATCTCCCACCTCATTGGACCTCTCACGTTCACCCTGAGGGACAGCTCTACTTCTGCAGGGATGCTCCCTTCTTTGTGGTTACCGAGGCCTACTTGTTTCACATCGAAATTATGGCCAAAGTGGCTTTGTGGACCAAGCGAATAGAAGACCTCCTAGACGAAAAGAAAATCAGAGTCTCACGCAGCACAGAGCTCTTTATCAAGATTGAGGAAGATGACTGCGCCTATTATTTCGTTGACCACGCCACGAGAACAGAGTTTTGGTTGGATATCATTGAAACCGATGCCCTCGGGCTACCTGACATGGCTTCGCCATCTCATCTCAGTACGACTTTCAAGACCGCCGACTTGCTACATCTCTGACCTATGCATGTAGGAACTTATCTGGAGAGCTTATACTGGTCCCATGTTGAGCATTTCCCCATGCATATTGGAGGGCTCCCCAAGCAGACCTACGACGACCTCATTGGTATCTTCAGCCACGGGCTTGCTGGTAAGCAGCGCGCAGTAGTTATTCTGGAAGATTACCAGAGACTCACAATTCACGCAGACCAAATGACCTCGGGAGTTTCCACTTTTTTTTATTCACAACAAGAATGCGCCACATTTTTGAAAGTCCTCAAGTCTGGCAAAGGTGCGACTGAGACCGCAGACGTCCAGCTCTCTTCGTGACACTCCGATTGATAGATCAAAATGAAGACGGCTACCAAACTTGTGTTGCTGCGCGACTCTGGAGCATCGTTTGTAAGAGTGACGTATGCTGTCCATTACAGTCTGGTTTTGATTCTGGTCTCAGGCAACCATAGATTCTCGGTCTACTACGGCCAAGAATTTTCCCGTCTATCCCGGGATCAGGCGGTCCTTTACCATCCAGAGGAGAACGTCTTCCTCGAATCCCTGATGTCCTTCATATCTCTGGGGCAGTCAACATCTTATTCCAAGGGACTAGATGATATATTCGTAGATCGCCTTGTTTATGTGGACCAGTGGCGACCATTCATGTCCAAATGCCTGTCAGAGTGGAAAGACGCCGTTCTCTTTGTACGTTTTCATTACTTTCAGGGAAGACATCCACTGACTAAATTTCATGATACCCAGACGTCATCCACATCTATGTAAGCGTATCACTGCGGCGAAGTTCTGCGATACTTAAAGTTTCTGTTTCAGGCTTCACCTCCCGCTAGTTTTTGTCCCGGGTGTTCCGATGTTGACGGCTGTTTCTATCGCACTCTTCACCGCCAGCGTCATAGCGTCAATGCTTCTAATTCACCGACACAGGAGGCTGGAAAAAGCAAGCGCCAACCAGGCTGTAAGCGACTGACAATTACTCCTTCACCTGTCTTTCT
This sequence comes from Guyanagaster necrorhizus, assembly GCF_019112545.1. Taxonomy (NCBI): domain Eukaryota; kingdom Fungi; phylum Basidiomycota; class Agaricomycetes; order Agaricales; family Physalacriaceae; genus Guyanagaster; species Guyanagaster necrorhizus. Next base: position 968,636 of record NW_025064886.1, on the reverse strand, counting down.
GACCATTAGACAGTTCCAATATCTCGTATCAGTTTACTCTCTAAAAAACCAATTTCATCTTGTCGCATTGATGTATTCGCTTCCAACTTTCCTACACCTTTGGGGTCTCGGAGCTCTGGTCGCAAACTGTATTGTTATTGTTTCCCGGCTTTTTGGTTTCATTTCTGGTGTCGTTGTGTCTATTATCCTGGTTTTTGCCCTAGTCGCCTTCGAGATAATTACAACTGAAACAGAGCTTTCGTCCTGGAGGTCCGTCTTCCGTTTTCGATCGCAGAACGAGTCTGGCGATCAAGTGGTATAAATTATGTATACGTTGTCTTGTATTACTGAACCTGTTCGTTTAGTCGTCGCTGGTTTTGTTTTATCACGTTGTAGTTCGTGCGAACTTACCCTGGACAACAGACGATCTCAAGCGTATGCAAAACTCACAACGCTAAGGCCTGTGTTATCATCGAAGAAAAGGAATCAGAAATTTAACAACTCCGGCATGGATACTTCGACTGTATCATTTCTTTGAACCGCTACGACCTCCTTCCTCCCCTGTCGTCTCTGACTATATAAGGACTCAAGACGTTACAGCTGTCCACCCTATTCCTTTGGACACCGCCCAACGGAAAATTTGACTAACACTCTGTCCAACAACGCCTGCGCTTACCTTGCAGGAATCAAGTTCAACTTGACATACAGACTGATTGAACAAACCACCACAAGTGCCGTTCTACCGCAGTCCCTATGGCACCGCCTCAGCATTTGCGGCCTCGGAACTCTAGTACCTCTGGAGATAGACCGCACCCCGCACAACTACAGCTCGTCCGCATTGCCCTGTAAATTTTATCGACGTCCTTCGGATTTGGTGAGTAAACGGTTTCTGTCTGTCATTCGACCCCTCCTTTACCTCAGATCTACACCGATGAAACACATAACCTCATCCTTGGTTTTAGAACCAAACGGCTGAACGCCGATTGAGCCAACCGGCTCCCACTCTATGCCGACAGATTTATGCGAGTAAATGGAAAGCGATTCTCCATCTGAATGATAATTCAGGGTTCCATGTATCTCGAAGGCGCTGTTTGTATCAAGCTGTCTCTCGAAATACAACATATGAATCTCATTGCTGTGCAAGGTTCGGCTTGGTTCTGTACAACATCTAATGGACATACGAGGGGCTGTGTATATGATCCCTTGGAAAGCACGGAAAAATGTGGTTCCGACCTCAAACCGCCCTCGGATCATCCTGGAAAAAATTGCCCGCCAACGCGGTCGAATAATCCCAATTTGGATCAATCTCGCGGCTCAGGTTATATTTTTGCAATATATCCATAGTTTTGATGTCGTCCCTTTTGCCTTTCAATACTGCCTTCTTCGGGATAGGTGGGAGCGTCGTGAAAACACCCCGTGCCACCCGGACTTGCTCTAGATATGCATCGGGCTCCAGCCGATGTCGGTACTTGGTTTCATTTGTGACCACACCTTCGATCGTACCGTGCTCCTTGATGAACTTGTACGCACGGGCGGGCCCGATGTTCTTGATGCGCTCGGAAAAGTCTGTACCCAAAAGGAGAGCGAAATCGACGAAACTTGTTCGAGAGAGTTGTAGGCCCTTACGGACCTCAGCTCCGGATACTACTACAAGTGGCCCCGCCTGGTTAGTGATATTTCGGATGAGAGGAGCCTCGTAGACAATGACGTCCTATGCCAGATATCAGTCGAAACGCACGAATGTAGATGAGTAGAGTTCATACAGTGTCTTCGCTTGCAACATAGTCGGCGAGACCGTGAGAGACAAGAGTGCAAGCAAGAGCTTCAGCCTCATAGGGACCATCGCTTTCGACACAAGCAATGCCCATAGCCTCGAGGATTTCCCTGCATTCTAGGTAATTTTGAACCGTTGGTGGGCGTGTTCTTCGAGCGTAAGATTCAAACATCACAGTGCTCTTTTGATATATCTTGAAAACCTCGTCTTCCATGGAGAACTCTTCTGATTCTTCAACGGCCCCCATATTGTCCCAGACCTTTCCTTCTTCAAGGATCAGTTCGTACTGACCCTTGGTCATGAAAACCTCTGTCCGCTCTTCCGATTCATCAATCGGCGCTTCTTCAGGGGAAGCTTTGTTAATGGAAGCTAGCTTTGATACACTATTCCGGAAGTTGTGAAAGAGTGATATCAAGGAATCAGCGACCATTTCACCCTTAGATTCAGATGATATTACACTCAGATCCTTGGTAGAAGAGAGTGTCAGTTATTTTCTTTCTGAAGCCCAAATGGCAGAGTCGCTGACCTGAGCGGATGATGATGTACGATCAGAGGTCGATGGACGCGTATCAAGCGAAGGTTTAGACTCAGGAGTGGCACTAGGTGCAGAATATGGATCTGCTTTCACTGCTGTATTTTCCATCGTGGTGTCTGTTGTATGAGAAGTGGCTTCGTGCTTCATGGGGGGTGAAGTAATTTCTGCAACCTTCCACTCAGTTCCGATGTAATCTGTAACGCCTGTAAGACATGAGTGAACATAAAGGAATCGAAGGAGAGGCGACCCGACCTGTTTGAACAATTTCGAGCTTTGGAGGTGCGGCTTCGTCCAACGGTGCTGTATCTTGAATGACCTCGAAAAGACGCTTTTTAGAGTTTGTGGGCACATCTCGAAAGTCCGTCAACAGACTTCCAATGTTGTCCAAACGTTTCAGGCGTTCGTTTTCAAAGGCTTCGCGTGCCATGTCGCGTCTTCTCATTTCTTTTCTCCGGAGAGCCTACTTGTCCGAGATATTGGATCGATGACAGTATGAAAACAAAATTCACGCACCTCTCGGGCTTTTGCAATGTTCCGCTCCTTTCCGTCAAATATGCAAACCGCTTCGACGTCGTTCTCCTGCAGTTCTCTGGCGATGCGATACCAACCCAAGACATGGCGATATGGGTGCGGGACAGGGACAAAGTGCAAGCGCTGGGTAATCAGAGTTCCATCGCTGGAAGCACATCAATTATATTTCGAATCAGGCAAAAGCGACACACATTACAATACGTTTACCCTTGAGTTCTTTGAGTCGTTTTGGAAGCGTTTTAATGACTTCGGGACTGAAATAAAGACGTTGCTAGTCTGAAAGAGAGAAGTAAATAATAAAATTACCATGTTTTTAGAAGAAATGGTGTTAAACCCAGAACGCCCATCAACGTCTGCTTCAAAGAGCGATTTTCGGTTTTTTTTTCTTTGCATCACGTGCTACTGGTACGGTAGTGACGTCATGATAAAGAGAATATATATCTTTGTCCAATCTTGGTCCTAATTTGCGCAAAACCAGTTCCAACAAAACGCCAAATTATAGTGGATTGCAGTGCATCGCATATCACACAGATAATTGGTATTTTGCAAATTTGTATACTACAGGTCTGGTCGAACTATGAGATGGAGCAGGAATGAAAAGTTGGCACCAGTCATCGTACGTTTTGTCACAACTTAACCCTAAGAGTGTATCGCTTTTGCAACGTAGTCGGCTAATCCAGCATTTTCCACGGTGGTACTTAATCGACCTCAGGCAATGTTCCATGGCTGAAATCCTAGAAGTGACTGTAGGCATGACTTAAAATCAAGGACTAGAATCAATGAGAAAAATCCCACAGGAAATGGACTCTCCAGCACAGTAAAATTGTCCCCGGCGGTGATGCCCAAATCGGGAACTCAGGGGTCCATATGGTCAATGCCATTTTACTTTGGTTTTCTCTCTTTTTTTTTCTTATCACAAGTCTAACCACTATGGACATGCTACCAATCCTGCAGATGGTTTTACAAACTGGAGTAGGGTTTTGAAATCTGTGGTCTTAGGGGAGAAGCTAGATGCCAGCACTCTAGCTTGAATACAGGGCTTAAAAGAAGAACATATGATGGTGTATCTATTTTGAAAAGCAGAACAAGTGCTATGAGCTCCAAAAATATATGTATAGTCCTATTAAAATGACTACTCAAAAAGATAGAGTGGTGTAGTACAGGTACAAGAATTATCAACAAGATACATACCAATCCAACAACTTTTGATGGATTCAAGTAATACATATCCTTCATCTATTCATCTTGCCATCTGGCATCAACTGCTTCTTGCAGCAATATGATACCATAAAAGTTTTCATTTGTATCATATCCTTCTTTCCCCTGCTGTGGCATTGAATTCTTTGATGAATTATGATATGTTAGTCACACTTTGCTCTACATTTTCTCATGTTGCTTGTGAAGCAGAGTATCTCAGAAAGGGTAAAGAAAACATCTAAAGAGAAGAAAAGGAAACAGACAAAAACTACTTTGTCAACCACATATTCTTATGTCCTTTCCCACCTATGAGGGTTTGTTTTCCAATAATATGCTCAACAATAAACATCTCATCAACTTGATGGCAACTAGAGTGGCCAGTGTTATGGTTCATTATCATTGTTGATGATATCACTGATATAAGAATCTGTTTACAAAGGTTAAAGATGATTAACAGACTGAAGATGTCAGACTTATGTTTATTGAGGCAAAAATAAGTATACAGTTATGATAATATAGATCAAAGACTTATGCAGGCACTGCATATGGCAGACACTCATACTGTATATCATCTTTCAAATAGAGGTCATTTGCAGTCATACTAAGGCAGCCTATATGATATTAGAATCAACATTAATCACTGATAAGTCTCTAGACTCTGTGTGCTCTGAAATCATGGGTCTCAATAATTATTTTTGACTTCTGCTCTTAAGCAGGCTTTCAGTAAACCAATCATTTTGAATTCAATAGCAGTAATTTCATCAAGAACTATCTATTATTCACTGATATCCTCTTGTGCATAAAGATTATATGTCATATGCAAACTTTCTATTTGTCTGTGAACTTTTCTCATCAACCATATGATGCATGAACTTTCTATACCATAATAAGTGCCATAAGTACAGTTAGCACTATGATAACCAATCAGATATACATCATTATTAGTATACATGTGGCATTCTAAAGTGGCTCACAAAGTCTATTGTGATGTGTATATAAGGCTGGCTGTGGATGTCTAAGCTTTTTACAGCTGGCATGTGGAAGAGTAATAAGCCACAGAGGACTAACCATGTGTTTGGTTAGATGTTTGTAAGAAATATTAGAAGAGCTAGCATACTATTGGTCATGCAAACTTTTAAATATGCAATGTTTACTAAAAGCCTCACAGTCTTTAAGGCTTCATATAGTAAAAACTTCACTAGGCTCACTAAGCTAGTACTGCAGTTATGAAGGCTGTTTAAATGTAGCATACTTAGTATTAGTAAAAAGGTAGTATAAGTAGTGTATAAAAGAAATATAGAAAGAGGAGAATAAGAAATACAAAGACTACTCAACACTCATACTAAACTGTATCCCAGTATGACACCTCTCCAATAGAACTAGCTACACAGACTGTCTATAAGTCAATATCCTTCAACTGAGAGTGCTATAGCATCTCAACAACTCTATAAAGCTTATATATGACAATAGCAAACTTATTAATTCATGAAATATGGCCTTGTCTTACTTTATTCTCAAAAAAAAAAAACACAAAAGAGATCTGTTGCCCTTGTGTGTTATCCTCACACTATCTAAACCTAACAAAAGATTTTGAAAGATAACTGGAAAACACTAACTGTTTCTCTAGACCCCACTGGAACTGCATATAGATTGCACCATCCAGTACTCAGATTCTTATGTGATATTTCTGTTATAGAAAAGTTTGTGTACATACTGTGAGTCACTGTAAACAATTCAGAGCCTCATACTCCTGTAGCTGCTTCTTGCTACATCCCTTTGGAGATTAGTCACTATATGAAGGTACATGACTAGATTCACTAAGACTAGTCTTCAGATTCTGTATCTTGGTTTCACTTACCAAATAGATTTTGTGTTTCCTGCCTGCAGGGAGTCTGTCTAACAAATAATTTCTGGTTTATCATCATATTGTACAAACTGATGATATCATAAGCATGCTATCAGAAGGATATTCAAACATAACTAATGTCTGTTTCAGGAATAATCTCTTTTGGCCATTGTAAGGTCTTGATCTTTTTTGGGGTACTGGTTGATTTTTTCTTCATATGTTTAGCAGGCAGAGAAATGACAGTCAAAGATACTGAGGCCAAAGAGCTATCTGTCTGTAGACATTGCTTTTCAGGTTTGTGCAGTCTTTTTGTTACACTACTTGTTTCTTCTATAACTTGTTTCTTGACTTTGGTGTTCAGAAATGCAAGCACAGGTGCAGGGCTTGTAAACATTGAGGGTGAGTTCAAAGAAGTAAGAGGAGATGGCATGGAGTCAGCAGGAAAGGCTCAGATGGGTGTAGTGATCATCTGTGAGACCTGTGGTTTGTCATGCATAAATGTAGAAGGTGATTTCATGTCAACTTCATCTGTAAATAAGTCTGGAGTAGTGGGCTTGGCTGCGTCTTCTACTCCTATATTGCTACCCCAGTTGGAGGACTCTGGGTATGATTCTGGAATAGCAGCCACTTTAGCATCAACTTTGTTGGAAATCCTCAGTGTTGCACAGAGTAGACTCCAGGCTGGTAAGGCTAAATAAAATAAACTTGTTATTCTACAGCTCCTACAGAGCTTGTATTTATACTCTCCAGGCTTATATCTAGAATTTACTACAGCTTTCTCTTTCTCTCAGGCTTACTCATCAACTCTCAGCATAATGCTGGATTGCTCTTTCTAGAACTTTCTGGCAAAATCCCAATAAACTTCAATGGATCAGGCTGGTGTCATAGGTAGCTGCCTCAAAATAAATTGAGGGTCAGTATACAATCAGGCACCCAAGGTGATGGTGATGACTTGAAGAGCTGAAGCATTGGGATACTTCATTGCAGTTTGGAAGCAGCTGGCATTGAAGGGTATAGAAGACATGGTGGCAGGAAATGCAGAGGAGGAGATATTCAAATTAATTGAATAAAATGAAAGCTTGGTGTATTATTCAAGTATTATTCACACAAAACTAATAAATGTCCCGACACAGCGTCGGTTTGTGCCTAGTCACGTTATCGTATTACTAGGTTGGAATTCACGTGGTGGCTGTGCAGAGGACGAATTTTCAAAAACTAGAAAGGGGTCGCCTCCCGGACCAACGTGGCGCAAAGAGGTGGCCCATCCGGGGGTGTCTCTGGGACGACACAATACAGCCTGGGACCTTCTGGGGAGAGATTAGCTTTGAATGCAGCCCTAGAAGTGGCGCTGGGATCGCCTGCATCAAAATTGAGCGGGCAACGGCGAGACTCAGGCCATATTTTCAGTACCTTTTGATGGCCATCTCGCGGGGCTAAAGCTCGCAGACGGCATCCGAATTGAAGATGGCTGCAACTGTCGTCGTTGCATGGTTGCTTGCATGTCTAGTGGCGGCGAACAGGATGCCTCGTCTCCCAGTTCAGTGCCAACAATCGCTTCCTGGTCTTGGAAGCAGGGTTTGGACGGATCGATACCCAATTCGAGGACAAGTCTTGGCCATCTCCGTGACTGATGAATGATCATCTAAAGGCACCGTCGAAGACAATGATAAACACACCTCCAGCTTTGATCCTCTCATAGAGCTCTGTCACAGTCATATCCACCTGGTTCATTAGTGGCTTGAGTGTATCGATGGTCTCGTTCAGCTGCTCCACTTCAGATAGAAAGTTTGCGGTCATCATCCACTGCTGGTTATGTGCTGTCCGCAAGGCGTTCACCAAATTCATATTAGCTACCTCGACCTGCTTTTCAATAATTGTGACAGTATTTCGAACATACGACTCTAGTCTGTCCACCCTGCCGACGATTAATCTGTTCTGCTCCTCCAAAACGGGGATAACTGCCACCATAACCGTCGTCGTGAGATTGTGCGCGAGTTGGTCATATGCCGGTTGGAGTGTCTGAGTGGGCAGCTGGAAGTGGGTCTCGAGGGTGGTCTGTGTCCGTCGTAACTGCTAAGGGGGTTGCTGGGGCTGGGGCAGCATAACTGAAAAAACCTGGAGCTGGGTATGAGGGCGTTATCCTGGCCATTGCTACGGAAATTGGGTTAGTATATTGATATAATGAATGGGCGGAGGGTTGCCCGGATGACGGTATGCCATGGTAGTGGTTGGAGTTGAAGAAGGGTCGATGACGTTGACGCGACGCGTCCAACAAAGACAAACATTTTTTGCCACTCAGCAGTTGTCTGTGCAACTTCTCGCCACTTCCAGCCAATGTTGCTTGAGATGAGGTAAATGGATAATAATTCTCATTATAAAATTACATAGTGATAAATTTGCACTTTGAGTTCCTAACCATCATTGTCCTCGAAGGCGAGGCCTGGGAGTCCATGACTCTGGCTCATATTTATCCTGAGATGGCATCGTAGGTAAAGGTTTTGCAATCTCTTCTCGAGCTGCTACAGAAGGTGGCCAAGACGCAGACTTTTCAGTCTCACCATGCTCCGACGGCGACTGAGACTGCCCCGACCGTGTATCTAAGGGCTGAGCGGTCTGAGACGGAATCGCACCAGGGTAAGACATTCTCAAATGCTCCTCCCTGTCTCGAGCCTCAATTAGTGCGGCATTTCGTGACACCCTTTCCTGGCGAGCAAGGTCTGTCTGCAGTTCCTGAAGGGGGAAAAAGATGAGCATCGGAACAGCTGCAGTAGTCAGAACGTGAATTACTTGAATCGTCGGAGGATCAGGTCTTGTATGCGATAACCAGGCTGACCATTGCACTATTCAGTTTCTTGTCAACATCTGCTGGGTAATCGTTTACGAGAATAAAACATACCTGGTAAGCGCTTCGGGCCACCGATGTAGAGCCACATATCATCAGGGTTACGATATTTGACCGTCCTTTTAGTTCGACGCGCCTCTGAACGTTCCCATAAGCAATTTAACTGCGGGGGAAATGAATCTTATGCATGCCTGGCAACGGGTTATGGCGCTCAAAGAACATGTTTCCTATAAATGAGATGAGTCCTGTGCGACTAGGTAAATATTTTTAGGCTCAACGTGCCTTCCAGATCTCTCCCAACGAATCCTGTCTAAGGAAATTTCTCTATGAAGAACACGAGAAAGTGAATGGTGCTTACTGGATGGCGAATAAGTTTCCAAATCTTAGAAAAGAACGACATTATCCTCCTCCTTCTCCGCTTCAATCCGATGCCCCTGGTACTTTACAGAATTTATGATGATGGTAAGGAAATGACGAGAACCTAGCGGGATTTTATTTATTTATTTACTTAATGTTACGTACAATACCTTCCCACGATACCCAATACGGACTCGCGTTGGACGCGTCACCCAACGCCCACTACACTTTCTACTGCCATGGCCGATGTCGAGATGAGGCCCGCCGTCACTGAACCTAAGGACGAGGAGAGGAAAGAGGACAAGGAGGACAAGAAAGAGGAAAAGAAGGATGAGCCCAAAAAGGAGCCGGAATCGCCTGTCACTGAAATCAAGTCCAATGCTGCCCTCATCGAAAAGGCCGTAGCGACTCTGGAGCCACGGTTTACTCATCGTGTCCTGAGGACCTTGGCCGCGCTAAGAAAGCGTCTGGATGACTCTGTACTGAGGAAGGCCATCGAGGAAGTGTACCCTAAAGGTGTGGAAACGGTCTGAATTAACAGAAGAAAAACGTCACCTAACGTCGTGGCAGATTCTTCGGTGAAGACGACATTGCTCTCATGGTTACCTGCTGCACCCACATCGGATCAGGAAATGGAAATAGACTCGACGACAACGACGGCGCCTGCAAAACCACTTCCAGAACCTGTCTCAGAAGTCGAAATATACCTTCGTCTGCTAATCATTCACCACCTGCTCAAATCCCCTGATCATTATACGAAAGCTATCGAGCTCGCTCGTCAATCAGTGGAGAAGATGCAAGCACTCAACCGTAGAAGCATGGACCCCGTTGCAGCCAAGATATGGTTTGCCGTTGAGCGTGCGTACGAATTTGGTGGTGAGATCGCGGATGCCCGACCGTGAGTACCAATTGTATCCTTTAACGCTTCAGATAATCAATACATCCCATTAGAATGTTCCTTGCTGCACAGCGGACCGCCTCTCTGCGGCACGACGATGAGGCCCAAGCCTCACTCATCAACCGTCTCCTCCGTAGCTACGTCCATTACAGCCTGTACGACCAAGCCGACAAGCTTGTCTCAAAGACGACGTTCCCCGAGTCCGCTGGAAACCCTCAATACGCTCGATACCATTACTTTATCGGCAGAATCAAAGCTGTCCAGCTGAACTACAGTGCAGCCCACACCAACCTACAACAAGCCATCCGACGTGCACCTCCTGCAAAGGTAGCACCTGGATTCTATCAAGCAGTGCACAAGCTCTCCGTCGTCGTAGAGCTTCTGATGGGTGATATTCCGGACCGAAGCCTTTTCAGGCATCCCGTCCTAGAGAAGGCTCTAAGCGGCTACTTTGAGATCGTCAAAGGTTTGTTCTCGATTTTATCATATATCTTGGCTACCTGCTAAATTAGGGCTATTATCAGCTGTCCGCACAGGTTCACTCTCGCAATTCCAAACCACCCTTGCCAAACACGCCGCTCGTTTTGAGGCTGACAAGACTTACACTCTCATTGTCCGGCTACGACAAAATGTCATAAAAACTGGCATTCGGCGGCTTTCACTGTCTTATTCACGTATCTCCCTACGCGATATTTGCGTTAAACTTCATCTCGACTCGGAGGAGGACGCGGAGTACATCGTTGGCAAGGCCATCCGTGACGGAGTCATTGAAGGCCGGATAGTGCATGAGAAGGGATGGATGGAGTGCGGGAGCCAGAGAAATGTATATGGGCCTGAGGTCAGCGAGATGTTCCAGAGGCGGATTGGATACTGTCTAGAGTTGCATAACCAGAGCGTGAAGGTATCTTTTTCGGTTCATGTGTTTTTGACAACTATTGATCATACATCGTGTTAGGCCATGCGGTACCCTCTGAATGCACACAGGAAGGAGCTGGCTGCAGCTGAGGGTGCTCGTGAGCGACAGAAGGAACTCGCAAAGGAAATCCAAGAAGGGGATCTTGACGATGAAGACATGGGCGAAGATTTCTGAGCGTTGATATGCAAGTACGACACTACCGTAATATATTCAATTCTTTTTTCGGCATAGATTGAGATAACTGAAGCGGGGCCATGTTTATCGACAACAAGGGACCACTGGATCTAAAAGTTCTTCCGTTCTGCGTTTGCAACTGCGATTGTAATTTCGTTGCAGGTAAGCCATGCATAGTTTCCTCATCTGAATTATGGAGAAGAGCCTTTCAGATAGAAAGCAACTAGCACAAGATAGCAATACAAGTACAAGTAAAGAATAGTTCTGGTGTCTTCACGACTTGGAAGTAAGAATTACGTCCCCCGCATACTCAGAGAGTTCCTGCTGTTTGTTCCAGAAATATTCCAGATGACCATCGACTGTAGAACGGCGGTTGGGAACCTTCACCTGCTAACATCTTAGGAAACTCACTGTTTCCTTCATCGGTATCCTTGCGCATACGTTCCTTGTAGTCCTGAGATAGCTTGGCAGCCATCATGCGTCCCTTAAAGTTGAAAGAATGTGCATAATCCTTGAAATAAATTGGTGGATCTATACTTGGCAGATTGGTCTTGAGTGCACCCACTTTTTGCCATGTTATCCCAGCAACAGTGTCGCTCGCAATGATGATTCGGATGACGTTGTCTTTAATTGGCTGCTTGTTAAGATCACGCAAAAGAGTCTGGCGATAACTCTGGTCGTCTGGCAACTTGGCAAACACGCGTGTGATTACATCTTCACGTGTCATGAACTGCGAGTCGTCATACTAAATGCAGTGATAAACAATGTTAGGCTTATAGCGACAGAAAGTACATGCCTTTAATGCCTTTCGCGAGCTAGCCTTCTTTCCTGAAGAAGGTACTGAGGTTATCCTCAGAACGAAGCTGGTTCAAAGGGCCTTCAGTACTATTCGTCGGGACTCTTCAAGAGAAGACGGTAGATGCAAATACTTGAGCAAAAAATCCATGGCACCGCTTGGGTTGACTACACGAGAAGCCACTGGAGTCCAAAGTCCATGAGTCGCAGTTAGTGGGAGTGCAGATGCAAGAATGAAGTTATGATTGGCTGCGAAGAAAGCCCAGACTTCAATGGCATGGCGCCATGTATCGAGCCAACAGGTGAACGGCTTGAACACTTCTTTTTGATAGTCATTTGTCATTTCCTTCTCATGATTAATACAGTGGGGCTTATGCTCTGGCCAGTGCTGCTTTTGACATTCTCTAGAACAGTATCTAGCCATTCTGTATGGCGTTTAATTCGAGACACGAGATAATGTTTGCACTGACTTGCACTTTCCGCACCTTTGGAGAACTTCCATTTTTTTGTTACACTTGTAACAAAGCGTTTGGGATCCCAGACACATTACAGCGGAAGGCATTATTCTGTGTGGTAGTCAACGGTTCAAGTTGGGTTCAAGTTCACATGAGAATTTCTGTGCCAAACTTGGACCCGCACGTGGGTCGATTCAATTATATGGTCCACATATAATGTCACATAAGTACTCGCATGCTTATAAATTCTGAAAGCCTTCCTTTCTCTCCAGTTACTTATCTATTATCAGGTCTATTGCACTATTGAGACAATATTCGCCTTTCCTTGCATCGCGAGCGACATTCCGCCAGCGATACAGCATCCTAACAAGTCGAGATGAGCCTATGTGTGTATTTCCACGTATTAAACTGTAGCATTATTCAGGCTTATGATATATCTCTAGGAAAATGCATGACGTCGCCAACAATTATGAGTCGATCCCAGCACGACTGGTAGAAGAGAGGCACCTCGACAAAGCCGATGTCCCATCATCCCGTAAAGGCACCAACAGAAGAAGACGAAAGTAGTTCGAAGGAAGAAAGGAAGAACCACGACCTGATCCTAATCATCAGTCGACCCCACCCATGCCCCCTGGGTAAGTTTTCTATCTTGTTCTGTGGCTTTAAGCGATGCTGATCCATATCAGTAGTGCCACACCCAAAGGACGTCCAAGTGGACGGCAGTAAGCCTCTCACAAGGCCAGGTCCGAGAGATTTTTGGCCGTTTATTGGCTGACAAAACGGTTGTTTTGCTTATTACGTGAAGTAGACGATTGATTGAAATTTTTGGTCGTTGTAAAACGGTGCAATATCCCCGATAACCATGAATATGTAAATCTGATGCGCGCACCTAGGGCTGACCGTTATCTTCGGAAGGTACCTACGCTCTGTTTATGTGTTACAGTTATTGATGCGCTCACTAATCCAGGCGCCTGATTGTAGAAGTCCTCCCGTAACCGGCGCTGCAAGGGTAAGCGCCTTCAGCACTACTACGAATGACAATGTGACTTGGAAGTGTTTGCAGTTCCTTTCCACACGAAGAGTACATCATGGCCATGAAGATAAGTCTCGTATAATTGAGCCGAATCCTGTTCCGTGTCTTCCTAGGCCTGCAGCCTGTTTCTCCTGTCCCAGCTGCTGAAACAATTCAGAACCATTGATCCCTCAGATCTTTTGAAAACTTTCCTGCCAGTGATTAGGCCAATGGAAACTGCCTAGAGTACGCGACCAAACATAGGACGTCACGATAGACACGAGCAAAGAAAACACCTCAAAGTGAGATCCTGGTTGAATTACCGACATAGCATTCGCTTTTCGTCGCCGTTGATGGAAGAAGGCTGAAAATCAAGTTACAGATAAGGCAAGACTAAAGTAGCCTATTTGGCCCGCTCCACCATCTCAATTCTCCAATTTCATGAGTGTTTGTATAATCTTCCGTGATATCTTCATCGGTAATGCATGTGCGTCACTGTTGTCGGATTCCTCTTATAGCGCGCAGAGGGTCATCCGAAATGTATATCGGCAGAAGATTGCGTCGAATTGAAGCAGGATCCCAAATTCTGAAGAACGAAATATCCTTGAAATGCCGCATCGATTAAATGCTGAGACTCGTATTGACCAGTTGGCGCCTCGGTTGGAGACATGAAGTTCACCTGTAATAGTACAGATAAGAGAAGCCACAAGCGTTAAATTTGCACGTACTTACGGTCTTCGTTTTACGATCGCAACTTCATGAATGCGATGCTGTTAGAGACTGCGCCATCCTCGAGTCCACCCTCCAAGACTCACCTACCACTTGTCCTTCCTGCTTGTAGGGCATTGACTAGTGATGAATCGTTCGATGAACGCCAAGTCTGTCCAAAGAAATTTCCATAGCGCACCCCACTCAATACGTAACGTCTCTCCAGTTCTAAATTTTCCAGACGATATTTTCGGTTTGATGCATAGGGAAATGGAAAGAAGGCTGGTTAAATTACTGGCTTTGGTGCTTCTTTCCTCTAAATTTGGCTCATGCATTGTCTTCAACGGGCGAACTTTGATATCCTCATCGATAATTATGACGATACAATGTCTCTTATTTTCCTGATTGCTATGCATAGGAGGGAAAGAAGGATTACAGAGGTTTAAATACTGCATAAATAATCGACAAAGAAATATAGGATGAAGAAGGATTATCAAAAAGGACAGTATGACAAAAAACAGTCTCAGCCTGACTGTCAGTCGTCCATCATGGATACTATTGCGTCTTTTCAATGAAAACCATCAATTCGCCCCGCCGCTCCGGTTGAGCCTCAATGTCCATTTCAAGGTCGGTGCTTAGGTCGGTGCTTAGCATGTTGGTCTCCTGAAAGCTCGTCGTGCAAATTTCGGAAGACGTCTGGAAACGAAGCGTCGACACCGCACTTTCATCACAGTCATCTTCGGGGCGTATGACCCGCCACCACCCTGCCAACGAGCATCGTGGGTGCAAGTCCCTACAGAAGATGTTTGGTATGCGACAAGGGAGTCAAAGATTAAGTATGAATGCACCTTCGAGATGGCAGCGTATAAAAGCACGTAGAGAATCTGAGAGTTCAACTGGGCATTAACAAATTGAAATATACGAGCTTTGTCGTTATCAGTGGGATCGGATGGACCTTCTATCGAGGTTGCCATAGCGAAGGCCATAGCGAAAGGGCATGAATGACGAGGGAGTAGTTTATGAAAATAACACATATCAACCCTCTCGTTATAAAGAGCTCACCGTTGCTGGGTTGACATTGATATCAAGGCCAATATCGATATGGCGCATCTTGAACAGAAGAGTAACCATCTGTATTGTGTCGATAGGTAGCCCCATCACTGATGACCCATATAGTGCTTCAAAGCGAAGAGTGTAGGGTGGATTAACCGATTGTTGTAATAGATCCAGTGCTATCTGCATGTCGACACCATTCATTTACCTACAAAAATGGGGCCATTGCAGACAAGGTCTATTGAAACGTCCCGGTCGCACTTGGACACAGCAGTGCCGACACGGACGCCGATGTTGATGCCTTGCGCGACGACTGGGGGATCAGTGCTACAATTGATCACGGGTGGCTGAAAGCAAAGGGGTTTAGCTGAAACTACATCCGCGGAACCTTCTACTTATTTGCACCCACGGCAGAGATGAAGCAAAGCACTTCGAGGTGTGTCGTCAGGCTGAAAGTACGATCAGTCGTTCGTTGCCAGTACACAGATGACCTAGGTCGAATCAGGCCTTCATTGAGAGCGGGCTGAGCCTGCAGTCTTTAGAATTAGCCGAAAACACAAGGATGATCCATTAGATCCTGGCTTGATGTCCAACTGGCTGTGGTGTCAGAATCATACAACGTACTTCCTGAGAATCGTTGCCAGGCATTCCATCAATCCTTTTACATTTCTCCCCGTTTTTGCTCATTTGAAGATAGTTTGACGTCCCGGGATCAGTCTTTGGCTGTCTCGTGTATGCTAACGTTAGCGTACCTGTGAGAGTGATCTGATGGATACCTTGGGAAAAGTCAGTGCGGTGTGACGGACGACAATGGCGCCCGCTGCCATCCAAAGGACTAACTTGACGTTGTACAATACAGCTGAAGGAAATCTAGGCCCAACATCTAACGGTAAAGCATACCCGCCACCAAATCCAAAAAGGGAAAAATAGTCGGAATCTGCCAGCCGAGCATATGCCGAGCACCGGATCGAATATCAACGAAGTGCATCTCAGCTAGCTGTGTGACATGTGTCGACACTCTACACCCGGCCAGTAGCTTCTATTTCCCTGGCGGTATTCTCACCACCCAAAAGTTCCTCGTCGTCGCTGAAGGATTCAAAATGTCATCTTCAGCAGGTTCATCGAGCGTGGAGGCCAGCACGACTGTTGCCTCTACGACAACGACGACGACGCCAGCCCCGGCGAGCTCGTCTTCTGTCACGACAACCGTACAGTCGACGAGCTCGACGGAGACGTCCATTTTCACGACTAGTACGACCAGCACCAGTACCAGCACCAGCACCATCCCGCCGCCTACATCTTCGTCTAGTAGTGACACTGCAGCTTCCACGACCTCCATTCCGCCTGATACCACGACAAGCACGACATCGGCACCGCCCGTTGACACCGGGAGCAGCACTACTGATATGGGGTCAGGAGGAGGAGGGACAGGACAAGGACAAAGCCAAAGTCAAAGCCAGAGTTCTAATGGCAACACTCAGCAGCACACATCCTTTATCCCCACGACGATTGTCATCACCCAATCCAACGGCCAGCAGGTGACGGCAACCACGTCTGTTGTGGCTCCTTCCTCTTCCTCTTCGGCCTCTTCGGCCTCTTCATCATCGTCCTCATCGTCCTCATCACATACGGGCGCCATAGTGGGCGGAACCATTGGCGGTATTGCTGGTCTCGCTGTGGTCCTCGCTCTTGTTTGGTTCCTCTACAAACGCCGGCGGAACTACCGCTTCTCAGATCACTTTGATGGAAACTTTGACCCCGACAGGATCGTGGCCCGGACGCCTGACATGGGACTGAACCTCGATGATGAACATGATCAAGATGACGGGATGGGTGGACGGCTCGGAGGAGCAGAGATCGGGGCTGGAGTCGTTTCGCCGTTCCCCATCAGCGCAAGCACGAATAGCCAGGGAAGTAACTACACCAACTACTACAACGGCTCGCCTGCATCCCCACCGCCAATGTCGCAGTACTCTGCAGAATCTTATCCGCCTTCAGCGTACAATCCTTACGCCATGGTTCCCAGTTCCCCACCCGGCTCGCCGGTGTCACACACCCCTCCATCCTCCAGCGGTGTCGGTGGGGGAATGTCTGCAAAGGAGCGCGAGGCGAGGCAACACCAGCTGGGCATCGTTAACCCCGACGACCGCTCAGCTTACCTTGTGAATGGCCCCGGTCCAAGCGGGGTTATTGTCCACCAGGATGCAGGCCCAAGCGAGATCCCGCCGTCGTATGATAGCTTACTGCCTGGGCCGTCTAGAGCGGGACCATCTCAGGGAGGCAATAGCTCTTAGAGGGGACGTAGATGAGACAAAGGACTCTTCGATTGACTGATTACTTACTGACGGACGTTGTGTTCTCGATCGACACCATCTAATGCTTCATGACCGCACTATCTTTCGCATCTCTTACTTATCTAATCTCGCTACCCATTACTTATTCCCCCCTCCACATGCTACTACAATGCCCGTCTCCACGTATCGATTCCATTCTGATTGTACTGTATACATGTACCGCTGTACTGATAGTCGCTCTATTCTCGCTATGCAGTCTTGTATGTAGTGCAATATCTATCTACTCGCCGTCCACTTGGTTGGATTTTTGAACGTTGCATGGTGTGATTATTAAATTTGACGTCTCCGTGAATTGCTCCAGCCTCGACATGAGACGCGAACTAGTACGGCCGGGCGCCACGAGCAGTCGAGTTGCATTTATCTCCATTTATTCAGCCCAAGCTACCGAGTTGGTGGTTTGAAGTGGTTTGAAGACCGTATGCGTAGTTACTCATGGATCCTCAAGAAAAGCAGCAAAGGAAGTAAAAAAAAATTAGGATAGGCGGAGAAGGCCTAGATCTTCAGGGTTAGAAAACATACCTGTCCAAGTAGGACATTAGGAGCACATTCTCAGCAGTGATGTGCAACCAGAAGATCTGTAGCGAGATGGTTGATCCAAGTGGTAAGATCTCCAGATTTCCTCTTCGGAAGAATCGGGCCGTCTTCCGTCGTTGGCCGGTAAGCCGAAGACAGGCATGCAGGAACCTCTCCATTGCCGCCACCGCAGCTTTTTCTGTTCTTTTCCTTCGTTTTCACGACAGTATGAAGCGAGATGCAGGAGAGTACAAGGAATTGAAGGAAAATTTTGTCTCTGGAGCGACAGGTTCGACGGTGACCCAAGTCAACCTAATTTCTTGTGCGGCTCTCGTTCGTCGTTTCTTTTGTACGGTCGGTGCTCATCCAATCTCCTTCTCACAGGCCTCCGTTTTTCTATATCATACAATACTCTCAAGAACTTCCTCGACGAGCTTGACCAAATTTCCGATATCATGGGTCATCCTGGTCCTACCCCTTCTCTTGTCTATGACACTGTTCGCCAATATGCCAACGCTGCTCTCAATACTGATGTTGGTTCCGGCTCTGGGACTGTCGTTTCTGCCTCGTCGCGAATCTGGAACACCACTTCCTTCCAATGAAAGTGAACGGGATCCTGCGAGTGCCACGGCGATTGTGGCACCACTGCCGTACTTGACGACATATCGGGCGCATATGCTCCTCATGACAGTTCTTGCTATTCTCGCGGTGGACTTTCCTCTGTTTCCTCGCTCGCTAGCCAAGTGCGAGTCATTTGGGGTCTCATTGGTATGTATGCTATGTCCCTTCACTGATGGTTGGATTTATGATTTATTCCCATCAGATGGACTTGGGGGTTGGCGCGTTTGTCTTTTCTCAAGGAGTCATTTCAGCAATCCCGCTCATCAAGAGTCCGGCCTATCTCGCATCTCCGGTGCTTTCTAAGCTGGCCACCACAATTCGTAAAGTATTTCCTATCCTGGTCCTGGGCATTGTGCGTGTGTTGCTTGTCAAAGGGACAGAATACCCCGTCTGTATGAAAGTTTCGGTCCTACGTATCCATTCTAATGGGCTTGTCCAGGAACACGAAACGGAGTATGGCACTCACTGGAATTTTTTTATCACCTTGGCCCTCCTACCTGTAATGGAGATCCTACTTCACCCAGTAATCCTTCGGGTTCCGATATCCATGCTTGGTATATTGATTGCGATGTGTAAGTTCTGTTCGTCCAAACTCCGTGTATTCTATTGACTTCTCCCGTAGGTCAACAACTCGGCTTGTCCGTCTTTGGGCTACAAAACATTGTCCTCTTCGCTCCGCGGGCCGGTTTCTTGTCGGCAAACAAAGAGGGCATCGTGTCCCTACTGGGTTTGTTCTACGTTGTCGCCTTCGGAGCTAGTGCTGACTGTATGCTGTCTTTCAGGATATCTTGCTGTACATCTCCTAGGTCTATCAACTGGAACACTGATCCTACCTCCTTCACCTTCGTACTTCCGCCGGTTCCAGCGCCAATTCAACAAAACTGGCGAGTTAACATTGGGAGGTGGAGAGAAATACCAAGACTCATATCGTCTCCGACAAAATGATAAAATAGCCACGGAGTTGTGGGCATATTCCATGCTCTGGTGGGCGTTCATGGGTTTAACGAGGTTATTCCAGATTGATGGCAAGGGAGGCGTGTCTAGGCGTGTGGTTGGTCTTCTCTTAGCTTCCTTTCCGAAAGAGTCTCAACGCTGCGTTGCAGGTCAACTTGTCATATATCCTTTGGGTAGCGGCATATAACACGTCGTTTATCTTGGCTTATCTCCTTATGGACCTCTATTTCTATCCTTCCCCATCGAAGTCGAACAGCCCACAACCGAGTGGCGAGGAGGTCTTACCCTCACGCGTGGCTGTTTCTGCTCCTCTTTTTGAAGCTGTCAATAAGAATGGGCTGTTACTGTTTTTGTTGGTCGGTTTCATTTCTCACTATAGCGTGTAATCTGCGCTAATAGATAATATACAGGCAAACGTCTTCACTGGCCTAATCAATTTGACGATACCGACGATGTTCACTTCGGACTTTTGGGCTATGGTTGTTTTGTGTGAGTATTCGATTGGGGTGTGTTGGGCGGCGTGGGCTTTGAGAAATATTCGTGTCTGGAGAATATAATAATTGATCATACTTGAGTTAGATCTGATGACTCGCTTGTCGATTTGAAGTAGACGCTGTTATACACAGGTACGATGTGCTAATGCCTATAAACTTATCAGGCGACTGTCAAGCCACGACAGGCTTAGACCACGAGTCTGACGCCAATGAGTGACTGGCCCTGATGGGAAATTATTTTTCAGCATCACTCTTGGTACGCACAGATAAATTGCGACCTTTAATGTAAAAAAATAATCTAACATTATTGCAGATGCCTCCTTCATGTTCACGTCGTAATGCACAATGCCGACAGAAATACTCAGACCCTTGAGAAGCTCTTTTTGATAAAAATGTCAACTTGAACCCATCCGCAGTTTCGATACAAGTGAGACACTACCTTTCCCTGGTCTCCATCCCAGAATAACTTGGCGCGCTCACTATCAGAGTCACAAATTGGAGAACTATTGGTACCAATTGGGACCAAGTCTGCGTGCATCCGTGGGATGTGCGAGATAACGACGCGCGACTTGAAAAATGTAAAGCATTATTACATAACTGACCGAACGATCGACTTCTGGCTTCGTCTACTTCCATGGATCATCTATTTCCTCCAGTACGCAACGAATTTTTCTTGCATTGCGTCCTGCTGTCCGACCTACATTACGAAGAAGAGGAAATCGAAAAATTAATGCATGGGATCTACGCAAAGTCGAATTTCGGTCCTTGCGGTAACACACATGGATTATTGTGCTGTGCCCATGCAAGTGTCTGTAGGACATTGGAAGCACTACAAGGAATCTTCCGGAGTAGATGCCGCGCAATGGAAACAAGAGATGACAGGCTGAGAAAAACACTCCCGGTAGAGTTAGAGCGGGAAGACGTGGCGGTACCGCTGATAACTGCAACTGAATCCGTACATGGGATAAAGAGGATAGTGGAGATCGACTTCCCGGTGCGTTTCTCTCACTACAGGATATCATTCGCTGGAGTTACCCTTTCGGCCGGCAAGGTTGACTCTGCGGTTGTGCTATTTTCTTTCGCACATAATCCAAGCCCTACGGGAAAATACGAAGAAGAGGAAGGGAACAAGCGAAAGGCCCTCCATCCACAGAGGGATATTGGGAAAACTTCTCTTCCACCTCGTTCACGTTGCTCAGGTTGCTGGCATCTTGATAGAGGCTTTTTGCCCGTAAATTGTCCCAACTGAGCGTACGTCGAGGCTCCCAGAAGCCAGGTTGTAATAAATGACTCGATCAGGATCTATAAGGGTTCGACGGTATTCCGTCCGTCACACAATGTTGGTTCTTTAGGGATCGAAACGGATAAGAGATTATGGCCTGGTGATTAAAAGCACTTACTTACGAGGGCCAGCTTGAAAGCGCCTCAATATGAATCGTGGGATGACATGGTGATACTAGTCTTTTTGTGGATGCTGAGTAGGCAAGAAAGTGGAACCTTTTCGCTTGCTACGTAGTGCGTGCTGGATAGACGTAGACTTGGAGTTAGGCGCCGAAAGGCAAAAGAAGCCGGGCACTAAGCAGGAATCAGACAGGCTCAGTTCCTTTCTCGGTCGTCTCCTTTAACTCATGATAATATCATAAAGTCCAACCATCCGGCACGACAACTCTCCAATATAGAACGCTCGCTCATTACCTGGAGCATCGCCGATCGGGTGAGAGGCATCCTCTTCAACTTGAAAAGGCAGGTCAGCTAATGATTATAGGTAAAAAGTTGGCTTACATCCAATGCATCTATTTCATTTGTTGGATCACCCAATTGAGCCTGTCTCTTCATGCAAAGTGCAATAATGGAAGCTGCGATATCAGCTATAACACGATCCACTGTGCTAGTGAAGCTTTGGTCGTCTAGTCCCTCGCGCTCAACCAAGCGATCCGCTATGACAACGAGGGAATAATCGTAGCGAAGGTGTACACAAGCCAGCAGGGCATAGAACAACCACACATGATGTGAAACTCTTCCATCACAGTCAACGCAGAAGACAGGCTTCCCCGAATGATGACGTACGAGCTCAGATCCAGAAAAGCGATCCTGCCACGTCTCCGTTGGGATGTCAATCGAGCGCCAGGCATCAGTAATATGCTCTGGAGCATCCTCCAGCAGTTCATCTATACCCCAGATGACTTGATCGTTGTCATTCACGTCTAAGATGAAGCCGTATCGTAGAAGCAGTTGTGCGTTGCTGAGGGTTTCACCATATGTGTTGAACACTTCACCGTGGGATGGAATGAGTGTGTTGCTGACCATTTCAAAGTGATCCTCAAGATTCTCTGGCGCCAGCGAAGGCTCATCGTCGTGAGGACATTCCTTCAGGGAACCGCATTCAGGGCAGACGTCATATTCGCTCTGTATCGTGGTGAGGTGGAAGAAAGTAATATATAACAGTCCCATACCTCGAGATGTACATGATTTTCCTGAGAATGATTGAAGCTGCGAGCGGCAGGTCAGAACAAAGACCAAAAAAGAACACAGAAAACGACGTACGCATCTGCGATAGGTACCATAGAAAGGCCATGATACGCATCGATAAGGAAGGCTCTGGATGAGACCAGCGAATACGCGTGGTAGAACCCATGTAAAGAGCACTTGGCAGTGGGTGAGTCTTGGAAATATGCATTAAATATGGTCTCTACAACTTCGCAGTAGTAATGGCGTAGTTCGTCCTTATTATGTGGCTTCAGTCAAGTCCACGCAACGAGATAATTCTACGCACTAGACGAGTCAGGCTATCCACACACGCCAACAGGTCCCTCTCCACCTCAGTCCCCTTTAGCCACCTCAAAGCATCTCTTCTATCCGTAGAATCCATTGAATGGTCTTCTGTTTGCCACAGAATAGGGATATCCACGATTTGCGTCGGGAGTGATTGCAGATAACCATGCCACCGCGATGACTCGCCTTTCACTCTGCCACACGTCATAAACAGAGCTCAAACGCAGAGGAAAAACAACGTACAGTTCAACGTACAAAGCAAGTGCCAAAGAGAGCTGGGCTTCATGTCCAACAGGGCTGGCGACAACGACTGACGAAACAGAGGACGATTTTACCGAAAGAACAGCATCTTTTGGAATGTGCACTACTACGGCCACCGATAATTTAATGAGCAGCTGACCGCATATAATCTGATGAGTATTCACCTGAAGAAAAGGGAGCAATCTCCTCGCCGTTGGAACGAACGCTGATGTTCTCATCATGGCAGACAACGCGCAGCCGTAGATCAATTTTTATACCGTGAGATGAGCACCATTCGAGTAGTACGGATATCTTGTCCGGATGTCCCATAAATTGGAGAATGATGACATAAAAGGAGTTGAAGAATGATGAGATGATAGTGCAAAGGCAAGTTCCAATTGGGCGGCAGGCATGGTATGCGCAAAATTATTTCATTGGTATTATATATATGTTTCCTGTACGGCTTGGATCCATTTCCTGCGACTAAATTCACCGGACTTGGATTGAATTAGTTGCTGCGACTACAGCGTCGTTACCTATTATACGCACATAATAACCTCAATGTCGGCTTGAAATTTATTAAATCCTTCATTCCGACCCAACTGCCGTATCCCTGGGTTCATTGCCTATCCCAGTGCTCTCTGTCTGAGCCTCAAGTTCGCACACATCTCCGACGCTGCTTCGAGTTGAAGAAATGACGCTTCCTTGCCAAGAATCATCCGGCCGTGCCCATCCTGCGACGCGGCCGACCAGAAGTGTTGGCGCAACACCCTACATGACATGTCTATTCAATGTCGAAAAAAGAGCAAGATCATTAAGCTCACCCTTGCAAAGGCCACTACAGAATCCAAGTAGACTAACACCGAATTCGAGCTATCGTAGGCAGAAAGGCCCAGATATAGTATTAAGGACGCCGAATAGAGAAGTGAGGATTCAACCAAGATTTCGATGATATGACGGTAGGGGCCGATCCCGCCATCGGAATTAATTGTCACAGTCAAGATGCGATAGATGATAAGAAAGGTGCACCATAATGTCGTCACTAGAATCAAAGACGAGTACAGAATCACACCAAGTTCATAGGTGGTTGCATACACGAATCGCTGAAGTACATTGATCATTTTAAAGCCTGTATCAACCCAATCAACAACTCGAACACGAAGATCTGGGACATCATACCAATTCCAGACAGGAGAAAAAATATAGGGAATGTGACGACGAGCCAGCGTTGTCCCCATACAATCCAGCAGCGCCAAATCTATAATTCGGATGATAGTGAGCTGAGGTAAAAATTTCCCAAACCGAGGCACACACACCATGGTAGAGTCGGCAAGAATAGTAGAAATGATGGCAGTTATACCGGTCGCTAGTGTCGCGGTGGCGGGACCATTTACTGTCCGATATACAGTCCCGAAACTCTTTCCGTCGACAGTGAACGCAGAGCTTCCAATGGACCAGACGAACGCGAAATCGATGGTGGCCAAGACATAAAGGGACAGGATAATGACGACCATGATTTTCATGAATTTGCTGGCGCATCCGTTGCCACAAATGTCTGTGAGATTCTGGTCAACTTTTAATGCTACAGTAATAAGGTCCACTCACAAATATTCCATAAGGTGACAGCAACGATTCCAGTATATAAGCCTATGTGTGTCCATGATATAACATGAAGACCCA
Organism: Guyanagaster necrorhizus; assembly: GCF_019112545.1. Lineage (NCBI taxonomy): Eukaryota > Fungi > Basidiomycota > Agaricomycetes > Agaricales > Physalacriaceae > Guyanagaster > Guyanagaster necrorhizus. The sequence goes on along the minus strand of NW_025064886.1, from coordinate 943,936 downwards.
ATGCTCGAGGACAACTGCGCACCATGCAACAGCGCGTAGAACACCCCCAAGTTTAATTCTGTGCCAAACTTTTGGAGCAATAGAACTTTATTATCGCCAGTCGGTGAGATATCTGGCTGAACAACCATCATCCGCGTATGTAAGAAGGACGAGCCCACTGATGGAGTCAAGATGAAGTGGTTGGTGAAGACAACAACAGCAATCACTTTCATTATTAAATAGAGCGCCTCGTCTTGATACAGCTCCAGAAAAGATGATCAAAGAAAGAGATTTGATTCTATGGAGAAATTTTTTAGCCTTTCTTCGGACCAATTGTACTTGAGAGCATTCGAGGGCATGATTGTAAACATGTACAACGATTCAAAGGATCGTACATGAAGCGTGATCGATGATCCTGTTCCAGATGGAAAAAGAGACCATACGAACTGAGCTGTGGAGAGGTGAACCTCATCTCAGCACTTAATTATAGTCATGAAATCATTAACCTGGCGGCTTCCGAAATTCGTGATCGTGGAAGTTCTTTTGAGATGACTAAAGTCAACGAGGGGGCCATAAGCGCGGAGGGGCGAAATACTTCGGTTACCTCACGGAATATTATCAAACGGATTCTGGGCTGGGGACGATATCGAAACCGTCCTATCAGCGGTCAGACAGTGGTCGTTAGGTCAGGAAGCAGACGATGTTATGAGTTGCTGTCCTATATACAACCTTTTATTAGACGAAACATAATACATGGTGAATACTCATACCATCACCAAATAGTAGTAACAGGGAACCCCGTGGACATCCATACTAGCACTTAAGAAGTTCGGCCTACCTCAACTACCTGCGTCTCAATCTCTTCGAGACTTTACTATAGCAGATATATTAGGTAAGGAAGTCTCGAAGGGAACGACTATGCATCTTTTGGTATGGCCTATCGCGTAGAATAATTGCCAGGAGACAGCAGCCAGGAGGATGATGAATGTAAGGCACCACTACTTCAAGTCTCGTGTCATGGCCCCATTCGAAGAGAGATTGGGTCCTTACTATATCTCACAATGCCGGCCCAACGTAACGCAATTGAACCCTGAAAGGAATTTGAAGCGCCTTCAATAATTTTGATAGGGTCTCCGAGCATTCCGAGCATCTGCAACAGTCGATGTGTGACGGAGGAGAGCTATGAACGCTGATGCAAGAGAGCCGATGGACCGGATCTTAATATAAGTTGTCCATTAGAAGAGCAAGGACAAACCATGATAATCCGAGAGCCACAAGGCTGGAGTGATCCATGGTGGAAGGCAACTCCTGAAAACGGCGATCACCGCTTTTGACGTTGATGATATCGGTTGGTAGTTGGACAAGGGAATTGATGAGAGATAAAACCAAATAATTTCTGCCCACTACTACAAAGATACTGACTTATTGCATGGCTCATACAAGTTAACATTTTGGTACGAAGGCCCAAAGCCGTTATGTTGTCGATATTATTTCGTATTCCCCTGAGCGGCCTGAATCCATGCAAACAAGTTCTGGTTGAGTTCATCCTTGGCCTGGAACTGAACCCAGTGCCCGGTGTTGTAAACATGAATAGTCGCATGCTTGCACATCCGTTCGACGGTCGCCTTATTCATATAGGCTCGACAGACAAAATCCTGGGAAGCGCCGAAGAAAACCGGCATAGTCAGCTCAGTAGTCTTCGGAAAGTTCTCTATGCGGTTTTAAAATGAGTGTATGGTATGTATTTATACATATGATACAGAATCCTCACCTCTCAGATCTTCAGCATATATGTTGGAAGTCATAACTTTGTAATAAGACAATACTGCTTCTAATCTACTGTTTTGCATTTTCTCCTTCTGGGTGTACTGTTCCTGAAAGAAAAATCAGCCAACGCATCGCCGTGCAGTCAATCAGCTTGCCTCTTCTGTGATGAACGACCTAATCTTCGCTGAATGATTATTTTCGATCCATGTTTTCGTCCCGCCTGGAGGATTCACATATTCCATCCAAAGATCAGGGTCCTCGCAGAACGAAAGACTATAAATGAGTCGAGGTTCTTCGCCAGTTTGGTGTGGACATCCTTTTCAGAAAAGGATGACCAGTACCCGTATAACTCTGTGCCGATGTGTTGTTTCATCTGGCGAAGAGGTTAATACATCGAGACAAAACAAAAATCGTGCCGTCTGCATAGCCTCCTTGTATGTCCCAGGCAAAATAGGAGGGTGATACCCCATAGAGAGGAATCCAAACGCTAAGAAGCAATCTGGATAATAGTTTGCCAATCTGCTTGTTGTAAGTGCGCCCCTCGTGGATTATTTCGAATTGATGCCACTATTCACTGTCGAATAGGCGTGCTTACTCACCAGTCATGTCCGATAGCAATGGCAATTTCTTATCCCGAATTCTTTTCGACTGATAAGCTGAGTGAAATGAGATGGTAGAACATGCAAGGATTCCGACAAATTACTTTTCAGTATGGACATTGTCACTGGGCTTATTTACCTCAGTCTTTGCTGTTCAGGTTGTCATTGGCTTTCTGCGATGTGATTGAATATTCTCTAATGAATCCAACGAGAACCCCTATAGCTATACATATAGGTGACATAAACGTTTAAATATAACAACTCTTACTGTTTCAGACCGAGCTGGATAGCCTTCATCTCGAGTCCCTATAACCCCTTATTTAGATTTTACGAGATTGAATGACGGTATTTGAACTTACCATACGCTTAGATAGGAATCGAGAGTTGCCCAGCTCACCACCCGCAAACCATAGCTAAGGTAAAATGAATAAGAGTCATCACATTTGGTAATAAAAAGAACGTACTCCAGGATACCCAGACGGTTTATAACAGCCTTTCAATTCACCTTCTTCGTCGAGCCCCCAGATTTCTCCGGTTTGATTAATGACTTTTTCCCCAAATATGGACTTGATGGTTTCCTTGACATTGTGATAACCAGTACTACGAATTTGCGTGAGATTTTAACCCAAAGGAAGAACAGAAAAGCATACGCGTAAATCACAACATCGGCATCCAGCATGGAGCCATCGGTGAAGACTACACCCTTGTTCAAATACCGCTGAACCTCAACGCCGTGTTTAACCTTGACCTGACCAGATATGATGAGCCCGGCACATCCAACATCGATCCAGAATCCTAAAAGGATATTCAGTATTAATATATAAACATGTAATAAGATAGCAGCAGTCCTACCACCAGATTTCTCAAAAACCATAGGGAATTGTCCGGATCCATCGTCACCCATATTAATATGCAGACCGGCCTTCCTCAACCCATCGTGCAAGTCCTTCTCGGCCGCTGCGATAGCGTCCGCCTGAGACGCAGCAATCCGTTTACGCAACAAGAGAGGCAAAGCCTGGAACTTGAAGTCGCATGCCTCCACAGGAACATCATCTGGCCAAACTTTGAGCAAGTTGTTGGTGTAATTGGGGTGTTTTGCAACAACGCAAGTCGAGGAACGCTGGACAATGGTCACAGATTGGGCGCCCTGTGTGACAAGATCCTGGCAGATATCCGCGCCCGAGTTGCCTGCGCCGACTACAATCACGCGCTTGCCCACGAAGGGTTTACCTCCAGGGTAATCCGCGGCATGAAGCGTCCGGCCTTGGAAAACTTCCTTATCATCAACGTGGGGGACCAGCGGGGCGCCCAGAATTCCGAAAGCAGTGACAATGTGGGACGGGTGTACGGTAGTGGGGGTGCCTGCGTGATCAATGACAACAGTCCACTTTTTCGTTTCGGGGTCGTAAGTGGGGGTCCCGGTTGTGCGCGAATTTGTCCAGATGCTAAGATCCTGACTGGTGGCGTATTGTTCGAGCCAACTCGCTACCTTATCTCGTGATGCGTAGATCGGCCAGTTCCTGGGATATGGTTGGTACAGCACTGTGAAGGAGAAATATGTGGATTGGTATTTTATATAGGGGAGATAAGACGGAGTTGATGGCCACTTACGTTGAAATTGGGACCTGGGACTATGCAAAGTAAGTGTAGGATATCTAACGCGCCAGTTATCACCGACACGTGCGTGGGATTCAACGACAAGAGTGGGCATATTCATCTGTTGGAAACGAGCAGCAAGGATCAAGCCGGTCTGGCCAGCACCAACTATTCAATATGAGTATATCATGATTATTGCAGTAGAAAGCGACACCCACTGATCAAGATATACGGGTCCTTCTCCACGGATTCTCTGCGCTTTCGATGAACTTCGTCCCAGGATAAGGTGTGGTCTCCGTAGATCCCGAGCTCAGCGCCCTCCTCAGGATGTCCATGGATTTCATCAAGAATCATGAACACCGCTAGAGCCTTCCAAACGCCCTGGGCATCTGGGAGAAGATGAAAATACCCTCGGGCCGTGCCCACCCCAGTCGAGAACGTGAAACCCGACGCGACGGCAGTTTGAGTCGGGGTTACATGAGCAAGCTCGGGAGTAAAGTACTGGCGCTTGTCAAGGACGATGTTGGATATTTTAGCTGCAGCAAAATTTGCAGCGAGATGGTCCTTGATCTTTTCTTGACCAATGAATGTACGGTTGCTCCAAGTAAAGACTAAGACATCGCGAAGCCAGCCGTCGGGAAGAAAGCATGATACGATACCATCTACATCTCCTAGTTCGGTAAACTTGGAGAAGTTTTCCAACCAGGAGGCAGAGATGTTAGAGATAGCGGTGGAATCCAGGGTAGCCATTGGTGAACTGATTTCGACAGTAGCTATTACTCAGGTACTTCTTATACATGGTGTGGACTTATGTGTGGGTGTTAGGTCAGGTCCTCAATCCACCAAGACATTTGATTTTGTGGATTGGTACCTAGTGGGTTAGTATTAACACTTCCGGTGCATGGTATGACACAGACGGACCACCCACCTCTCACCCGACCCAGCGCTGGGTGGTACCCAAGTACGGCTGATGATGCCGAGGGCCAAAAGGTTGCATATAGTATAAGGTACCGAAAACATCAAAGCATTATGTGACGTGTGCAGAGCAGTCCACTTGAAGGTCTCCCCTGCGTTGAGCACGGCAACTTCGTCTGAGTTAAAATGAGCTGTGCGGAGACGGCTCTTGCTGTGGCGACATGAGTGATGTGGGCCAGTGGGTTATCTTGCAACTAGGCCTGCAGAAAACAGATAGAATATAATCAGGCAGATTCTAGATTACAAGGGCTGTTGGGATGTCCTCGCCAGCAGAAGATAATCCCCGGAAAGCTGTAACGTGGAGCAAAACGAGACCACGCCGTAATTCCATGGGGAAGACGTATATCCACATAGTATAAATAAACGGAGATATTGTAATTGTGCTGTGTTTGCATGCTGAACCTGACTGAAACAGTTAGATACCGCTCCTAACGGGCGGTTACGATATTCTTGAGCTTCAGAGGCTGTCCGCCTACGCAAACATTACCCTTATCTGCATGCAATCTCGTATACCACACCAATCGCCGAAGCAAATTTAACCTTCTCGATTCCCCCCGCCATGATGGATGGAATTTTCATATAGTTTTTATTCCCTGGGGACCAATATTGCTCCAGGCGACAATGAAAATTCGTTTCACAGCGTGCCGGTGATCTCATCACTTCAGGAGACTTCTACCAATGAGTTATCTTTGAGTATTCGAGTACCGTCCATACCAGAATCATGCAGAACTAGAAAGATAACGACGGCGGTTGCAGTAATGAGAGTCGATCGTGACGATGTTTGGCAGAGGCAAGGGCGCCACGTCAGAAACACGTACAAACTTGAAGAAAGTTTGTCCTCCACCTACTATCAACACTATGGCGTCGCCTACTCAACAGTTGCCGGCAGGCTGGACTGCTGAATGGTGAGCGGTATTCATTCCGAGTGATACTTGTATTTTGACGGATTTTAGGGACGCGTCGAACCAGCGATACCTGTTCGTTGGTATGGACTTAGTTTTTTTATCCAGGCATGTACATTAACACCCAAGTACAGAAGCGTCGACGGGCCACACACAATGGGATCCTCCAGTTGATCCTGCTCTAATGGTCGACCAGGCCCCAGCAGTCGCGCCTGTTGCAGGCCACAGCTCGAAACGACGGCAGTATGCTGCTGGTCAGACTCAAGCTTATTTCGGTACTACTGGTGCTCCAGACGCGTTAGGCGATGGTGGATATGGTGCTGCAGCACAACAAGCACCTGTTGGTGGCCAATTCTTCACTCCAGGCTTGGCGGGTGCGGGGGTGCAGCCTCAAGGTCCTGGGCAACCATACTATGACAGCAGGCCAGAGTACATAAATGCCCCAGATCAACATCAGCCGCAACAGACCTTCGTGCCGCCTGGCATGGGTGCCCTTGCGGATCAGTTCAGTCAGATGGGAATGGGCGGGCAAAAACCGTTCCAGCTATACACCACCAATCTTCTAACATCACCACCAGATCCTCGAGAGCTGCTCCTTCCTCCTCCTGAGATCCGACTACCGTCTAATGCATCTATTTCTCCGTCACCAGCGGCCAACGCTGACCCATCCTACCAACGATCTACCTTAAATGTGATCCCCACGACTTCTTCAGTCCTCAGTAAATCCAAGATTCCTCTCGCTTTGGTCATCACGCCTTATCGGACCCTCAATGAAGGTGAAGAACCCGTCCCGGTGGTAACAGATACAGTCATTGCTCGGTGTCGGAGATGCAGGACGTATATTAATCCTTATGTTCAATTCATTGACGGGGGGAATCGGTGTGTTGTGTGCCATCGACTTTCTGGTCTATGCTAAATATCTCGTTAGGTGGCGATGCTGCATGTGTAATATGTCGAACGAGGTGCCCCAAATGTTCGACTGGGATCAAGCTAGAAACCAACCAGGTGATCGATGGGCCCGCGCCGAACTCAACCATGGTGTTGTAGAGTTCGTTGCCCCCACGGAATATATGGTCCGACCTCCCCAACCGGCCGTGTACATATTCCTTATCGATGTCAGCCATGCATCGGTCCAATCCGGCATGGTGGCCACTGCAACTCGCACCATTCTTGAAAACCTTGATCGCATCCCGGACGAAAATGGGCGGACGAAAGTGGCCATCATATGTTACGATGTGTCACTCTACTTCTTCTCCATCCCTGTGCGTCATGATCTGCTATTCTGTTATTCTAGCCTGTCCCTTATTGTTCTCTAGCCCGGCTCTACGGAGTCTTCCATGCTCGTCGTATCCGACACTGACGATGTCTTCTTGCCCAAACCTACTGATCTTCTTGTGAACCTTGCCGAGGCACGAGCGTCTTTGGAAGCTCTTCTCGGTAGAATCAACGATATGTTCCAAGACAACAGTATAATCGGGAGTGCAATGGGACCAGCCTTACAAGCTGGTTTCAAGTTGATGGTAAGACTTGACCGAAAATTATTGGCTGAAGGCTAACGCGATACTGACTCATAGGCGCCCATCGGTGGTAAAATAATGGTCCTTTCGGCAAGTCTCCCCAGCGTGGGTCCTGGCGCCCTGAAGAATCGTGAAGACCCCAAAATACTTGGTACAGCTAAAGTACGTCGCCCTTTGCCTTGTGTTTTCTCTGGTATCATAACTTCCGACAGGAGTCTGGACTTTTGCAAGCCGCCTCGACATTCTACAAGATGTTTGCCATCGAATGCTCGCGGGCCCAGGTTTCGATCGACATGTTCCTGTTCAGTACTTCGTATCAAGATGTTGCGACTTTGGGTCAGTGATTAAGACATGTCAGCCAACCAAGGTTCTCATACCCCTTTAGCTTGCCTCCCTCACTACACCTCCGGTCAGACGTACTACTACCCTGCCTTTAATGCTGGTCGCTCGGAGGATGCACTCAAGTTTGCTCACGAGTTTGGCGGTGTTCTAGCCATGCCAATTATGTTGGAGGCTGTGATGCGTGTACGAGCTTCAAGAGGTGATTTTATCGCAACTATGCCATATAACGAAATCTGACGTCGCATAGGTATTCGGATGGCTTCCTTCCACGGCAATTTCTTTGTGAGGTCGACGGATCTTCTAGCTATGCCTGCTGTTCCCCAAGACCAGTCGTATGCCATCGAGATTCAGATCGAGGAAACGGTCACTTCTCCTTTCGTCGTATTGCAAACCGCTGTACTGCATACTACATGTTATGGTTGGTTCCCTAGCTTTTTGGGGGCTCAGTCAATATTTAATCTACCTGCCTAGGTGAACGCCGGATCCGTGTTATAACTACTGCATTACCTACTACCACTAGCCTCTCTGAAGTATTTGCATCCGTGGATCAGATTGCTCTTGCTACGTTGTTTGCAAACAAAGCGGTGGAACGATCTTTGACACACAAACTGGAAGACGCACGGGATTACCTGTATCAGCGACTCGTGGAGATATTGATCGCCTACAAAAGCAGCATGACTGCTGGTGGTGCAGGTGCTAGTGCACAGCTGGCGATCTCTGAAAATATGAAGATGTTGCCTGTACTCATCCTTGGATTGTTGAAGAATGTGAGTGTAGGACTCTTGCAGAAGAATGACCTAACACGATATAACATTAGGTTGGTATACGTCAAAGCGCGCAGATTCCGCCTGACATTCGAGCTTATTCTCAAGCCATGTTGACGTCCCTGCCTTCGCAAGTTCTCATTCCCTACATCTATCCTGCTTTCTATTCGTTGCACAACATGCCTCCCGAGGTATGCGCCTGCCAAGTCATTTGATAAAGGTGTCACTTACGCAATCTCAGGCCGGCACTGTTGGACCCGAAGGCATTATACTACCGCCAGTCCTGCCACTAACGTCTGAGAGACTGGAACGACACGGTCTATTCCTTATTGAAGATGGGCAGACCATCTTCTTGTGGATCGGACGGGACGCCGTGCCTCAGTTGGTCATGGATGTATTCGACCTCCCCAATTATGAGGTGTTACGAGGCGGAAAGGTGGGCCACGCATTTTGTGCTTTCATTACTCTATCTCCTAAAATTTGGTCCTAGTACACGCTCCCGATCCTTGAAAACCCATTTTCGCAACGGGTGAATGCCATCATACAAAAGACGCGTGAGATGCGACGCGGGGTGTATTACCCACATCTGTATGTCGTGAAAGAGGATGGGGAACCGCCGTTGAGGCTGTGGGCATTAAGTGCTTTCATCCAAGATAGGCTGGATGTTCTGCCTAGCTATCACCAGTTCATCGGATCGTTAAAGGAAAAGGTGCGTGAGATTTTTTGATTGTCGAGTTGTTGCTGACCATGATTCCAGGTTAATGGTAACAGTTATTAAGAGCTCGAAGGCGGGATAGAGTTCGCCTTTCTACAGACGTATATAGGATGTGCATATTATTCCTTTGTTTTGTTCCTGTGTTCATCATGTCGCCACAATGAGGCCTCGGAAGTTTAAACAGGTCAGACGTAACTGGCAAACTATTCAAATATTCAACAGTCTAGTTGGAGGTCCCACGATGGTGACATTATTATACTACAGAATCTCTTTTCCGCACTGTCGTCCTGATAGCTATGCGTTCTCAATGGAAAAGAGGTCAGTCAGTTCTTGTTAGATTTAACGAGAGAAACAAAATTTCCGATATCAACACAGCCCTTCTCGTAGACCAAATGATCCTCGTTGATAGTTATAGACAGTGATTTTTACGTAACTGAATGCAATCAAACTTGACTGGCGTACTTTTCACATAGCCTGTAATATCTAAACCTGACCCGAAAATCCACCCAGAGGACTGTAAACGTTATGATGAACCAACCTCAGCGACTTAAGTCACTATTCAGCCGAACGGCTTCTCCCCTGTAGTAGATCCATACAGGGAATGGAATGCCTAGGAGGATGCTTAAGCCTACACAAAAGGTACACATGAGAATAATTCCATATGATAGATAAGGCTCAAGACTTGCCAGCCAATAATGAGTTTCCGCCTCCAAGTCCGAGGACGTTAAACATCTGTCCACCGAACAAAGGGAATGCGAAACCCAGTAAAGAACGGAAGACCTGCTCATCACGTCAGCGACGTATTCCGCCTTGAGAGAATGAAAACTACCGATGCAGCAGCAAGTGCGCTAGCGGCATACTTGAACGTATCAACAAGATATAGTTGTATGGGAATGCTATAAAGAGCACAGAATTATCTTTGACAAACTTAAGGGTACCAGAGGAAGGATCGGCACTGACAATGTTGTCATCGCACCTACAGCGCAAAACAATAAGAATGGGAAAAGGTTCACGTTAACGATGAACCGTGTACCAAATCCGAAAATACCAGAACCAACGATCGGCATAATCCAGTGAACATGGGCCTGGGCAGACCATCCATACCAGCTGATGAAGACATTCATATAGGTGCAATGCGATGCACAATTCATTGACTTACAATAACCCAATAGGCACAAAAAAGGATCCAAAGAACAAAGCAGGAATACGCATTTCAGGTTTACCGACGCCGTCGTTGTTCCTCTTTGCTAACTAGGCGGACAGAAGAAGAATAAGATAGATACCTTCCCCAACGTATTATAGCTACGGACTCACGTAGTGGTAGATCTGATCAGCAGTTTTAGCACCGAATGCTGAAGCAGCAAAAAAACCGAAGCCTATTCCAAGGTATACAAGTCCTCCGACACCGGTGTTGAAGCCGTATATGTCATTAAAAACCACTAGACAGAAGTGTCAGTATTTTTAGCTTCAGAACATGTGGGAGTATTGACTCGGGAATGTCGTAAACATCAGGTAGTAGATTCCTGCGTGTTGTGTGCTGAGATCTAGTCACAGGAGTTTTGGAGATTAGACACTAACCATACATGCTATCAAAAATTAATATTAGAGAACGAAGAGGGTGTGACAAAGGAAGAACTTACAACGCCATGTACAGACTCAGAATGAAGCAGATAAAACTCCGAAAGAGTAAAATGATGGGCCTCGAAATATTGACCCACAGATACTCCAATTTGCTCGTTTGTGCAGTGGGAAGGTGGAAATGCGCTGCCTTCTCGGGGTCGCCCGGGCGTTTAGTAAGACGCTTTCGGATTACCGGCGAGTAGGTTTCCTTCCTCTGAATCAGCATACGGGGAGGCTAGAAAAAGCCCAGTCCAACAAACCTCCAGCAGCGGCAACGCAAGTACGGCGGACAACAGACATAATCCTAGAAAGAGCCTCGAAATCAAACAGGATAAGGAAGAAATACAGGATGGCATAGTACCTGAGATGATCACAAAGACATATTTGGTACCTATCGAATTAGCGATGAAACCGCCGGCGACGGGGCCAATTGCAGGGCCAAGGAGCGGGCCAAGACTGTAAAGAGCCATGGCAGAAGCACGGTCACGCTCTGAGAAGAGATCTCCAATGGTTCCTCCGCCACACGCTATAGGTGCAGATCCCGATAGCCCAGCTAACTCCGTTATGCCAGAACCAATCAGACTATCAAGAAGAGAAGAAAAGCACAATACTAACAGAGGAACCGGAACCCAATCAAAACCTCCGCGTTAGGCGCATACGCGCACCCCATATTAAAAGCCAGGGAAAGCAAGTTTCCAGTGTGCAGTACCTGACATACAATGATCAGCAGACATCGGACACGATGTGTTGGGGGTACTTACCCATGTACGACCGTACATCTCTGACAATGGGGCTAGAATTAAAGGCTGGAGATACGAAACGTGTTAACTGATGTACATCTGATTCGAGATGTCAGAATGTTTTCTCACCCCAAGGGCGAAGGCGATCAGGAAGATGCTGAGTGTCAGAGGGATGACGGTCTCATTGGTGATCTGATATCGCACTGCTAGAAGCGGTAGACCTAGATGGCATCGTGAAGAAGTGTGTCGGTAGAGTGGACATGTTATACTCACCTGGCGCCATCATGGAACTAGCGAGTGGCGAGAGAAATGTATAGAGAGAAACCTGACCCATGCAATTTACTCAAAGTCAGAAAAACAACGAAGGGGGAACGCACGATTGATACTGTGATCCATTTCTTCCTCAGAGCCCAATTCCGAGGATTTCTGGGATCGTCCTCCCAGCTGTCCTCATGCCGCTCAATCTCTTCCTCCTTTGTGTCAGTGGGAATGGCAGATTCTCCATGACCTAGCGAAATGTTATTCGGCTTTGCATCGGGTGGGAGAGTGATCGAGGAATGGGCAGAGGGCACCCCAGGTCTGTCTTCAGCTTCGGCGGCCATGGTGAAGAATATTTATTCAGAAGCAAGGGAAGGAAAAGGGGGGACCTGAACGGTGCTAAAACTCTCATCGCATCCTTTTATAGAAGCAAACCGACGCCATACGCATCTTGACGTTAGATCCACTGTCAACATGAAGGTTGGCGGCCCGCGTGTTTGATCGAGGCGTCGGCATATCAAGTGCAAAAAAAGCTTCGACACCGATTCGACACTCCGAGTTATCCTCAGCTGAGGCCTCTATATCCCCAGGTAGGCTAAGATACCTACTTCGCAGTCCCAGGAGATCTAATCCAGCGGCCGGGGCAAGCATATTTACGCAGTTCCGCCAAGTCCGGTCCATCATCTGGTATGTATCTATGACGCATAAGAAACTGAATTATCAGGAACAAGGGAACGGATATTCGTTATGAAGCCAAGTCATACACCGAGATGAAGTAGGAGCTGATTCTTACTAATTCAGCCCTCTAAATTTTAAAATATAACTTCAAAGGATACAAGAGGTATGGAGAGAAAATTATGGCAACACTATGTAACACATGTTTGCAGACATATTTGAAGTTTGATATCTCACCCATGTCTTCAGTATATAAGTTATGGTAAGAAATACGGCACAACAACCCAGACCCAGGCGGTCGCATGAAGAAGGGGATCGTGCAAAAAAAGCGTCGAGAGTCATAAGCGTACAGGTATGTACTTACGTATGTTGTAGAGAAAAGTCTAGGTCTAGTGCTGTAAGGATCCGGTAAAATACGCGATTAGGACATGACCCCCGAAGTATATCAATAAATATGCAAGATTCTTGATGTGATTGCTATGCGATAAGGTCTCACGAACGAGAAAGAATGTCACGGACAGTCTGAGCAACAAGGTCAGCATTCACCGTCATCGTCGCCTCATCATTCTCGGGCTTTGAAATGGGTGGTAGGTTGTCCGACGTATATTTTCTAGAAGGGAAAATAAACATTAGCCCGGAAGACAAATCGCGACAGGAATGATTTACTTACTGGTCATTGCACCAGGCAACGTAGTGCATCCCTAAACCGTGCACCATGGTCTCTCTATCCCTTACAAACCTATCCGGCGGGAAAAACTCTACCATCGTTGTCTGCGGTGTTCGTCGCATGAACATCCCATCCATAAGATCACTCCCGTGCGCACCCAGAAGCACCGTAGATCGCATAATCGCAGATATCCTATCATGCCACGACGTCTCAAAATCTAGCGCTGAAACCACGTTGAATTCATGACCATAGGAATACGCCATTTTTTCTAGCTTCTTCACCAGTAGTTCATGGTCTTCGGCTCCCAGCTTTGGAGCGGGTGGCTCCCAGTCATACTGGGGATACTGATTCTGTCTGTGGACGTATGTGATGACCTTTTTCTTCGACTTTTCGTTCTCCAAGTTCAAGTATGTCGCCAGCTGTTTCCGGACGGGCTCCAACCAATATGGTGACACGACCTCTGGTAAAACATTGCCCGAGTTTCGGTCTACAATCACCATTCGCTCAACGACGTACGGGACCTCCATAAAGTGGTAGTCCATCCAATCTTGGTCAAACATAACCGCCATGTGGGGGAAGGCGGCCTTAATGAGGAATGGATGGAAACCAGTGTCGGTTCGAGGACGGGGCAGCATGGGATTCTCATAAGGCGGGTCTGGGTCCGTAAAAGGGTGGAAGAAAGGCATGAAGATTCGGTAAGGCTGTGGGAGGATAGTCCTTCCCTCCGCGTCAATAGACGGGTCCAAGGCACTATATGTCCGCCACAGCTCGTATAAGGTAGAATTGGCAGGAGAGGGGTCGGTAGATATAAATGATACACCTCCCAGACTACTCAATGAGAATCTATATCATATTTGGCTATGAAAGTAGCACTCACCGACCGCCATAAGTACCAAATTCCTCAATCGCCTCAGCGGTGGAGATCTTCGACCAGAAATTGGGCGGTGATACGATGGAGCCGAGAGATGGGAGGCCGCCTGGGTCATCGGTTACAAGGTACACGTTGCCCTTGTATAAGATGACGTTATCAAGGACAGAATGCCCTACAAGTGAACGTCAGCAACGACCAGAGAATGTACAGTAGGGACACGCACCTGGGGTATGTTGCAGAACCTTCACCGTTGGTACATCTCTTCCCCACGACACGAATGGCTGCATTGCTATGCCATTGACCTTGGGCACCTCTTTGCCCGACATCCACATTACGTGGTGCGGCTCAACGCCGAGGGCCTGACTCCTCTCCAGGCCGTCTCCAGCAATATGTCCAGAATCCCAGCCCCAGTCGCCAAATATCGAGTTTTCAACAGCATCTCGCCATCTAGCAAGCTTCCTTCCGTCGCTGCCAATGATATTTGAGGCGCCAAGGCCGAGACTGCCAAAGCTGAGCACGCTCTTTGTCGCAGCTGCGTCAATACCAAGAAATCGAGTAGAGTTCGTGAAATTGTAAGCGAAAGTGAATATCGTCAGGCAAAAGATGATGAGCGTGAGTTCTCTACGATCTGGAGGCGCCAACCACCGCATGGAGGGAATGAAGGAGATGAAGAAAGAAACAGGAATAGAGTAGGCGGCGAAAATGCACCCGATAACCGCTGTCTTCCTAAAGAGTGAATAACAAATAAGACACGACGGCATTCAGTTGTTGGCGGAGACTGCGGTTAAACTAATGCCCATACTAATTCCATACAGAAACGAAGTGTACAATGTTACATGATAGAATAGAAAAGACATAAAATATAATATACCCAATGATACTATACAGCCATTACACTTCTTCGCCTTCTTTACGCCCCTTGCTGTAGAGACCTGATCAACACAGGCCCCACATAGAAAATTTGAGAGCTTACCCAGACTTGGTTGGCAGAAGTTGGGATTCGATATGGGGTACGACACCACCCTGCGAGATTACGACGTCACCAAGTAGTTTGTTTAGTCTAGTGAAATGTCAGATTCCTAAAAGCAATAAGAGTAGAACAGGGCGTACTCTTCATCGTTCCTAATAGCAAGTTGTAGGTGACGGGGAACGATACGCTGCTTTTTGTTATCGCGGGCAGCATTACCAGCCAACTCGAGAATTTCGGCAGCAAGGTACTCCAAGACGGCAGCGAGGTAAACTAAAACAGGTATTCGAGATGAGCAATGAATTTGGAGATGATGAGACAAGAGATGCACCTGGTGCTCCAGCACCAACACGCTGGGCATAGTTGCCCTTCTTCAGAAGACGGTGAACACGACCGACGGGAAACTGCAGGCCCGCCTTTGCGGAACGCGACTGCGACTTGCCACCTTCTCCACTGGCCTTTCCACCGGATGATTTCCCAGATTTTCCTGCGGCATCGTCAGAAATCTTGTCACCATGGCAAGAAGTAAGTTTGCGTACCCTTGCCAGACTACGAAAAATGCATTCCATCAACACTTGACAGCCAACAAGAATACTCGAAGCATACCATGTCAAATATTTAGAAAAAGTATGCACAAGATGTAAGTGACACTGAGATGGTGGTGAGAGAACAACAGAGACCGAATCAGCAAACACTAGCACGCGTGCTTATATTCATTACTTCAGTCACGTGCATTCCGGGTGCATCCGTCACGGCCAAAAATGTCAACCTTTGACTGACCTTCGGACAATGGCGACTTTTTTGCATGTTGCTCGTCAATGGCAACGTCGTGATGTTTGCTGCCGTGCTTTTCATTCTACTAGGGTGTTCTGGAATGAAGCACCAAAATCTACGTTAACCGAAGGTGTCGGGGAAAAGAAGGATATCTACCACGAACCGTACGACGAAGAACCGCTACCGTATCTTAGCAGGCCTCTAGGAGTGCGGCATCGACCGACGACTTCGCGCCTGAGTACCACGGAAAGGCTGAAGGGGTATATGGATGTCGACAAAGTCATGGCAGAGCGGGAACTTTTGTATGTTCGGTTTTCTTTTTTCGAGTCTAGTCCTTACTGCCGCTGTAGAGTAAAAGAAGCTTCAAAAGGGTATTTCCACGATTTGAATCGAACAAGAAGACATGGAGGAAAGACCTGGCTCGCTCCCAAGAGTCTGATACGCGAAGACGTTGGTGCCACCTTGGTTTTTCATCTGAATACTACATGACAATTGTCCAGCAAGCCCTCTATTTCCCGGACATCCAAGGGAAGAACCTGAAAGGATTCAATCAGCACACGACAAATCTCTGTATTGGCCGAGTAACAGTACTCGCCATAATCACTACACGAATATCCGAGGCGCGTAGCATTGAATGTTCTTACCGCCTGGGTCCTGATGTATACACAGTTCCATGTCAAGGGTTTTTCGGAATCAACCAACAATCGATATCTGTCCAACCCATTATACCAATTTGTCCAGATCAATCTACAAGAAAACCTCCTCAAATCGTTGCTGGTTAATCTGTTCGCCACCTCTCTACGATCCGTCATACCTCCAGAGCTCCACTCCACGTATCTCGTGTCGAGCCAAAACATGGAGTACGAGCGAGATCCACTAAGCATGACGAATAATCGAGTGGGCTACGTGTACCTTGTCGATGAAAATCTTAAAATTCGCTGGGCTGGCAGTGCTGGTGCCACAGTCCAGGAGGCACAGACCCTCGAGATATGCACAGGTGTGCTCTTGAAGCGTCTGGAACAGTCCAAGCGAGAATCTGTGGCTTAAGAGTGTGTAAGCAATTGAATTGAGCTTTCTGCCGAGCTGATGTTGATATTTCTCCGTCCAGCAGGCCCGTCATAGTTATTACCCGCAGGGCCGTCACGAGCTAGCCCTTTCGACGTTCCGACGAGCTTAACCGTATGCACTTGCAACGGAGTGGCCCGGCCTACATAATGTTGACCAATCGGTCACCTGTGCATCCGTTGTCGTCACCGTCACTACAATGAGATATGCAACGATATACTAGCGAGAGCGTGTCAACACCATTACTAAATGCCCAGCGGACTTGGGATTTTTTTCAGGCCTTTGAAGGCTCAAGGCGTTCATGCGGTGCCCTGAAGGTTCCGGCCTCTCCAGACGCCTTCTCCAGATTTCTTCAATGTCAGTTAACTGATTTTCCAGCGAGCTGACGTCATATTCTCATCAACAAGAACTGCCCGGGAGAGTACGAGCCCTACTAGAGGGAAATCAGAAACCACCGTTCCAGAAATGATATGGACCTTGACAACGCGACCATGAAGAAATATTGAGGGTCAAAGCTCGAGCAGTAAGGGGGTTCAACCTCCCATCAATCGCGTATCCCGTGTACTTCGGCTGATCAGTTCATTCGAGGTGATATTTCCAATGTCGTGACACCGCTTAGATGTGAGATCCGTATGAGTCTTGCCACCCGTGGCTTCCCAGGTCTTTCCTTCCCTTAATGACCACGATGGCTTCGAAATGCCTATGTGCGCATTGTGCAAGATGCGCTGTAACTATTCGTGAACGCCATTAGTAGCGATGTGCCCTCCGAACTGCACTAGAGGTCGTTTCTGCGTACGAATCATTGGGTCGGTCCACCACTAGAAGAGCCCGCAAGAATACCAGCGTTCCAGCAAGCTGCGAGTTCCATGCCGCCATCATATTGAAATTAATATTGGTCCTTCTATTTAGTGCTCCATTTGACAAGGGCCGTGGGTAGACCTTACAGGGAGTATAAATGAACCGCTTCGACCTCTTGTTTCATCCAAGCAGCTGGCTTCGCAAGGCGATGGGAGAGTATGA
This sequence comes from Guyanagaster necrorhizus, assembly GCF_019112545.1. NCBI lineage: Eukaryota > Fungi > Basidiomycota > Agaricomycetes > Agaricales > Physalacriaceae > Guyanagaster > Guyanagaster necrorhizus. The sequence goes on along the minus strand of NW_025064886.1, from coordinate 926,123 downwards.
TACATTGCTTGGTTAGTCTTTGTTCTCGTATCCTTTTTACAGTATGTTCTAATCAAAGACGCAGGTACATTGTTGGTTGGCATCTTTTGTGAGGATTTTTTGCTCGAGCTATGAATAAGAGCTGACTGGACTCCAGTCAATACATATCTTTTCGGAATAGTCACTTTCCAGTTCGCGACGTATTATGGATCAAGTGAGTTAAAGGCGATATCTTGTGGAAGACAGTTGCGAGGTGACCCATACGTATAGAGCACAAGGATCCATTGTGGATCAAGTACGATGAAGCTCGTAGCCGTGCTATACCAATCTAGGGCTACAGTGCTCTTGTTGTTCCTAAACGATTCAGTGCACTCTGCAGCGTATGTGCCGCCACAATGATGCAGTTTCTTTGCTCTAAATATGTTGTGCAGGGAGATATACATGGCTTGGTTTTACTGGTTTGTCACGTTCTCCTTGAGATTGACCGCTTAGCCTAATGCAGAAGGCTACGAAGCATTGGAAATTATACCAACCCCGAAATTCTCCTCAGTGAGCTTCTCCACCGTTCTATCCTGAGATATGCTGACGTTAGCCTTATCCTTTTACACCCATAAGTGAGACTATTGCTACGACTCTCGTTCACAACTTTATGGCCTTTCGGTGCGTCACGGTGTATCTTTGATCTTCGATGTTGCTCAAGTTAATCATTTCTTTAGTCTATATCGGTTGACGGAAAAGCTGTATTGTATGTCGGCGTAATGATATGTGCTGTTACAGTCTTTGGGTTTGGTATAACGATGGGAGTCAAGGTGCGTTCAGTTATGGCTTTTGCATCTTCTACGTTGATCGTGTCACATTTAGGCCTGGATTATTGGTGAGTGGGTAAAGAAATTATCGCAGATATTGTTCTCATGAAGACATGTCTGTCAGGATGCTAAAAATGATTGTTTTAAAACCTATCGTCATTACATGGCTCGTGGGTCAAACAGTGATAGATTATTCCTGACAAGTGAGCTCACCATCTCCGCCTTTCGATATATGTTATTACTAATACAAGATGTAAGGCATGCTGTCGTTCGTGCTCTATAGATCTAGAACAGGATTCAAGACAACGGTTTCGATTATCAATCAGCTCATTCGTGGCACAATTCAAACCGGAGTCTTCTCGAGTATCTTTCCGATGGCTGTTTTGATCTGCTACCTCAGTAGTGCCCCCATCTGTTTCTTTGGTTGTAAGGCTTACCAGGGTTGTAGGTTCTCCGGTGACAAACCTCTATGGCATGTTTGCAATGCCTTGTGGATGTATCTACACAAATGTATATCTTCACTCTATTTTTACATTTTTTGACTGATATTCATAGACCCTAATGGATACACTGATGCCAAGAAAAAAATTGAAGGAGACTTTAACGTCAGAGCCTATTGATGTAGGTCGCCGCTATCATTCTCCTTTGCCGAGTCCTTAGGGTCGCGTCGTTCTAGGTCACGTCGACGGTAATTATACGAATGGTCAAGGGTCGACAAAGATCCCACAACAGCGTTCCAAATCAGATACCAGTCGTGAATGTCCAGCGAGGCATCTACTCTGGGATGGGTGCTACAGAAATGAACCGGCTTGACTCAACAAACCGAAAACACCAGCCCTTCGATGATCATGAGGATGAGAACATGTGGGCGTCGGGCTTGAAGCTGTGATGTCAATCCTTTCGGTAAAATCTATTGTGCTATTTAATTACCATGCCTTCGATTGCTTTCCACTGGTTCCAGGTGTACAGAATACATAAAAATTTACAGTAAAGGTTAACGGTTTCTCGCTAAATTTTTGCCGTAAGTCTGTCTATTTTGGGAACTCGGTCACCACATTTGGACGAACACGTCGCACTGATCATTTCAGTCTTGCTCCTTCTCCATGACCATGTTTTCCTTTGCGTCCTTGCTGCTGCTTGCAGCAGCGGTGAACGCGTCTGTACTAACTCTACACTCTCCCAGATTCTCTGTTACCTCTTCTGGCGGTCCCCATCTGCGTTCAGAGCCGTATGTAACCATCTACCTGCCTTGCGCTCATTCGACCTGAAAGCCGGCCTAGCATCTCATTGGTGCACAAAACACCCGAACCTGTCACTCTTTCACCAACGGACATGCTAAAATTGACTTTCCAAGTCATCGATGCGGATAGTGGAAAGGGCGTACAACCGCAGCAGACGTTCCTTCGTTTCTATGATGAGGAGTCTGGGGAGGAGGGCATCCAGCCTATCCGGGTGACAAGTGGTGGTAAAGCAAAATTCGAACTGGTGAGTTCAGCTGATACCTGCCCAATTGTTCTTCTGAACTCGGTGGTGGAATCAGAACATGGCTAAAGTGCCGCCGTCCCTGCCAGCGACGTCAAAGGCGGCCTTGAAAGTCTCGTTAATCATTGGAACACCCAATTACTCGCCCTTCAAAATTAGCTTGTTCGACCTTTTCCTTCCACCGTCTCATCCCGTTACGCCCCACCCAGATGAGGCGTCGTTCCATCCTCTTCCTTTCATTGAACACACATTCCGACCTGAACCAACTCAGCCGCCCAGGCCCATTTCTGCTTTCTTTGTCGGCCTTGTCCTTTCTCCTTGGATTGTTTTGTTGGGATTGGTGCGCGCTTTCGAAACTTGGCTTAACGCCGTTTATTGACAAAGAGATAGTGGGTACAGATATCACCTCGCGTGCCTCGGCTATTCTCTGCCAAAATACTTCCTTTCACCGCAACCCTTGGTGCCTTCGAGGTTTTACTTCTCTGGTACTGGGTGGATCTCAAACTGGGAGAGGTCTTATTGTACGGGGGTATCCTGGGCGTTGTCATGCTTTTTAGTGGAAAGTATGCCCTAGCTAGTATCTCTGAACGTAGATTGGGATCCCAAAAGTAGTACTAATAGAATGACCTGCACTTATCGAGGACAGTTCGGTATTTATGGCCGTACCGGGCCGCTGAATTAAAGAGACCGGCCTTTTTTTTTTTTTTTCTTTCAACTGCCACGGTTTCAATGCAGTGCCATTGCGGTTTATCATAGCGAGACAGTTGTACAGTATGTGAAGAAGGTACTTTGAAATCGGTATACTGACTCTCCTTAGATGCTGAACCGCGTCCGAGTCCTTCAACAAATACCTCGGCGACATTTTAGTTCTACCCTCAAGCTTTCATCCCCCAAAAAATGGCCCGCCTTTCTTACTGAAGATGTTCCCAGTGATACAACGGCCTTGGCTCTTAGGACGGCATGTGGGCGTAAACCATATGGTCCCAAAGTGATACAGAGCCTGCCACAGCTGGAAAGTCTTGAATTCCAAGATATCCACATGGACACCATCGGCGAGGACCTCTTGAACGCATTATACTCGCGGCCGGTCCAATCCATTCGTTTTTCGAACGCCAAGTTCGATGATCAGCAGAGCTTTTCGAGGTTCGTCGGGCTTTTCCCACAGTTAACGAACCTCGACTGTCATCAAGTTACCGTCAAGAATTCTCATAGGATGCCGGTTGTGAAACACGCGTCTGTTCTTCATACGGTCAGATCCAACCAGTCACCAGACATATGGCGTTTATTTCTGAACGGATCTTTGGGTTCGGATGAGACTCTGCGCAAAGTCACCTTGAACGATGTTACCTATAGTGATATTCCATTCGTCGGTCTCTTCCTTCAGCGCTCCTCTACGACTGGTATGCTCCAGGAGTTCAATGTAATGCATGATCATGCTCGCCAATCGGGTAAGTCATCTCTTCTATTCCTCTCTTCTTTCCTAACCATACCGTACTTAGCTGCAGTCAAACACGCTTGGAAAAAAGAGCCTCCGGTTCTTGATGTCTCCCACGTCAAGAGGCTCGGTATCGACATCCATGGTCGCGTCAGGGCTACCTGCCTACGTAGTCCTCTCGAAGTTGTATTACAGTGGTGGATGAAATCACTCGTTCCGCCTGGGAAAGAGTCGTCTCTGGAGTACCTGAAGATCGTCGTAGGGATGAACAAGGGAGCCATCTACATTGCACAGGATGCTGGGAATACATGGAGAGCCCTCGATTCCCTTCTTACCGATGGTCGATTTCCTGCTCTCCGAATTGTCCATGTCATCATCAAAGTGTGGAAACCGACCACTCTCCAAAAAGGTGAACGGCAAAAGGGACTGATCCAGAGAAGCTGCCCTCGTTTGAAAAGGTCCAAGAGGTTACACGTCACTATTGGTCATGTCAAGACGAAGAATAACTATTTCATGGATACACACCTATTCTGATGAAATGCTGGCTGGCGTGCGTAGATGAGATTCCGTTGATCGAGCCGATACTCAAACTTTCCTTAGTCTAGCCTTCGAGGTGTTAAAGGACAGACTACGCGAAGCGGCCTTCACCCGCTTGAAGGTACAACTCAAAGTCTACCTTGCCTTCAAATCCGATACAGGTCTGACCAGAGCGGAAGAAGAGACCTAGACAGTTGGTGGCGACTATGAGAACCAGTCATTACTGTGGCTTCAATGTGGTATTTCCCTGTATTTAACATCGGTCTTCTGGTTACGCCAGCACCATCGACGCTCTAACATTCTATATATCCATTACTCAATCTTGTCACCATGTTTCCTTGCCAGTTTTGAAGTAACAGGTGTTTGGACAGTTTCCTCTATGGGTCTCAAGAAAATAGTATCGGGTCCATGACACAAACCTCTTCATCTCTTTCTCTTCTGGATGTATGGTCTTCTATTTATCCACCAAGCCAAGTTGAATAGCTTTCATTTCGAGGGCCTAACATGGTTATTGATAAGCACGCATTTAAAATCGAAGAGTAGTAAGTCTTACCATGCGTTTAGAGAAACATCGACATAGACTTATATCACCGCCGCCAAACCAGAGCTGAGAGAAGCGTAAACCAGCGAAGAACGATGATGTGCAGATGTCCTTACGCCTGGATGACCGGAAGGTTTGAAACAACCTCTCAATTCGCCTTCCTCGTCAAGGCCCCAAATTTGACTTGTACGCTCCATGATAGCTTCGCCGAACACATCCTTAACGGTATCACGGATGTTATGATAGCCAGTCCTGCGAATGATGAATGATACTATCAATCTTGAAGGGCTTTAAGAAAGGAACCCACGCGTAGATCACAACATCAGCTTCCAGCTTGGAACCGTCAGTGAAAACGACGCCATCACTCAGATATCGCTGAACCTCGACACCTTGTTTGACTTTCACTCTCCCTGAAATGATAAGCTCTGCGCAGCCGACGTCAATCCCTATAGAATCATCTCATAAAGCTTTGACCTCTGTGTATCGGAATTAAGACTCACAATAGCCCCCCAATCTCTGGAACACCATTGGGAACTGGCCCGACCCATCCTTGCCCATGTTAACATCGAGACCCGCCTTCCTTAGACCTTCATGCATCTCGCTTTCAACTTCCGCCAACTCCTCAGCATGAGCACTGGCTATCTTTATTCGCAACGGTAGAGGTATGGAAAGGAACTTGAAGTCAGATATCTCAGACGGGACATCCTCAGGCCACAAGCTCTGCAGGGCGTTGGTAAAACCAGGATGCTTCGCGACGACACAGGTCGATGAGCGCTGAACCATGGTTACGGACTCGGCACCCTGCACGATAAGGTCCTGACATATATCAGCGCTAGTATTTCCCGCGCCTACGACGATAACTCGTTTGCCGCTGTAAGATTTCCCACCACCATACTTCTCTGCATGAAGGACGGTTCCAAGAAACACATCCCTATCTTCGATGGCAGGTATCCTTGGAGCACCAAGAATTCCGGACGCGCAGACAATATGAGTAGGATGAAGAATAGTAGTAGTACCCTCGTGGTCGATGACGATGGTCCATTTCTTCGTTTCAAGGTCATAGGTGGGAATACCAGTAGGTCGAGAGCCTGTCCACACATGCATGTCCTGGTTGATAGCGTAGTGCTCCAGCCAATTTGCGACCTTGTCACGCGAGGCGTATATCGGCCAATTGGACGGATATTGGTGATACAGGACTATTCGCCATGAGTGTCATTTAAATAAAGCACACACACATTACTCACACTGAAAATGAGACCGAGGAGTATGTAGCGTAAGAGTCGGGTATCGAGCTCTCCAGTTATCGCCCACATGTGGGTTAGATTCTACAACCAGGGTAGGCAAATTCATTTGACGGAAGCGGGCTGCGAGTGTCAAGCCTGTCTGACCAGCCCCAACTGGGAAAATGTCATCAACACTTCGATACATAAAATATGGAAGACACGCGCACTTATCAAGATGTAAGGATCCGCCTCGATACTTTCCTTACGTTCTTTGTGAACGTCTTCCCAAGCTAAAGTATGCTCCCCATACACTCCAAGCTCAGGACCGTCCTCGGGATGCCCGTAGAGCTCATCAAGCATCATGAGTACGGACAGTGCCTTCCACACGCCTTGCGCGTCAGGGAAGAGATGCACATATCCACGTCCTGTTCCCACAGAGGTGCTGAATGTAAATCCTGACATGACCGTCCCGCTCACTGACGCGTACTCTGGCGTCAAGAACTCTCTCGTATCCAGGGCTACATTAGAGACCTGTGCTAAAACGACTCTGTTATTGCCATCGCTGTTAAGATATGCCGAGATCTTCTCATGTCCATGCAGGGAGCGGTTCGCCCAAGTGAACACAAGGATATCGCGAAGCCAGCCGTCGGGGAGGATGCACGATAGTGTACTGTGGGTTTCACCCGAAGCAAGAGCTTTGGCGAAGTTATCTACCCAGGTAGACGCGATATCGGAAGCGTAAGACGAGGTATCCTTGAGATCGATCATGACGGACAATGCGATTCATCAGCGATTGCGAAGCATTCTTATATTCCCATCCAGTAGTCTGAATCTTTCATGGGTAGTAGACCGTGTGGTTTCCGTCATCATCTGATACAATGCTTACAGGCGCGAGAGTGCCCGGCAACAAATAGTGATATCCTTTACCCGGAAACGGAAATGAACAAGAGATAGAAAGTGGCCATGACCTTAAGAATGTTATGAGAATAGTCAAAAATCATACGGTGAAAAATTATAATCTATTATGTAGGAAGGAAGTTGCTTTTCTTAGTCGTCGTGGCACTGCGATGTCAAAAAATAACCTGCAGATTGGGGTCATCAGACCAGACGATTTGTCGGACGGTGTTGGGCGGCAGACTTGGTCCGACTGACCGTATCCCAATATCATGGGCTGAACCATTTTCTGGTATAAAGGATCGCATGGATCAAGATGATATACATTGAGATACATAACTTCAGCATGATAGTAATCATATAGACGCCAGTCAGGTTGCTGCGCCAGCTTCCTTCCAAGTCAAAGGCCCGGAACAATAAAAATCCTCGTCACGAAGGTCCACGACTTTATGCCTATCCAAAGCATTCATTGACTTTGATCGCTCTGAAAGTATAACTAGCACTCACTTGGCCTTTAAATGGGACCGCAGTCCATTGAAAGTCAGGATGCACTCTTGTCCAGATTCCTGCATAGGCTTCTCTGTCGACGTCGTTCGCACCTGTAGACAATGGCGACATCCATAGATCTTATTCTCTCGCAACACCTTCGCACGATCTTCCGGACCCATAAGCCTTAAAGCAAGCCCCTTCGTTAGCGGATGCTTTTCGAGGATCGGGGTTAATAGAAGGGACATTTGCATGTCCTCATGACGGTGGGAATGGCCAGCCTGTAAACGAAGGAATCACCATGTCAATTTTTATGCTTTCCGGTGTCGAGGGGGAACACTCACAACGGCGGAAGACTGCAAGACGATAGCCGCAGTGCAACTATTGCACAAAACTCTCGCATCAAGCGCCTCAAAAGCATTGATAGACTCCGGTGACTCGGTGTTGATTGAGCCAAGATCAGCCAGCTTCGAGACGGCCGCACAGGCCTGCAAGGAAATGAAAATTCACGTCATAGGGATTGGAAAACCACTGACCTTGTCATCTTTAAGGAACCGTGTAACATTCCATTCTCGTTTCCCCCGAAACTTCTTTGAGCATTGGTGAGAGCAAGCACCGAAGAAATCAAAACACCCGTCTTCTTTATACTTATTCTCCGTATGAGCACACTTTTTGCATCGAAAGTGGGCATTGATCCTATCCACAGGATGCAAGCGTTTGCTACTTGCAGACTTCCAATTTGCGAAACCCAGAGTAGCTGCTAAAGCGTTCTTGGCTTGGTTTCTCCAAGCTGACAACTCGCTCTTAAGAAGTGTTGCAACAAGTGGCGTCTGCAGCTGTTTAGCAACGTCAAATTCAGGCGAGGGGGGAGTAGTCTGAATAGTATGAATGATAGGGATCTTGCGGAAACTGGCTAGCGGCGGCAAAGGGACCTCGAGCCTCTTGCATCGAAGTCGTTCGTAATGTTTCTCAACGATCTCTCTTGACTGCCTGTATTCTGCTTCATGTTTGGACTGCTTTCGTGCCTCGGACGCTTTGAGAATTTCGGCTTCTACAGCTTCGTGGATCATCCTGTAGTCTGTTAACTACATGAGAGTGGGTTTCACGAAGGTCAGGAAATACCGCACCAGAATCCGTTACTCTTTCTAGGGTTATATTCTTACCCCGGTGTCGTCTAGCGTAGCTGGGCGCTTGCATAAGGTCCCAATAATCATAGCCAACCTTCGCTGCCAGGATCTTAGCGCTGGGAAAGTTTAAGAATGGCATCCATGGCGTTGAAAGAGGGAATGACACTTACAACGCTTCGTTGGCTGCTTTGTTTGTAGCACGAGCTATATCATACTTCTCCTTCCATTTAAAAAGTTCCAAAAATGAGGGCATCATCAACGATATCCTTTTCGCCATTTTCACTCGTCGCTATGATGAACATTCAGTGGGGCAACAGTATAGCATAGGATCAAAACAGACCTCCATTTCAGCATCCAGGTCCTCGGGAGAGTGAGAGGCATCAAGATATTCTTGCACGGCGGCGGTCCACTCGTTGGTACGATAGAGTTTTTGACGATTGGGCCCTGGGTGTGTATGAGCTTAGAGATGAGAGCCAACTAGGAAAAGGATATACACGCTGCATTGTCATATAAATATGAAGCTGAATCTGATATATGTAAGTACGTGGAAAGAAAGAAATCGTTTAAAGAAAGCGTACGAGTACAATTGGCGTGTTCAGGAACTAGAAGAGATTCCGAGATGATTCGATGGTATTCAGGTTGTGCTTGTGGGGCAGTAAGTTTTGTCCTAAGCATACAAGTCAGCGTAAATGACCTAGAAACGGCAGGAAATTTTACTTGGCAAACTGCTTCCGGCATTGGGTCTAAAGCGGATCAGTGGATATGAATATTTCTCGAAAGAGCCTTACCTGGCCGCAAGTGCGAATCCTCAAAGCGAACGAGTCATACATCAACTTGGTTTCCCTCCCACATTCCTACATTTGGATAATAAAATATCTAGCCAGTGGTGATACAAGTATCTCACCTCACATTTGCCTTCGTCAAACACAAACGCAGCATACGATGCCTCTGTGAAAATCTGCAAGGGCTCCGGGAGGGGCCCCGGCCTGCAGTTGGTTCTGGTATATCTCCAGATGTAGTCCGAAGATTTCTTAACGAGGGTTGCGCAGAAGAACTTGTTGCATCGAGCCAGTGCAAGAACGTCCTTGGGTGACTGGGTATACAAGAGCACTTCAGCGATAAGCTCAAAGGGAAGCCGTGTAATGTAGCATGGCTTGGGCTGTTCGTCTTCGTCAGTAGGCTTCGTTTTGGCTTTTTTCCTGATATGAGGCATGTCGTGGTTGTGGTTAGAAAGAAAGGAGTGAAAGGAGGGTAATCTAGCAACCCCTCATTGGCTGGACAAGGTTCGCTCCCTGTTTGTCTCGGCAATCTCGGCCCGAACAATGTAGTCAGGTGATCTTGACGCGCAAGAATATCACGCGTGCGTCATTTCTCCCCTGTCGACCTTAGATCCCGCCTCAAAATCACCATGCAGCACTCAAGGGATTGAGATAAGTGCAGATTGATATTCCATCATTCCTCCCGGTGGCCGAGAGCATACGAGAATTGTGGACAGCAGGAGCATCACATGACCTGCCCGGTGCCACCCAAAGATGGGAAGCATTCGCAGACACGTTGGCTCTCGCAGAGAAGCCCAAATGCGATGCAGTTGTTAGAGCCACCGAGGAACAGAAACAAAGGAAGGCCCTGAGAGCCCAAAAGCGCCGTGATGGAAATTCTGGATTGAACGACACAACAGCCTCGGTATCTCATGACATCGCACATAAGGACTTCTCCTCGAAGCCTAAATTCACGAACCATCGGCCTCGCCCCACTAGAAGATATCAAGGTGGCTTTTCCAAGCGTGGTCGCTCCTTTCAGTGCCACTGATTCCAAAGGTAAAGTATTCCCTTCTCTAAACCCAGATCGTTCATCTGAGCAGATGTTCGCTGCTCCAGGGGAGTCATTGCCCGACACAATCTCACCACCTCTTGCTATGGTCGTTGGATTGGACTTTGGCTGTGTAAGTGAAAGCTGTGCAATATGTGTCAGGCTTGTCTGATATTCTCCCTTCAGAACCAATATATGGCTGTAAAGGAAGCAAACACGATGTACCCGAGCGTGCAAACGAATATCATAGGTGTAGTCAAGTCCGCATCGGAACCATCCCTGACCTCTTGCGGTGGTAATATTCTGCGTTGTGATCCTTTTTGTCCATACCGACACTGTTTGCAGATTGGACCTGCTCCATAAAGATCCTTGATCCAAGTCTTTTCTCCTCTGAAGACAGTTCACCGAGCGGTTTAAATGCATTTGTTTTACGAAGGAATACAAGTGCTGGCTTCCCGTCATTCTTCATGACGTCAAGGTAATGTAATTTTTCATGTACAAGTATGCTCGACTGAATTTAATGCAGATTGGGAGGCACGACGGCCATTCCTGTGCCATAGGATATCATGATAAGCTTCAGTGGGAAGTCTACAAGTAGGAAACGGAAGAGATAATTCACAACAGAGGTGACGTTCCCCTCTCTGCATGTCTCGCACGAAACGGCATTGGCGTTCGATTCCCGCTTTTCCACAATACACAGCCTCAAGAAACCGATTATTGCTCCAAACTCTTCACTTGGTGGGGCGCAATACTCGAGAAGGGGCGGGAACGTTTCGAATTAGGCTCCATTCATCAAATTGATGAAGGGACACGCGGACTTGACATCTCCGTTACTCGACGAGTACATAGGCTCATCGGCGATGTAGATCACAAAATATTCCAGGGATACTTTTGATTGTGTAGTCGAGGTAATCTATTTCCATTTTGCTTTTTGCAAAACATCTTGTTAACAAATTTCTGGGTGCTTTCTAAATCTGACAACGGAGGAAATGAGCTGTACGAACTCTATGTTACCGACTACACGAAGAATGATCAGGTCATTCCAATGCACTCCGAATTGTGGTCCTCGTCTCTGGCCGAATCTGTACTGAAGATCAAGATGTGGGACCATGTACGCCCAATGGGAAAGACGATAGAACGGGGAAGAACATACAGAATCAAGAACGTATGAATGATTATCGGCAGAAGTGGGGGATTCGAGGCCAAGATATTCGAGCGGAAGATTTCCGAGCTCGATGAAGATGATGCCAGTTCTGATGTGCATCCGCAAGAGTTTCTAGAGTAAATCTCTCCTCTGCACATGTATATTGTTTTCGACTGACATCATCATTCAGACGCAAGAAGCGCTGGAAGACGATTGAGTCGCACAACCGCAAGCCGGCACGATTTGATGCAATGTTTCTGTCACGATACTGACCTCACCTCTACTTTATATTAGACACGAAATGTTCCTACTATAGCCACTAGAATTACGATATCATCAGTGGATTAGACCCCGGGCGAGCAGTGATATAAGTAACGTAACGTGGTCCCATAAACATCAACGTTTTACGCTTCCATGGTGACGTTGAGGCTGTCACTTCTTTTTCGTTCTTATAAAGGGTGCAGCTTGTATGATAACGTTCAACAAAAGATTTATATAATACCGCGGTCTACAACTCATCATGTGAATCCTCTGTAGCTGGTGACATAATAGTATCGGTTGTTGTAGGAATAACTGCATTCGTTAAAGACGCTATTGTTTCGGTAGCAGGGTCCGTTGCGCTGGACTCCCACAGAGAGTTTGAGATCGCCACTTCAACAACAGAGGACACAGAAAGAGAAGATATTGCCGCAGAGACAGAGCTCGCGGCAACGGACACCAGCGTCGTAGTCAATGTCGTTGCTTTGATCCCTTCTTCCATGGACACCAAGGCTTCATCACTACCAAAGTCCGGGATAAACCGCGTCCACCAGAACGCTATTCGAATACCCCGATCCACCAACCTCTGTTTCAAAATGAGGAGGACCACAAGGGCGAAGAAAACCAATCCGGATATGATTAAGACTCGGTCTATCCAGTCTGTCTTCTCCAGGGCGGTGATAAGTTGCTTTGAGGTGTCCATTATGTTCGTGAGGGTGTCATGAGTAGACGATGTAGCGCGCAGGGAGGCCGAGGATGCATCTGAATACCACGATGAGCAAGAGCAAGGCTAGAAGACAGAGACCCACCTAACAGCTGAGTCGATGCAACCGACCTCTCCAGTTCCACTTGCATGAGACCAATCGTCCGCCGGAAGGCCTCCGTCACAGTGTCATTTGCCTGCATTAATGCGTCTTCCCTGCAAGAAAACGTCAAGAGACATGGAAGAATCAAAAAGGATGCACGCACGTTACTTTCTCATTCGATTTCTCAGTGACAGCCGACGACTTCAGTAGTTCTTCTCGACTCGACCTGCTCAAAGCGTCTATAGCGCGCTTGGACTCCAGAAGTGCTGCTCGGGTATCCTTTCGAAGACTAGGAATATTATCAGAGCTTGCCAACATACAATGCTGCAAACTTTACCTGCTATGCACGCTCTTGAGTCGATCCACTATTTGTTGCAACTCTCTCCGATTCTTCTCTCCTCTCTGGTCTCCTACCAGTAAATCTAACCCCTTGTGAGACCTAAGAAGAAGAATTACGGCGAAGAGGAACACGACACACCTCCACTTGTCGTGCGATGGCATCAAGGTCCTCTCTCAACTCTGCCGCCAGATTCTGCTGAACACGAAGGGGTCCTTTGCATGTACATAAACGTGGTATTTGGAACTGCGAAATATCATTCTGACGCCTCTCGACAGAAGCAATCGTCTGCGAGATTTCTTCGTCGAACGTGGAGGGAATGGGAGGCATTAGAAGGTCGCATGGGTGTCGCGTGGCAGCTTCAACTTGAATTTGAATTGATCTTCCGTCTAGTTATTCCCTTCCTCGAGGGAGGCGATCTACATACACAGATGCCCAAATGAAGGCCCCTTTTCACCGGGATATTACGTCCTCACAGGAATAGGTAAACAATTTCTTGCATTATCATAATTTAATATTTGCTGTATGCCCGAAGTATCTCGTTTTCCACTACTATTATGTGTTGCCTGCAGCTGCCTACAGGGATTTTCGGAAGTAAGTCATTCTCTCGATATCCGTCTTTGATCATCTGTCGACTAGTTATTTTCGCATAGCAGCCATTATTCTCTTAAAGATGCCGAGACTGCCACGGTGCTGCTGCGCAGTTCTCAACAATTTCACAGCCGATGATCTCCCACCATTACATACCCCCCTGTTGACCCTGCCACCTACTCTCGTACTGTAGCAATGCGTTTGAAGCTGCTGGCACTGGGTTACTGCGCCCTTCTTGGCCTGCAGGGTGTCGAAGGTGTCACAGTCTACGGGCAGATTCCGCTGGGGGAGACTCAGTCAGCCAGTGGTACTTCCACCTCCTCAGCCACTGCGGCCACATCAACACTCGCAGCCTACGATGATACTGTATTGGCTGCGCCCTCTGTACCAGATCCTGCGCCTTCAACAGCTTTCACATTGACCATACCCGCCGTTAATACATCAGTAACAGGGCTCTCGATCGCTCACTCGACTGACTCCTTCTATGGCTTCTCAATCGAGATGTCTGTCCTGACCCAAGTCCGTAAGTGACCATGCCGTTCAGGACATAATTGCACTGTTTGATATTTGCATGCAGTGGGGAAGAACTCGTATGTATCGTTTGGTCCATAGGCGCTCAGGATAATTACTAACTTAGTTTCAAGGACGCACATTCAACCGATCTTCTTAAATCTGATGGCTCTCATCGCACAAAGGGGCGGCCGCGTACGGCTACGTGCAGGGGGTAATACACAAGAATACGCGACATACGAAGAAGAGCTTCCGGATGCCAATGGAAAATGTATTACTAAACAATCAGTTGACTCGCAAAATCCAGTTTGTATATGTGCTTCATGGCATTAACGGAATTCTCCAACGCTTTGTTCTCTATAGACAGAAACACCTGCGGTCATTTATAACATGGACATGTTCTATTTATTCGCCAATATATCTTCGTTGGTTGACATCGCTTGGTTTCTAGGTATGTACACCATTGTCGGTATCAATGTCCACTTATGTCAGCGCAGGTATACCTTTCAATGATACTTCGAACTGGAGATTTGCCATTGCCGAATATGGCGAAAGCGTCTTGGGCGACAAACTGCTAGGACTTCAAGCCGGTAATGAGCCAGATCTTTACGTTGAGTGCGTCGTAGTCGCCGTGGGTTCCGTTTGCGAGCTGACGAATCGTTATTAAAGTCATGGACATCGAGATGATGGCTACGATGCGACATCGTACTATGGCGAAATCCAAGAACTGATCAGTGCCATAAGCGCTGACGGAAACATACCCACAAAGAACAACCTTGTGGTGCCTAGTGTGTCTGGAAATTGGGCGCCTGAACTCGTTTGGAATACAGGCATACTCGATACATGCATTGACAGCCTCACTGCTCTCAGTTGAACAGTAAACAGTCCTCACTACGTCTCTAATTCTTTAAGGATGCTAACCTCCACTCCAGTTATCCGAACAACAACTGCTTCGCCATGTACGGGACAGGCTCATACGTGGATCCGCAGACTACATTTCCTGACTATCTGAACCACACTTCCGGCGTTTCATTAGTTGAGCCATATCTGAATTCCACCTCCATTGCGCAGACCTACAATCGGCCATTTTACATGCTCGAAATGAATACAGCATCTTGTGGTGGTTTCCCTGGGATCTCGGATAGTTTCGGTGCGACTCTGTGGGCACTTGACTATGGGTTGCAGATGGCCTACGGCAACTTTACCGGAGCTATGATTCACGTTGGAGGTCAAAACGTTTATTATAATGCAAGTTATACTTCATTCCTTGGTTTGCACTGCATTGGCTTACAATCGAATCCAGCCTTTTACAGGTTTGGACGCCGTTGGTTCCTTTCTGAGCCACTAATAAAATCCTGATCAATAGCTCCCCCGACAAATGAATCGACCTATCACCAATGGACGATCGGCTCGATTTTTTACTCTGCGCTAGCGATTGCTGAAGTGTTTGGCACGTCAGGAACTTCACAAATCATGGATCTTGGAGGAAATGATGACAGCATCTATACCCCACAGTATTCCATCTATGAGAACGGAAATCTGGCCAAGGTTGCCCTATTCAACTACATTACGGACGAGTCCGGGTCTAGTGATTACACCGCAACGATTACAATTGACGGGGGAACGGTCCCTGAGCAGGTTTATGTCAAGTGAGAAAGACCCTACTTTGCTGGTTTTAGGATCTCATCGTCAAAAGATATCTTCTATCAGATTCAGTATCAACGAAAGACAACATTACATGGGCTGGTCAGGTAAGTGTACACCCTGTCCTCCTTTCGTCCTCGCTCATCCTTTCCTCCCCAACCGCAGACTTTAGGAACAAAATACACTGTTGACGGTATCCTCAAGAACGATCTAAGCGTCATTACCATCACATGTGATACCTCCGCCAACACTTGCAGCGTTCCTGTGAACGCCCCCGGATTCGCCCTCGTCTTCCTCACTGAATCGGAAGTCTCCGAAGTCACTCCCGAGTCAGCTTCTACATTCGCGACGACGGCATACACCAAAACTATCAACACACAGACAGTCGACGCAAGTGTCCTAGCTACTTCTAATGGGCACTCCGGTGACTCGTTCCCAGTTTATGGAAGTACGAGTAAGAAGAGCCAGTCTGGTGCTCTTGGGTTGAACGATGTTTTGAAAGGTGGATCAGTGCTCTTGTTTTCAATGGCTTGGGGAGCAATAGCTGTATTATTTATCCGATAAATATTTCTAATGGTGAACGCTATCTCATTGTTTTCATGTGTTGTTTAAAACCTTCATCTGCTGTTCATCTACGTTGGCTGGGTCATCAGGGACATTTTACTCTACGTTCGACACATCTTGTATTGTAATTTCGTCAATCAAATTTACACACACACCGGAAAGATAAGAATTTGAGGTAAACTAGAATGTGCACAATAAGGTCATGTTTTGGGAGGTCGATCTCGGCAGATATTTTACATAAATTTGCATGCTCCCGCAATCTATCTCTGGCAGGCTGCATGGGATTGAGAATTCTCCAAAACGCGAAGTTTATTGACCCCAAACGATGCTGCTAAAACATTACAGTTGTGCTCAAAATTCAGGTTTGTCAAAAATGTCCATCTTTCCGGTGTGACCCTTTATGTTTCCTGTAGCTGTTCAAAGCCCTACTTGTATGAGTTCAGATTAACTGGCACCTACGATGCATATACAGTGGTCGCCTTCCGCAAATCCCTGAGGTTCTCGCTCATGCTAGGTTTCGAAAAGATGATGGAGTCCTCGACTTCCCTGTCTCTTTGAGATGATAGTCGGGGGATATTTTCGCGTACACACACGCTTTAGTCAGCGCAATGTGACAGTGCTCAGAAGGTCGGCTCAAGAGATAAAGAAAGTACTCGACATCAATCTGCGAAGTAGTCCCACTGTAAAGTCGGGATTCAAGAGAAATAGACTTTTTAGTCCTCTCTTTTGTAAGTGCTCCTCTGACGTCGTCCGCTCTTTGCCAAGCCTGAGCTCCCAAATCGTGGAACTGCACGTCCTGTTCATTGTCTTCTTGGAGGCTGGTCTGATGAACACTCAGAGAATTCGTCCCAAAGCGAAGCGACTGGTAAAACATGCTTCCCTGTCGCGAGCTACGAGAAGTGCTGGTGCAATTCCCTGCATAATGTTTCAGTTAGATGCCATTCATTCGCAAAGATGATTTTCGGCGATCGCACCAAAAACGGGAGGCTAAGAAAGATCAGAGTGAGCAGAATCTTGCAGAGAGATGGTCGCCTTATTCCTGAGATCCACAACTCAGGATAGTATTGAGTCTGCAACGCAGTGATGTGGAAAGTGGGTCATCACGGGCAACCTCAGCTCAAGCCTCAGACTAATGCGGCCTTTTGCCATGCAGGCGACACCTGTTCGGCGCGCCGGTCAGACGATCAACCAGCGCTTACTGATACGGGACCTACTGCTAGCACTGTGCTTTGATGTCCTTGAAGCAACAGAACATTGGCTGAGAATACCCTTCTAAGACAAAAAGGTTACGCACCTCAACAGCCCAACATATCTCCTATCAGCCAGAGAACAACGTAAGCGACCATAGCCAAGCGGCGAAATTTATCATACGCTGGATGCTTCATGTTACCTTGACTTTTATCCAAAAACCTCGTCACTGACATGCAATAGACAAAGTAATTATTTAGCTTCTGTAATCATACCGTCAACCCAGCCATGCTTCTACCTCTAGCCCTCGTCACAGAGTCATAACTGCGAATGCCCGCTCCTTTCTGCATCCTTCTCCCCGGGCCCCCAGCACCATCACCCATACCCAGTGGATTATGCCCACTCTGTAGCATCCGCAGCGCACCCTGCAAAATCAAAATCGGGTTCCGGCTCTTCCACACCTTGGCACTGATATCCTTGATGCCTGCAGCTTTGAACAGCCGATGCAGCGTCGGTCCACACCTCAGCCCGAACCCTAGTGGCCGTGGTCGCATCAGGATCCTCGTTGAACCAAACTTGCTTTCTACCTCCGTCCACACTGTCCGGTCTTCGAACCGGTCCACAT
The DNA here is from genome assembly GCF_019112545.1 of Guyanagaster necrorhizus. Lineage (NCBI taxonomy): Eukaryota > Fungi > Basidiomycota > Agaricomycetes > Agaricales > Physalacriaceae > Guyanagaster > Guyanagaster necrorhizus. The sequence continues at coordinate 908,137 of NW_025064886.1, read as the reverse complement.
AATCCATGTTTTTTATCGCCTGAGAGTACGATTTAATGGTGGCGAGCGACATGTCAGCGTGGGTACCCCGACCAAGCCCGACCAATCCGTTCCCATTCCCAATGATCGTGAAGACCTGCATGCTCGGTATCCGTCCTTTACCTGTCTGCTGGATGACCCGGCGAGTGATCCTGTATAGGTGGATACTGGGGTCACGTAGTTTGAAGCGTTTTGATATGCCGGTCCGTTCATATATCTCAGGAGCCGACCTACCCAAGTCTGTTTGAACGGGTTGGACTTTTGGGTCGTCAAAGTCAAAGTTATTTTCTTCCATCAGCTCATGGAACATCGACTTGTGATTGCGGAGAACCACCCGGTTATGGAAGGGATTGTCCTTCGTTGGAGGGAAGTCTACAACGTCTCGGGAGTCCATCAAAGGGTCTGGCGTCATAAGGTTTGGCCAGTGGTGTCCTGGTGGGATTTCCTCTTGGTCGGGGTCTTCGTCTGTGGGAATCATCAAGTTGTGAAAAGATAAAGATAAAAAGACCATTTACCAGGAAGGATGGTGTGGCCGGTCTCCACGTTGATGTTGCGCTCAGCCAAAAACGACAAAGCAAAAGGCAAAACCATTTCATTTGCTGCTCCTTCCGAGTCCATTTGTGCGAGAATTTTTCCGAATTCTGTCTTTTGGTCAGGCTTCAGCCCTTTCATGGCCGCTTGAACTGCAGGCTGTGACAGTTTCACAAAGAAGTCGTGAACGAAAACAGCTTGTTCAGGCGTCCATTTCACGGTCTGCTGGAAATTAGGTCTGCTCGGAGCAAAACTGCCAAGACCCTTGAGATAGACTTGTCGTTTCGGCGCTTCAGGCTCTGCCAATGCAAGTTAGTTACAGCAGCATTGTTAGAACAGGAACGCTTACTCATGTAAAAATGCTCTGGAAGATCAGAAACGTTGAGAGCAATTCCACGCTGAGATAAGAAATCCACAATTGCGGGGAACCACTTTGGATCCGCAAAGTTCGTTTCCGAAGCATTTGTTATCAGGCTCAGCAAATCAGTTCGGGTATCGTGGTCAAACTGGTCGATGGCCTTATCGACAGCAGGTTCATTGAACTTGTCGAAAAAGGTCTTGACATACTGCTGATGCTCTTCCGCAGGATCTAGGTTGGCGGACGTAGAATCTGCGTCCGGAGGAAGTGGTGAATCCTCTGCACGGACACATAAGTACACCTTTCTCTATACAACAGCAGTGCTCACGTTGTGTGGTGGGATCCGATGACTGTAATGATTCCGAAGGTAGAGCTTGAGACAATTCTAGGACATGTTCTGACGTAGCAGAAGGTTCTGCGAGCGTTTCAGGTTCTGATAAATCGAATTCCGGGGTAGAAGATTCCAATATCGGTGGCACAACCGACACAGGCTCAGATAGAGGTGGTTCCGGTACAAGGGATTCAGGCGAAGAGGGATTTTCCAGGGTCTGTGTTGAGTCCTTTATAGCTGATTGAGATGGCCTCAGATCTGAAGGCAACACTGGCACCACTTCCACGTTCTGGGCAGGCGGTACAAACAGTTCAACTGGAGGTGGGAGGTCTTCCGATAATGATGGTTCTGTCGTGGATTCACTAGAACTGGAAGCTATAGGAGGGAGTGGCGGTGGCCCCTCTAACGATAATAGCTCTTCTGGTTGTGGCAGAGAAAATGAGTCGACTCTCTGAAGAGCGTCTTCGTAGCCAGAGAACAGAATTTCAGGCTCTTCCGACATTGGTTCTTCGGGTACCTGAAGATTTCCTATAAGGATGAGTTAGAGGGACGTCAGAAAAAATGATGCGAAAATAAGTGCAGACATAGAGCAATATGATGCACTTCGTCGCGCATACACAACAATGAAAAGAACTTACTTTCATAGAACACCTCCGGCAAGTGAGAGAAGTCAACGTCAATTTCATTCTCCCGCAGAAAGTCGGCAATATCGTGGAACGCGCTCAGGTCCGAAAAGTCGTCATAGGGTAGCGCAGACTTGAGATCCAATAGTTCGAACTGCTTTTCCTCGTCGAGAGACTGGAGAGCATCCTGGACATGTGGTTCTTCCAACTTCATGAGAAATGTGCTGGCAGCCTCAGGAAAGTCGATTTCTACAAGAATCCTAAGAATAAAACTGAGAAATTTACGACGGGAAGCAGACGCACCATTCGAATCCAAACCGCCCTCCAGCAGGAATGCCAATTTCTCTTTATTCAGGCCAGGATATTTCTCCTCAATCTCCGCGTACACAGCATCCATGTACGACGGTGACGGCGCTAGCACCTCCAATTCCCCCACCAACGCCGTCAATTCATGGGTAGCCAACCCAGGTCGGAGCCGCGCGCGAATTTTGGCAAACCGAAACTTTCGCTCTGCATGGGGGTCCGTGAGGCAGCGTCGAGTTACGTGGAAAGAACGAAGGGCATGTCGGGACTTGGGCGGCAGCAGACGGTGCACAGATGTGCGTGTTACGAGCTGCCTCGACAGCCGTAACATGAAAGAAGGAAAAAAAGTGCGTCCTGATTTGGAAGCTCCCTGTCGACGACGACGATGACGGAAGAGAATTCCATTGCTACAACTCTGAACGGCCTGGAGCTCTCGAATCTCTACGGGGTAATAGATAAAGACAAGTAAGCTCTCTGCTTGCTCTTCTCGTGCAATTCAAGCGAATGTGGGTCTCGTCAAGTGTCCATGGCCTCAATCTGACTGTTCCCGAAGATGCGAAAGCCGTCGTCAAACCTTGGCATCAAAGAGAGGATAACGAGAAATATGCAGAATCTGGTGTGGATGACCAGGTGTGAAATGAGCAGTTGTATTCGCGTGCGGGATGCTTACATTGACGTCCAGATCATTATACACGTACCATTCTCGCAGAACGTCAAGATAAAGTCCGTCCTATTGAAACTGGGTGCGCCTTTGCATTGTTGTCTCGTTACTTCGTTGTGGTCCTAACCGAAAGAAAAGGAAGAGGAGAATCGACGCCGCGTCACCTACGAATTTATGCCAACCACCCTACTATCGTCGATTTTGCGGATGCCGAGAGTACCAAGCCTCAAGTCAATATCAGTCTCTTAGAGGGAGAAACGGGAGTGACTGAATACCCTTTGCGAGTTGCAGCATTCACCAGCATAACTTCGTTGAGCCTATTCTTCGTAAGTCTAAAATGTCTTCACGATACTCTCATTCATTTGGGAGTCATTAGAGTGAATCAGTAGGCGAAGAAGTATCGCGAATATATTATCTAGGCTTCAAAGGCGAGCTACGGTCTCCACAGAAGGATGCAAATACCAAACTAGATATACCTGCCGCAAATGCGGCTGACGCACCGCTGGTGAGCAATCCGAGGGGCGCAAGTGGCTCGACCTATGCTAATACATCTTTCAGTTTGACCGTCTATCAGAAAAAGCTGGGGGCCAGCAAACGACGGCACGATGAAACAGAGATTCAAGAATATTTTGTGCTCAGAGCAGAACAGGTATTGCCTTGACGAGAATTGCGACGGTGTATAGATATCAGCTCAGTGTTTTGGCCCTATGACATTGTGCATAGAATTGTTCGTACTAAGAATATATGTTGCTCCAAAGTGTGCGTTCTTGGATGAAACGTGAGCAAGGTAAATGCCAACCCTGAAATCACGATACTCACTGAGCTTGCAATCAACGTGTAGTAAGATTCCTTTGCTATGTAAAAGAGGCATATTGCGTATAACCTCCGAGACATCAATACTATCATCGGCTCCACAGTCGCAGATGGCAAGGCTACAAGTTAAGCCCTTGGAAACGTGGATATTAAGTTTGACCAAGCATAGCGACGGTAGATCCTGTTCCCCAATCGAAGAATCTATCACAGACCAGTTGCAACAATCCGGATATGACTGCGATTTGAAGGACACTTCCACGGTGATTTCCTGCACGGAACGACTCAGGCATTTAAACGGGAAAAGGTCAAGAGGTATATCAATCCCAATGTGCACCACCCGCAGGTTGCGACACAGATGCAAGTCAAAGTAGATGTATCTCTTCTGGAATTCTATAGCAGTCACTATCATCAGGGTCAGAAATGGAATGAAAAGATGCGTGAAATAAGGACTGACTGTGAAGCATCATCTCCAAAGCGAGATATTCCAGCGTGTCTGAGAATTGTGTCAAGAGGTCCTGGATATTAGGTACGACAGAGTCGTCGTCCTTCAACTCCATGGCAGCAGAGAACTGCCGAACGGAGCTGATATCAAGACCAGCGCACTGAGATTTCTTGGACTAGGTCGAGATTGAAATGCCCAACGGTAAGAGATTCCAAGTGTGGTGAACAGAAGGAAGTCCCGTCACTGCTCTCCCAGAGCCGCTCGGGGTAGGACCAAAGAATGGATAAATGCTTCAATAAGCCCCATCCACCCATTCTCAGACGACTGCCTTCATCGAATGACATACACCCCATGGCCTCTATTTGAAGGTTGATGATCTTGGATGCATGCCAGAATGCGACCAGAGAATTTCGAACGTGGAATGGGAGAAAATTCCAATTGAATATTTCATCGGTCGCCGAGAAAAGGAAGAATCGGACGTTGCATAAGAGAGGCAGAAATGAGGGAATTTTCTTCGCTATGACAGTGGAGGCTCAGTTCGAAGGAGGTAATGAAGGGAGCGACATGTAGAGAAGTTGACAGTAGAGTATGTAAATTCTCGAAGGAATGCCCGCGGAGGGATGATGGAGGACTGGAAGAGACATGAACACAAGAAAAAATGTTGAAAGCAGAAAAGCCCTGGACGTAAGTGTGCAAGATTTTAGTGAGGATATATCTCCATGAAGATAGTCGATAATCAGATCCACAAGCTCCTGCGGCAGCATAGTAGCTATAAAATATAATTCTAAGACCATGACACACACGTCGTTAGCAGAGATTCTGGATGATGAAATGACCCGGAGATAGCGGTCCGAGTCCCACTGATCTGTTGTTTTTCCGGAAAATTGTACCTGCATCGCGCCACGATGTGTTCTGTGACTTCCAATCTGCGATGTTACCCAACACATGACCATCACCTTACCTACATTTTATCGCGAATCTCGGTGCTGACGACTTGTGACGAGCTACTAGAAATTTTACTATAGTAGAAAGGTCTGTAAAACCTTCAAGATTAGCGCTACGACACTACTTCGACGATGAATTCCCACGTCGATGACTCCTCTGACACGGAAAAGCAGATTGCGCAAGAGGATATTAACGTTGATGCCGAATTAGAGGCCGCATGCGGTCTTCCTAAAGACGATAATCCGAAGGACTTTAGAGTGCATGTGCAATTCACAGCCCTATGCTGGTGTATGTTTCTCGCAGGATGGAATGACGGGACGACTGGACCTCTTCTGCCGAGAATACAAGAGGTTTACGATGTGGATCCTATATTTTCAAAGTGTCCGATTTCTGTCTGATCTGCGTCGCAGGTCAATTACACCATCGTATCATTGTTGTTCGTTCTAGCTTGCGTGGTATGCCGCCTGTGAGTTCGAATCTATTCCCTATCTTACATTCCCAGGGATTTCTCTCCGGTGCTTTCATAAATATTCCTCTCACGGAAAAGTTAGGCTTCGGCAAGATGATTGTACTTGGTGAGTTGTTATACTCATTCGTCCGCAGCTTCAGTCGCTCAAGCAGCGATCAAAGGGTCTATGTTTCAGGTCGTCGCCTATGCTCTCCAGTCTGCTGCCTTACCTTTCCCCGCGTTTCTCATTGCATATACCATCAATGGCGTCGGCATGGCCTTCCAAGACGCTCAAGCCAACGGTTACGTCGCATGCTTTCAGAAGGATCCTGAAACAAAGATGGGTATTCTGCATGCGACGTATGGCGTAGGCGCTCTATGCTCCCCTCTTGTCGCAACACAGTTTGCATATTTTCCGCGATGGTCATTTCATTATTTAACATCCCTCGGTGTTGCGTTGACGAACACAATTTTACTATGGGCTGTGTTTCGACTGAAATCTCAGGACGAATGTCTTGCGGAAATAGGACATCCTCCCGGGGAGAAGGGGAACAACGAGCATAGTTCATTTCGTCAGATTCTCACCCTGAAAACCGTCCATCTCTTGGCTTTTTTCATCCTGGTGTATGTCGGTGTGGAGGTGACCATCGGAGGTACGTTTCTTCTTTGTTTGTAGAAATCTTTCTAATAGCATTTCAGGGTGGATCGTCACCTACGTCATAAAGTTGCGGAATGGTGGTGAATTCTCTGGGTACATTTCGTCGGGCTTCTTTGGGGGGCTCACGCTCGGTCGTGTCGCACTGCTGTGGGTGAACAAGAAGGTCAGTCAAATATTATACGTCGTTTCGGGCTCGATGATTCAAATGAGCACTGTAGGTCGGCGAACGACGAGTCTTATTCGTATACTCCTTTATCGCTATCGGGTAAGTGTTACATTTTAACAACGTATCGTTCGCCAACGTTATCAGGCTTGAACTAGTGGTATGGTTGGTCCCGTCCCTTATCGGAGGGGGAGTAACTATCTCCCTCGTCGGCGTGGTGCTGGGACCCATGTATCCAATCGTCATGAACCACTCTAGCCGTATCCTCCCTCCTTGGCTACTCACAGGGTCCATCGGTTGGATAGCAGGCTTTGGCCAAGCAGGAAGCGCACTCTTTCCTTTCATTTCTGGTGCGTTGGCGAATTCGGTTGGTGTCTCGAGTTTACAGCCCTTGTGAGTACACGAATCTACTGCTGAGATCCATTGGATTGGCGGCTGATCGCGACTGTATAGGCTGGTCGCTATGATGGGGTTCATGATAGTGCTATGGGCGCTTGTGCCAAACAGTCGACTCCAAAGATGACGCTTCAATCTACTGCAGATGCTGCTGAGGCTATTTAGACACATCCAGAGCTGTATAGAATATATATGAATCTACGAAGCACCTGTTGTATATATTTTTGCGCATTTCATGTCGGCAATGAGTGTGGGAACAACGTTCAAATCAGATTCTGATATTCGCTGTTCGCACATATCAACCGTGTTTCTGTTTCCCGATATTACATGTGATGCATACCGTTTACTTTCGCACTTAACTCTCGATGACTTCGCTGAATCTTTTCAAAGCTTGATCAAAGCCATGCTCAAACTCCCAAACCATCTTGCTATCCCCTTTCTCACGTCGGTGAGCTTCAGTTCTCATTTTCCTCCACTGTCCTTTGAACCCAATCTCCGATCCAACTAGCTCGCCTGTAGTCGAACCCCAGTAAAATGCCAAGCAATCCTCCCATCCTTGATAGTAACCCTGCTCGAAACGCCAGTGCTCAAACGCCCCGGGATTTTGAGAATTATTTTTCCACCAACTAACATGCCCTTGCGCGGCAGTCTGGAGTTCACCAGAACCGGCGCTTCGCAGATGTTCGAGTGAATGACGGGGGAAACTGTCTTTCGCTCGGTCGAGAGAAGAAGGCAGAATGCCTTTCTCGACAGCAGTATAGTAACACCATCCAGGATCAGACCCTCCCTCCTTTTTGAGAGTCCAGAAGAAATATCCGGCACAGAAATGCTCATACGCTTCCCACTGAGCATAACCCCATTCCCGTTGTGCGGCAAACTTCGCACCTTCATCTTTATAGAAAGAGAAAGATGCGGGATTCAAGGCAGCACTCCATTCACCGATGATAATTGAACCGTTTGAGGTATCCGAAGCACCAGACAACATAGACGTAGATGGCGCCTGCGGATTCGCAGGATGGACATTGGCAGCATGCTGTGAAGCTGATAACACTTGATCGTCTGAGGTGAAGCATCGGTAAAGATGATGGTCGAGAACCAAGAACGTCCCCGTGTTCGAGCGGCTGGCAATGAATTGTGCATAGTGTCCGGTGGCCCAAGCGTCTGAGATATACAGTGGCATCCCGCTGACCTCTAGTGTAATACTCTGCAACGCCGAAATGGCCTCCTCGTACCAACTCTGCAGCCGGTTCGTATTCTTCGGTTCATTTAGCACTTCCAGGCCCACTACATTTTCAAACCGAACGATCTCTTGCGCCAAGGCCACCAATATCTGTACGGTTTTCCTTTGCTTCTTCTCAGAGTGCCAAAGTCCGGCATCACCGGTACTGAGGCCGGAGTGGTTATCCGGGTTCTGGGCACCAGGTGCAGCGTGGAGATCAATAAGGACCCCGATCTTATGTGCTCGTGCAGTCTCAATGGCGCGTACGATGTATCTCCACGTATTTACGTAGACATCGGCGTACGGTGCGTATTCCGTGCCCTTCATCAAATCACGCACTTCCGGATTTGGATGGCCCCCGAGGAAATGGAAGTACCCGATGGGTAACCGGACGGTGTTGATGCCGTGAGATGCCATCCATTTCCAGTCCCCGTCGTCAACGAAGTGCCCCCAGTGGTGCTCAAGCATGTTTTTGGCCGCATCTTGAGACATGCCTTGCAAGATGTCCATCTCGCTGGACTTGCGGCCGGCTGCTTGTTGGAAGAGACTGGGGGTAAGCCAGTCCTCCAACGTGAACCATGAGCCGAGATTGACCCCACGCTGCTTTCGGAATCGATAGATCTGCTGTGAAGTTGGCGGTTGGGAAAGAGGAAGTACCAGTGGGGTGGTAAGGGCCAAAGCGCGTTGGCCAGAGCTTCCCAGACCGAGATGTTCCTCGATTTTTGCTTTCAGATACTGGGCAACAGGAAATGAGGCTTAACGCAAGCATCCATAAGAAAATATACTCACCTTATCCATTATATCTCAAGTACACTGTCGTAGTATCTGTATTGTCGTAGCAGAGAAGCAAGGAGAGTTATGACCAATGCGATGACATCATTACGGAAGCAAATGTGCGAATGCCAGGGTTCAACAAGATATTCAAAGTTGGACTTTTGACTGGGAAAAAATCAGCGTTGCAAACAATCTAGAAGGGTCAACGCGCAGTGGTATGTAACCAAAGGCAACTAATGTCCGCCCCGGCTTCATCTACCTATTAACTCCCATCCTCCTAAGTCCATTGCAGTAGTTATGGCTCTTGAGCCATTGTCCGAGCTAGGAAGGTAAATTTTCGCATGAGGATGAATGAGCAAATGATATTCACTTACTGGGCTTGGGCTTGACAACAATATCCAATATACCTCTTCACCTCTTCGATGCAATATGGGCATCTCTCGGCGAATTTTCTGGAGGTTAGCACTAGCCTCATGCAGGTCACATAAACAGTAAGTAGGAAGGCAACTGTCCCTCGTTGAGATGTGGACTTCCAATAAACGAGTCGATATTTGACCACTCAGTCGTTGTCCATAAGGCATATTCGTCTAGGTGATATGTCACCTCTAGTAATGTCTCGAACAGCGGGACTGAGCTTGGAAATTGGAAAGACATCACATAGGGTATTCAGGATAAGATGAACGTCGTGTAGATCATGGAATGCATGCAAATCCATGTAGTCGAACTCAGAAAGAAGATGAGAAGCGGACACCGCATGGTCATCAGAGAGTAAAAGACGGAAGCGATGTAAGAAAATATACCTCGAGTCCTTATGTCCAAGCAGATACGTTGTAGAGTGCTGGAAACCTGGCACAATAGGGCATAAACTTGGTCAAATCGAGGATCGAGGATGATAACGACAGATAACTCTTGTAAGGACTGAAGATCAAGACAATGAGAGAATGAATCAAGTAGCTTATCGCCAAAAACATCGGTAAAGTCGGGTTCGGTATATATGGTCAGAACTTCTAGACGCGGCGGATTGGATCCTTGTCTTCAGGGCTCCAGAGCTCATGGATGTGACACCAAAGAAGAGAAAGATGCTTCAGAGCTCCCATTGATCCAGTCTGAGCCGTCTCTTCCCTCAAAGACGATGAGATAGATATCTTCGAGGTCAAAGTCCACAATCTGGGATGTTTGCCAGTACTGGACAAGAGCATCTTGAACGTGAGGTGAAAAATAGCGCCAGTCGAAAAGCTCGCAAAAGTGTGAGAAAGGCGGAATCGTTTGACTGATGTCATGTACGGCAATATCGGTGTAATCTGTACTAATTCCGGGTCTCGGTGATGGACGTTGAGTTCAAGAGATGTGATCAGGGGGGGGGGAAGATGTGAGGGGGGCCTAACAGCAAGTCAAGAAGATTCTTGAAGGTGTGACCACTGCGAGAGGGCGGAGGCACGGTAAACACTTCGATGCAGGAGAAGATGCCTTTCTGACTATACGGAAGAAGAATGAGACGAGGGTGCATGCTCTTACCGAAGGAAGGTCGTCATGAAGATTAGACAGGACGATATCGACAACTTCTTGAGGTGCATGAATGCTTTCGCTCATCTGAAAGAGTATGAGATACGAGCGGGCAATGTGAGGCAATCAGCCACGATAAAAAGGCTCGGAACTGCGCACCTGCAGTCGAGCTGATCTCTGTTCCAAGACTTTTTTTAAAAAAGAGAGGGAATGTGTGGCGGCGCTGGGCTCGCTTGCAAAAATGAAGGACCTGATCCTGGTGGTAGGGGAACAGAAGTCTTCGATTTGACCATGTTTGGCAGAGCAATTCGTGGTGTCAACGCTCGTACATCCATTCTTCCTTGACACCGCTTATTTAAATGGTACTTGCACCTTTTTATTACCACACTACGGTTAACATCCGTCGTCAATCACCAACACGCTATGTTTCAACTTACGTTTGCATAGATTCAGCGCGACGCGACCGTCACATGATCACGTATTTGCCAAACAACAACAAATTGCGTGAACGTTTCTTGTTCTTGTTTCATTCCTCCGGTGGTTACTCAAGGTGGTGACGACAAAACTCGCTGCAATGGAGGACGTACGTACTCAGCATTCCTCCCGTTTTAATCCAACTCTAAAACACTCACAGGAGATTCAATACGTCCCCCGAGGGTACCTCAGCTATTTCGATGTCACCGACGAACTTTTTCCGTGGCAAGATAATGTTGTCGAAGAAATAGAACGACGACGAGCGTCACTCAACGACATGCTTCTTTTTGACATTCTTTTGTCGTTGGGCGGCATACGGGAGCCCGATACACTTTACCCGCCACGAGATGTGCAATCCCTCGAACGCCTATTGAACGCGATTTCCGCATCTCAGTACGACGTACTCAAAAAAGACTGTCTCGTTTATTTCCTTCTCAAGTGGTATGAAGATGGACGGGAAGGCAAGTTCGAGCAGGCCCGGTCGATACCACCTCAGTTTTGTGCGCTTTCAGACGCGTACTGGCATTTGGATGCGGGGCTCAACGTACAGGTAAGCTTTATAGGCTTTCTAGCTTCCTTTTCGAACCAATTGGATTTTTAGCGTGCGGTTGCCCTTCTTTCCGATTCGCGCCTGAACCGGGACTATGCTTCAAAAATTCTCCACGCCATCTCCCTCTCCGGCGACCCGACGAACCTCATACTCAAGTACGTTCGAACGGCGAAGCCTCTTTTGACGGAACCAGAGGATATGAAACTCTACACACTTGCGCTTGCCGATTCTAATTTCTTTGAAGCATGGCAGTATCAACGATCATTCAATGAATCGGATGAGATGAGGCCACGTCTGTTTAATGCTTTGTTGGAGTGGTGCATGACGCGTCAGTCCTTAGTATTTTTTTATTCCTGATTTCTTCTGACACTCCCCCAGCGTCACCACGACCTGGTGCACTTTCGCAACTATTGGGTCTGCCTCTGTCTTCCTTTGAGCAGTCCATCCTTCACACCTATGCGCTCCAACCGTCATTCGATCTTCCTCCATCAGCTATTGCTGTTCTACAAGACCTCGTTTGTGTCCGTCTTATTGAAAGCGGTAGTTATGTTGAAGCTATCAAAATCGACCGACAATTCTCTTCTATCTCAATGCTTAAGGGTCATCACATCACCCAAGAACGAAGAGAAATGATCCAGGAAATTTACGCTTCTTTACCTCAAGTTGAACGTACAGTATTGGACCTGGAATTAGAAGCCCAGGATGCCGCTTCTACCAGTTTCATGGGATCCAGCAGTCGCAATGCTGGTGATATCAGCATGTCAAATTCATGGGAGGATATCAGGCCATCACATCTAATACCCACTTCAATCAATGGCAAGACTTCCCCCGTACAACCGTCGACTTTAGATCGGTCAACAGGTTTCCGGGTCATACCTTTCGGATCGACAAATAGCCTTTCTCAATCCTTCTCATCGGTTCATTCTATGACGGGTTTGCCAAACGATGCCTCATCCTCAAAAACGCGTATACCTCCGCCTTCAATACCACTCTCCTCAACATCTTCGACCCTCTACCAATCATTAAATCGATCACAACAGTCAATACCTTCCGCATCGGCTCCTCCATCGACACTCACACCTTTTGAGTCTGCAACCAAGCGACAAAATGCATTTTTTCAGCCTCAGGACCGCAGGAAGAGTGGGGGTCAGATGTTCAGTCTGGCCAACGGCAGTGCCCGTGCCGAAAGTACCATGGAGCAAAACGAAACCATTATTCAGATGCATGATGAGTATCATGAGTCGATGAGCCCCGACGAAGATGACGGTCCACCTCCTCCAGAACAGTCGTTCTCTGAGTCCTTGTTTGGCATCACCCAAAGCGTTTCTGAGCCCATGAGCAAGGTGAGCAATGGACGACCGCCGATAACGAACAATACATCCAAAATGCCTCCCGGGGCATTTGAAGAAACGCATACTGACGAGGAGCTACACCATGAAGTCCCAGCACGGCCGATGAGAATGGAAACACGGCATCGTACTGTCAAAGTGCGGGACACGAATCTGAAGCGCAGTATACCTGGTGCATTGATGGATGAAACCGATGAGGAGGAGGATGAGGAGGAGGATGAGGTAGCCCCGTTGCGCTCGCCTTCACCTCCGCGCAGGGCGGTTCGGAAGGGGCGCGGGTCCACAACTGAAACCCCAGCCACAGCAGAGCCGAGTAGAAGGCGATCATCGCGTTTGTCCTCGGTGCCTCAACCAGAGCCTGTTCACCCGCTCAAAAAAACGAAGTCGAGAAAGTCGACTGTCACCGCCACGACTACGCCAAAGGCCAAGAGGAAACGGTGATACATTAATTGTATTCACATGTTTATAACGTTACTGCGCAATGCGGTTTATATATCTTATATATCCGACCGTTAGTAGTCTCGTAAACCAGACTCAACGATCCGTATGAAGATAAAGCGTTCAATGGATGTACGTTAGTATAATCTTGACGTGGCATTTTACGCTGTCTTTGTTTTGATCCATTACATATGGAAGAGATGTTGCAGTGTCATCCCTGAACCCGAACTGGGTGCTCTACGCGAACAACCTGCTTCCCGCTGGCACTTAATAGTATCAAAAATCTCGTGAGTCCTATTTATACCATTCTGTTTCACTTGGTAAAGATCACCCTCAATACCATTGCGATATGCCTGCATGAGAGAAAATTTTCTGTTCGCAATCTGAAGAGTAACTTGGAAAGTTCTCGATATCTGTGGCAAAAAAAATTGAAAAGTTAAAATTGGTCTGTCACCGTGTCATGTTTGTCACGTCACGAACCGGCCAACAACCTACTCTCATCCCAGCAACTAGATGAATGCTTGATTTTGAGGCAGTCAGTGGGTATGTCCATGGTTAAAATATTACTCTCACCTGACACAAACTTCTTTCAAGTGAACCGCCATTTCCATGCGACTACCATGCCTTGAAGCTGCTACCATTCCAAGAAGGGCGTTACTTCCCATTGCAATTGCCTCTACAGTGCTAAAGGCTCGCCGCTTTACACACAGTGACTTCTACATCACTGCTGAAGGCCAGAGGAAACTCATCAAGTCCCCCGATTTTCTGTCTTTTCAATATCTGTCTCAGGAAGAAAAGATAAGACTGTCCTCTCCTCCGCCAGACCCTAATGAGCTTAAAGACCTGGTACTGCAAGGACAGTATGAAGGCGCTCGACGACTACGCATCCATTTGTTATCACTTCAGGTACCCATTCAACGTGACATCGTATATGCCGATGCTGCCTTCCATTATATCGAATCCCAGCCCAAAAATTTCATGCAGGAATTCGTAACGTGGTTATCCCTTGTTCCCCCGAAGCACGAGGCGCCAGATTGGCGATGCCCTTTCTCTAGAATACAGCGATTTCTGTTCAGTACTGGTGTTCCGGCCGACAGTTTCCCTGTCGTGACTCAATTCAGTATGGTTACTGCATCGATGGGGTACCTCAAGGACATATGGCCCCGTCTTGGCCACACGCTTGCTCTTCTCGCTGACCCGGCTTCGGGTCTTAGTTATCTCATGGATTTAGAACGGGCGGTGGTTAAATATGAGAAGGAACTGCACCCTGAACGTGTGCTACAGATAGAGGAGCGTTACCGCTCCATGATGATCAACGCGTGCTGCCATATGGGGTGGTTGCAACAAGCCGTCAACCTCTTACACAAGAGTGGCGGTATTCGGCTACCCCTGGACATATATCAGTTGATATTGGACAAGCTCAGGGAGGACGGCGACGAGAACGGTGTCGGGATTACGATGAGGATCATCGCCGAACAGGAGGATAGTGTCGCGTGGCAAAGGCGGTATACCCTGCTCATGCCGTCTCGTTATCATCGTTACTACGGTGCAGCAGATGCTCAAGCAATCCAGAAGCGTTCCGGGAGCAAGCCTTGATATGCAATATCAACGGTGAGCGGGTCGGCTGATGGCTTTGTAATTCCGCCCTTTAAAATATCTTTGCCTAGCTCCACCATGGTTTATCGTCTGGATACAATGATCGTCCTATATGTCAGGCCGATTTACGACCTACCCGAGGTCGCTGAACGCCTTGTATGCATTGAAACCCGTCCTTCATCCTATTCCACATGCGAGGCTTTGACCCGAAACATGTGTTAACAACTACGCCGATGAAGATGCTTGTTTCAGCGACCTTCTCGGATGGTTTTGTGCGCAGCGAGGTCAATGTTTCCGAGGTGTTCTGGAAAGTGGTCTGAAGAGGATGGAGATGATAAGTACCGGAAAGGCGACGTTGTGGAAATATCTTTGGTAAAAAGCATTAATTATAGATGTGTATCCAACACGAAAAGGGCAGGGCGCTGGAACTACTCACTTCCTGCAGGGACCGAGTGAGCGCGGTGGCTGATCCCATCAGGTCCCACCGAACTTTGATTAACACGGTCACCGGTCGCCACTTTGCCCGCCGAAATGACTTTTAAGCGTGTGTACACTCATGATTTCGTCGGCTGCCGGGACTTAAAATAAACACTGAGCACTTTGTTCTCATCTAAGTAACTGCGATAGAGCTGAAACAGTGAACCAAGTAATCTGATGATCTACTTGGATAAACAATGGTTACAGGTATTTCAAGGCACGTTCTATCTATAAGATAAGTTAACGCAGTGGCCACTGGTGTAATGATTTTGCATCGTCGAAAGAATTGCTAACAACCCCTACACGCGTTGCATTTTCCGGGGACCTGCCAGTAGCATGAGCAAAGATATGAAAATGGTAGCAAAATGTAACTAACTACCGCAGTGATTTTCCTGACGGGATTGTCATAATACCGTCGACAGGAGCAGGGGAACTTGCTCGTTCCACAGCGTGATGGATGTATCGAACTATTGAAACACTTTGGATATCGACAATCAACAGCTATCTCTCCGGTTTTGGTGAGATGTGCGCAGTCCTTTGACTGTTGGAATAGTAGCTGTCTATGGCACATATTTCTGTATTGTTAAATATTAAGCAGAGGAACATATCCGTACAGCCAACACTCACTTCTATCGAAAGATGTCCAGTAATAATTGAACTGAGAAGGCCCACAGGTCGAAGTAGCCTGCCACCGCTAGTCACGATTGCATCAGGTCAGGTGTCAGATCGTACAGACAGCTTGTGTACATACACAAATCTCTCCAGGAGCAGTTGCAATTAACAGCGAGCAGAACCGTTTGGCTAAGCTCTGTGAGACCGCATCCTTTTAAATGGCAGCTCACGTATTCAAAGCCCGACTTGAAGAGCGACCATGGAGTGCAAGCATAAATAAAGAGGAAATAATTCCTTGATGAGAACAGAAGGGTAGATACGAGGTACCAGGGAGGGTCATCGAGAACATGAGGACCGGGATTGTCGTGTGATTGGCAATTGTATCATGGACGACTCGTCATTAGAAACGGATGCCACGGTGGAACCTCGAAAGCGCGTTCATTTGCCGTGTCTTGGAGACGATCGTCCACAGGGTAGAGGAACATTACGCCAAGCGGAAGAGCGACCAGAAGGCTCTGAGTGGTTTTATGCCCAGGCTCGTCAGTCCGGGCCCCTCGGAGCGCCTGGCAAATCAGCCTTTAGGTTCGGTGAACATGTTCCAGCCCCGCCTCTGATTCAAGGCTACCTCTTGTGACTCACACATAAACTCGGAAGAACACAGTCGCTCGTTATAAGACTCCCACAAGAAGGATGTCCAGCTATGAATATGAGACGTTGCATAGCTTCCAAGGGACATCATCCCGTCCGAACGCGGGGTTTCAAGGTCCTATCATTGGGTAAGTTGGACAGCTCATTCACACCTCAATTAGCCTGCCTCGAACCGAGACGATATACCTGAAGCAGCGTGAAGGAGGGGCGCACATGGTAAGGGTTTGATGGTTACATCGTTGAAACAAGTGCGGGTTTCATAGCAAGGATTGCTTTTAGTCAATGTTGTCTAAAATGACGTGAAAGGATGTCTGATGAATGTCGAACATTCAAAGGAGGTGGGATAGCGGGTTAGCTAGAGAAAGCGGAAGTGCAGATAGAAAAGCCTTATGTCGCACTGCGCCCTTTCTCCAATACTAGAAACCCGGAGGAAAAGTTCGACATACATGGTAAATTACAGGGCCCAGGACCCAGGGCAGTAATCAGCCCGAAGTAAGAACCTAAAGAAGTATACGTTGAACTGACCGAAGGCATATAGAATGT
Source organism: Guyanagaster necrorhizus (assembly GCF_019112545.1). Classification (NCBI taxonomy): domain Eukaryota; kingdom Fungi; phylum Basidiomycota; class Agaricomycetes; order Agaricales; family Physalacriaceae; genus Guyanagaster; species Guyanagaster necrorhizus. Next base: position 891,264 of record NW_025064886.1, on the reverse strand, counting down.
GAACAATATACCTCTAGTAGCATATCTTGTATTGTCGTACAGGTTAGTCGAAAAGAAAAGCTTCCGGTTTTCGGTCCGTGTCCACCGCGCACAGTGACCGTCACGGGCATATCGGCAAGGACTTGTCTTGTAATCAGAGCCCTCGGGCTAGACATGCACTTGCCAGAGGACTAGGGAAATTTTTTGTAGGAATCCATTCTGCGCACCAAGTGCGTCTTTTCTGTTCCCAACAGCGTTGGGGCCGCGAGTGATTTACCTGGAACCGGGTGCTGATTCAGGGGATTCCCGACTTCATCATGAATATAGAGTCGCGGCCATTCACTGAAGGTCCTTTCTCCATTGGTCTTTTTCATTTGGGGTCGGCCCCCAGCAAATTGATGACATACACATCCCCAACTCTTCATAGACCTAACGGGACGCCAGTTTGTTTTGTATACAATGCATTGTCTGGACTTGTCTCTGACTAAAAATTCGCTAAAATTTTCATTGCAGAAGCTTCGGGGGCTATCTGTCACCATGCACAAAGTTCGGGAACATTATATGTAACTGCCTTTTAGGCATCGAGGTAAAACAGTCCATTTCGAGGATTAGATTTCCGCTTTGCCCCAGCAAGCTATGTGCTACTTGCCGGGGTCCCGAGTTTCTTCCTAGTAAAGGCCTGAAAGGCGTAATTTCTTGATACAAGAAAAGTAGCAACAAAGAGCTCGCATGGATAATACCGCTTGTCAGGTCGCCGTTTGTTCACCAAGTCTGCGGGATTTTTATGTCGTCAGTTCTTGCGCATACCGTCTCTTATTGCACTTGTGATGGCCTAGAATATTATTGCGTTTACCGGGAATTTACCAAGAATTTACACACCTTTTCATGCAAAGATAGAACGTTCGTGTGCCGTTGAGGTCTCTCTAGCGGTCATACGACAAAGAGGCTCCGTGACGCGCCCCTAATTTCTGCTTATGTCAGGGCCCCACTTGTACATGCTTCATCTCTCTCTTTTCATTATCTAGCATATCCACGAGCAGGACGCTGAAGAATGGCAGCGCCTTTGTATACCACCGCCTCTGGTCTTCTCTTTCATGCCGGAAAGATCCTGGTCATCACCGTCGGCTTACCAGCACGAGGCAAGACGCATATATCTCGGGCTCTGGAACGATATCTGCGATGGATGGGAGTAAAGACACAGGTCGTATCACTAGGAGACTATCGAAGGAAAACTTTGGGCGGTGCTCAGAAGCTTCCGCCGGATTACTTTACACTGGGTAACGTCCCTCAGCATGCACTTGAAATCGTGATTTCATGGTACTATGTCTTGTAGGCGAAAAGAGCCCTGAGACCATCGCGCTTCGCAAGAAGGTCTCCGATGGCTGCGAAAAACTTATATGGGATTTCTTCGAGACTGGACAGGTCGTGATCTACGATGCGAACAACGGGAGCCGGGCTGCTAGACAGGCGTTGGCCGAGAAATTCAATAAAGCTGGAATTCATGTCGTTATTCTTGGTGAGCAGTTTTTGTTCTACCTTGGATATATGCTAAAGGAATTGGTGTAGAATCTCTGTGTGATAACAAGGAGATCATTGAGAACAATATTCGAAGTGTAAAGATTTCTTCGCCAGACGTGCGTTCTACTGTTCGGCCGGTTACCTGTGGACCCTTATTATGAATCAGTATCGTGGATGGGACCAGGACAAGGCTGTGAAAGACTACTATACGCGGATTAATGACCACGAGAAACATTATGAGCCTGTGGAAGAGACAACATGGCCGTACATACGAATTCTCAACGTGAGCCTTGAATGATCGATTTCGCTGTTCGCATCTTATATACGCTGCTAGGTTGGAGAAAAGATAATGGTCAACGTGAGCATGACCTTGTCTATGGGCCCTTGCCGAGGTTTAATTGTGGTGGCCGTCTAGAATATTAAGGGCTATCTTCAATCTCGTATCGTCTTCTTCCTCATGAATATACACAACAGATATAGGACGATCTACTTTGCTCGGGTGCGCTCAATTTTGTTTTCTGTATCTATACCTGTGTAACCTTTTCATCTCCAGTCCGGGCAATCTTTAATTGAACATTCCTACAAGGCAGATTCGGATTTATCCCCAGCTGGTTGGGAATACGCCGAGAAACTCAAAGAGTTCGTCTTAAAACGCCGGGCAAAATCACTTGAACAGCGTGGCCTTGACCCAAACTCTTCTAGGCTTGTGGTACGCTCCTATCTACTTAATCGCTCCAGATCCCAATTGTGAAATTCGCAGATCTGGACGTCGACGAGGCGCCGAGCCCATCACACTGCCTGGCCATTCCTAAATAACCTTCAGTTGACTCATTCTCAGACTGTCGAAAGAATACCAGGTACACCTGCAGAGCCAGCTCCTGGTCACAACACTACGAAGTCGTCATCCATATATGCACCTGCGCTAAATGTAAAGGTCATCGAAAAGCCGCAAATGTCCGAGATAAACCCTGGTATTTGGGACGGCCTGTCGCCCGACCAAGCTCGAAAGTATTACCCACAAGATTGGGAGCGCTTTGTCAAAGATCCCTATGCGTTTCGGGCTCCTAGGGCAGAGAGTTATCATGACCTTAGTGGTGTGTACCAGCGATTGCCATGGGAACGCGTAAATATACTCATCGTACTTTTTCTAGTACGACTGGAGCCGATTCTTATCGAGTTGGAGCGTGAGCGAGAGGATCTTCTTATCATTGGACATGCCTCTGTCATTCGCTGTCTACTTGCCTACCTAATCGGCCTTCCGGCGTCAGAAATCCCTGCAATTGAGATTGCAAGAGGCGATCTACTCGAGGTTGTCCCGGCCTCCTATGGCGTTCACAGTACGGCATTCCATTTCTGGGACGGACCCGGAAGACATGGTGGTGAAGACACGGAATATGCTGGTAGCGACGGTGACAACGAGAACAACTTTTACGAAAATTATGCCGAGGATACGAAGGGGAAACGAAAAGCGGTTCCAGATTCCGGGAGTCTTGATGGCCTGCCTATCGTCACAGATTGTGTATAATTTGACTTTGGCATTTGTTCATAGGTGTAGGTTGGGCACAGACTAGATAGAAATATCCGACAAGAGGTACAGTAAGCTTATGCATTATAGATAGTCCTTAATCTCATCGATCCTGTCCTGGGTGAAACATTCTGGGCGGTCGTTGTCTTCTTCAGAACTATCCACTTCGTTGAACGATGAAGCCGCGCCGGGAACAGGGAAAGCGTAATTGAGACCCCAGTAAATTAAAGAGGAGACACCGAAACCTGTGAAGAAGGACATGTCGTATATCCTCGTGGCCGCAATAGGCACATTTCTTCCCGCTGAGGACCAAATCAATCGTCAATACAATTATTATGCAATTACCGAGACGACTTACCTGCTCCAGCGAATCCCACGACCTATACAAATATTCGTATCGTGAGTACTCTGGAGAGAATTGATCGACAGACATACATTGATCAAAATTCCTCCAATATAAGCGGTATAGGCACTGCATCGAAATCGCCTGATTTAAATCTCACCTTTATACAAAAGATTCACAATTTACCGCAAGTTAATCCCGAACGTATAATAATACCACCCGTCCTTGCCTGAATGGTACAGGTCCGAGACACGATAGTGCCCTTTTCGAACTACGTAGTATTCTGTGATCTGACCCACACATTTCGATCAGAGTACGGATGAGAGAGAAGAAGGAAACGCACCATTACACCCGCTATCGAGCTTAGAAAGACCGAGTATGCCGAAAGGTACGAAGTGAAACTATTACTATCTTTGAGGACTGAAAGGGGTGTGTTGGTCAGGACACAGTCAGATGACGTGTTCGCATGAGACCTACGATTCCACGGGAGCATACAAATCCCGACAAGGGCAGCTACATAGCCTCCTCTCCGGATGTTCTACAAGGTCCTAGAGATGAACCCTCGATATAAATTGAAGAGAAAATACTGAACGCACAATATATCGCGGAAAGAGCGCGGTAAGATCGCAGCCCGCACTTACGGAGTTTGCGGAGATATTGGTTCTACGAACGTGCTAGAATTGAAGATAGAATTATTCATGAACGTACCCGAGCTGTCAAGATCTCAATTTTCAGTGGAACTTAGTCATCTGAAAAGCCCTACCTGTGCAATGATAAATGACGCCGAAATAAACCAAACCTTCGATAGGAAATAAATAAACATATTCCTCCGATAGCAAGCAATTATATACACCAAATCGTGTCGCACTTGATGGAGAATCGTCCAGGAAACGCCCGAGAAGATCGATAGGTGACCAGATTGCCTCCCCGAATATCGTCTGTGACGAAGAACTTACGACAATGCCTACAAAGCTAACCAGCGAAAATGTCAACGGCACTGAAACCAGTTGCGGCAGCAATGCTGCTGATGGACTATGTGCGCGCGAAGCAAAGTCAGGCGCGTTTGTGACGAGCGTGGCCATGTTGCTGATGCACGACATGAGGCTTATAACCATCTCCCAGGCCAACTCAGACCCTTGAATTTGGGACGGTTGGGACATGATGGGCCCGATACCCTTGGCTTTCACTATGCACCAAATGAAGAATGTGATTCCTGCTGTTGGAGCAACGATGGCCTTGAGTGTAAAGAGGTGTCGTCTGTAAGTTTATTGTTAGTCAAGAAGCACCGCAGGAAAAAGCCGGGTCACACATTTGGTGGATAGGGAACCAGATAGCTGGCAAGGATATGAGCCAGAACAAGAAGAAACACATGAAGTCTCTAGTCGTCGTTCCGGACGAAGCAGGGAGATGGTTCGCTAGACCCGGAGGAACGTCATAATAAGTTTTTAACAAAGGGTTCAACACTAACGTATATTGTTAACGCTCGGCCACATCGCCCTTAACATGACCAGAACGCAGGTGCCGCCAATGCTTGCTTGTACCCCGTACCATATACTAGGACAAATCAGGCACATTGACGAGGTTCAGACTATGGACGTACCAAGCCATAGCACCACGATTAAATGTGCACCACAAGCTTCCATAAAGTCCAAAGCTCGTACGCGCGACGACAGGGAATGTAACATGAAATTTTGCACCAGGCCTAGCATTCAATACGATAAATGGCGCGACGACACTATAACCGATCCAAACGCAGATCCACGCTTGCCACCACGACAGCTTGCTCTGCACCATCGACGAAACGATCATCCATCTATATCTGACATCACTTTGGTTCTGAAGTAAAGTAAAGAAGGAACAACGTACGTGTTGATGTTGAAACTATCCGCAATCCAGCTGTCGAGACTTCGTCATTATACGATCGGGCGGAAAAGGCGCACACTGGGACCCACAATGCGACAAAGTTGATGCTTTTCCATGTCCGTTTCTCCGGAGGGACGGGCGATAGATCCTCATTCTATGTTCAAGGATGAGGTCCCTAGTCTTCCCATGGCAGTGCCACTCACGTTTAGAAACAGCTCGCGATTCGACAACCCCGGCTCGTGAGGGATTTCGAGTCTCTTGAGAATACTCATCGCGTCTAAACCTCTGCAGTTCGACGATAAGAGGGAAGCAAGAGCCTTGGCATCGTCTTGCCATGTATTATATTCGCTATCTGGGGCGCATATGCTCCTTCAGTTCTTCATGTTGATACATAGATAAGTAGTAGCCGAGATTCGCCCCGGCAGTCGGCTTCTAGAAGTAACTTTGATGATCTCAAGTCGAGGCCATCATATCTTAATACCGGCAAATTTTATGAAGGTTCTACACAAAGGCCAGTCAAACAGTGAGGACACAGATAATTGAAGACAGCTAGAGTAAACACACCAATCGATGCCTTAATTGATTGCTTCCAGCACTTCAACATCGCTCTAACACGAGAATATAGGAAGAGTATGATTTTGAATCTACAGAAATGTGGAGAACAAAGCAGAACGATGCAGTACGATAAAATGAAGATGATAGATAATGATATAAGCCAATGTATGTGCGATGAATGAGAATATGAGGATGGCAGATGGAAATGCATGATGCAATACAATTATGTTGATCGATAGCAAAAATGTACGCGTATGATGCTTGTAGATGGATATAAATGATAAGTTGACCATGTGAAAGACGAGACAATTATGATTCTGTCTTCGCGGGACTCGAAATGATGAGCCGCGGAACAGATGTTGATCTGGTGATTTTAGCAGGGCACACAGGCGAGGGAGATGCGAATGTGAAAGTATGATAAATTTGTTTGCGATCGGGAGTGGTGAACACTTTCGGTTCCTGAGAACTGATAGTGGAGGCAGAACGGCTAGAACCAGCGCTGGCATAGCCCAAATGAACGGGAGTGAAAAAGTCGCGTAGTTCGGGTTCCTGAGATGTCTCCTGCACAACAAAAGGTTGGATCCAGTAATGAGAAGCATGGAGCAGAAGACGCACCTTAACGAACTGAAGCTTAGACTCAAGGTCGTCTTCAGGAACATCTGCGAACCACTCTTCAGCACCCGGCGCCTGCTCAAAAGCCTGGGTGACATCTGCCAGAGGCTTGACTGTGAGCTCATAGCACTTCGCATCAATCTCCGCCCGCGTCAGAGGCAGTGCTAGAGCAATATCGCTACCCTCTGGGACAACATTCTCGGTGGACTCTTCCTCGACCGAAGGCAAGCAAGGAGCTGCGTGAAGCTTCTTGCTCGTCTTACGAGTTGAGCTGGGAGCTCTTTTTCCTCCCCTCCCCTTCTTTACAGCTGACGAAGCCGACGACTTGCGCTTCTTCAACTGAGATCCTTGGTCTTCCTTGAGCTTTTTCGTTTCGATGGAGGCAAGGGCCTTGGAAGACGATGTATTATTCTTGCGTTTCTTGGCGGTGCCTTTAGAATTGGCATTAACTCGCTCGCCAGTCAACGGGTCAAGATTTTCCTTGTCTGCCTCTGTAGCAAGACTGGGGAGTGTGCCGACTTTATCAACGTTCGTCGTAGTCATGGATGAGAGAACCGAGGTTGTGGCCTTCAAGGTCAAGGTCTTTGGTGATGATGGGACGTCCTGGAAGATAGTGAAGGAGCGAGTAGCCATTGCTATTGACTCAGAGGAGGTAGGAGACTATCGTACGTGACGTGAAGGAGGAAAAGAGACAACGCTGTGAAGGTCAATGAGCAAGGAGGATATCGCTGACGATGGTTAACGAAGACAAGAAAGAAAGTTGAATCTCAGTTCGATTTAAGGAACAGCCACGTGGCTGACAAGCAGACTGCAACAATGCAGACGCGTCGGAGACGCGGTCCTATCACGTGACAAAAGATTTGTAATCGCCTTTTTAGGACATGGCCATTGGCCATCATGAATAGACGTATTGTTGGTCCGGGACAATGGCCTTGCGGTGTTGTTGAAATGGCACTAGGTGAGATTGTTAGAACAATAAAGGAGAGATAGACTTTATTTTTTCTCCAATTTGTAGGCCTTGCTCTGCTATACGTGTGAATTATACTGACCGCCTGTGATATTTAGATGCCTTGCCCCTAAGACAGTCACTTAATTGACACTTTAAATTTGATACCTCGGGAGGGAGCTGTCATGGTCAGCACTAGGACTTTGATACTCCTCTTGGTTCGGACTTTGCGCTGTTCAAGAAGGTGTATGATGTTATACTGCCTCATGGACTGGGACACCGTCGTAAAGCTTGCTTGTCACCCTATATTGGCACGTGTACGAGAATAACTCGTGCTCTTCAGCCGACTCCAGTCGTTTTCAGTGCGTCTTAATGACCAGTCAAACCCCTGTACCCCGACTCCGGCACGTCTAAAACCTAGTCCTTGGTTCATCGTGCAAATTACTACCACTGCACGTTCGTACCATGATCCGTATTTGTCCTCTTGCTTGGACATGCACGTCGTTTCGGTACCTCATTACCGACTTTCCGTGCTTTTGCTCCGTGATCACTGCGATGATCGCCAGATGTGGGGCTTGATTCACTTTTTCGTCTATTCCTGGTACTTCCGCAGGACTTATTTGGATCTATATAAAAACGATCACATCCCTCCGACTTGGCAGCAATATATTCATTCAGCATAGCTCATATGCAGCACACCGACCTGTCAGGTCTCTCCCTTCCCCCCTTCCTCACCGTCGTCCGCGCCCGCGAGAAACATTTGCGACAGGTTTCGACGTGAAGCTTCACAACCATCACATCGCCTGCCTCTGACCGCGCGTCGGGTAAGTAATCGCCACAACACCTCATGTCCTCCACGCTCCAAAGGAGTGTATGTCACGTTTGACCAAAGTTCGCTGTTTTCCTCCTTTATATAACGGGACTCTCAGTTCGTTATGCACTAGGAGCTGACCGCGCATCCTTCTGTTTCCAGACTTCAACGACTCCTATGCCTTCCAAGACTACGCCTTCTGTTTCCTCCTCCAACCACCCAGCCCTGGGTACCATTATTGATGAAGGCACATTAGAACTCGTCGAGGTCCTTGGAGTTGGAGGTTATGGTGTCGTCTACCGCGCAGAGGATACCTTTACCTCTTCCCCAAAATCTTACGCCGTGAAATGTCTCATGCACTCAAACATTCATTCATCCCGCCAGCGACAACTCCATATCCGAGAAATCGCCCTTCACCAAATCGCCAGCGCTCATCCTAACGTCATCTCTCTGCATCGTGTTGTCGAGGACAACAAACACACCTACATCATTATGGACTACGCTCCCGACCATGACCTCTTTTCCCAGATTCGCAACAACTGTCGCTATTTGGGGCGCGACCATCTCATAAAGCATGTTTTTCTTCAGCTGCTCGACGCCGTGGAATATTGTCATTCTCTTGGCATCTACCACCGTGATCTGAAGCCCGAGAACGTGCTTTGCTTTGACGATGGCCTTCGGATAGCCATCACAGACTTTGGTCTCGCTACGACGGACAAGGTTAGCGCAGAGTTTCGGACAGGGAGCGTGTACCACATGAGTCCTGGTGTGTTTCATCTTTTATCAGGCCATTGTACTGTCACTGATAAGTTGTTTGTGGTTCACAGAATGCCAGGGCGGTGAATTTGCCCTTTCTGGGACCTACTCGCCCATGGCCAATGATATCTGGTCGTTGGGTATCATCTTGCTGAATTTGGCTACGGGCCGAAATCCATGGAAGTCTGCGACAGCGTCAGATCCTACTTTTCAGGCGTACCTCCGCGACCCCCAAGGGTTCCTGCCTACAGTGCTTCCCATCTCGCAAGAGATAAACAGCGTCTTAATTCGGATGCTTGATATCGATTGGCGGGAGCGACTGACGTTGACGGAGCTGCGCCAGCTCGTTGAGGACATATCGTCGTTCTATTCGGACGGTGCTATCTTTGAGAGCAGTATGGCTCGTTGTCCTTGGGAAGCCGACATGGATATCGACACAGACTCGTCGAAGGAACTACTACCCGTCAACTCTCACCACGCAGAACTAAAATCTCACTGGAGCTCAGATACCGACTCCGACATCATTTTTGCCAGCCCGTCCACGACAGCTGAGTCCAATTACGGCCAGTCTTGGACACAAGACCCTGCCTGCCAAGCTATGTGGGAGATGGACAGCGTCGACATGAGGTCTTTGTTTGTCAGACCATGTACTCCAGCATCGTCCCGCTCCCTTTTATCTCCTTGTAACTCCGGTTCCGCGTGTTCCTTTCCAAAAACTCCGAATAGCGTCGACCACAGCTTTGGGGGCAGGGCTCAGATTCATGATATATCTCACCGGAGAGTGCCACTCACCATTGACACCAACTTCTGTCGCCCACAACACTATACCGACCCCAGTCCGAGCATGAAGTCATTCACGACTGCGTCGTCCGTCATGCAGACTGCGGTTGAGTACGATCCTTACGATTCATCATTCTTTCTTGCCAGCGCTGCATCGCCTTCTAAATTATCCCAGATGCCAGAATCTGTGATTTTGGACTCGTTCTCGTGTGACGATAAGGCCATGTCTTCGCCCTCAGTGTATTCCGGGACGGATATATCTCCCAATTCGAGGTACTCCTCAACGAGGAGTTTCTTCGAGATCGCAACAGAGGGACGTTCAGACTGTGTTTCGCCGAGCATTCATACACACCCATTAGTGCACATCCAGCATTCCCCGTCATTGGGTGGTTCTACAGACCAGGACATAACGCCTCCTTTCTCCCTCCCGCCGAAGAGCATCAAACTTCTCGGCGAGAAAACCAAAACCAGATTCCTTGACCTTTTTCCGCGGTCTCGCTGCCCGTCACGTTCCCCTTCCCCCCTACCACCTTCCATCTCCCACTCACCCCAACATACCCATGATTCCAATTTTACAGATGCTCCTCTTCCTGACCCTTTCACGACATTTACGTTCGGACAACTCACCCCTTCGCCACTTATGGAGAACTGGCCGGGTTTAGCTCTCCCTGAAACTCCTGCAGTTCTCGAACGGCAAGCTTGCTCACGCACTACTTACATTCGTTCACCGCGTTATTGGTTTTTACCTGGTAAATTATTCACTTCTTCTGGAGCTTCTTGATATCGGTCCATTCCCTTGTTGTAGCATAAATCTTTGCGTAACATGAACGTCTGCCGCACGTTTCATCTCTCGTCAATACCTAGAATGCAACTTCTCTCCTTTGTAACTATGTGTAACACGCGGAATTTCAGAATACTGTAAATTACTTTTGACGGTAAATCAGTATCACCATGTCGACTCATTCATCTCATGTATGATCTCAGGTTTCAATTAATAATTCTCCACCTCATCTAACTGTCGGCCGTTGTCAATAATTTTACGACTCAACTAATGAAATGTGATGGTGTATTCCCTTCTACTTAGCACTCCAAAATAGCTGGGGGTTATAAATTTGAATTGTAGATGATGAGTGAAATACTTAATAATTGCATCTATTAACAGAAGAATATGAGTTAGAATCTCAGTCGGGCACAGCGTAGGTGAAACGACTGAGGTATCCGGATATCTACGGCCAGTCTATATAGGTGATCGGGTAAGGACAGGAGTAATGTATATATGATAAGTAAAAAGGAGACGATCGAAAGGTAAGATAAGGGTATAACATACGGATATCCTCCAACAGCATCTGTGTATGACCAGTAGCGAATATTTGCGGCATCCTCCACAAGAACTGCTATATGCACTCTCTTTCCTCATCCGCCTCGTTTTCAGCGGGCCAGCTGATGCACCTCTTGCAAAGTTACAGACTCGCAGCGTCAAAGACATATCCCTGATTCCCATTGGGTTGCTATAGTGTAACTGAGAATAAAAGGCAAAGAAACAATAGCAAAGTCGATCTGTACTTCTCAATTAATGTACCATGCCGGATCTGGAGAAAACTCTTGAATAAGAATAACAGAGGCCGAATTCCCGTTGTACTCACTGAAAAAGCTCAGCATTCAAACGATTCCAGTATACAAGATAACAGACCAACAGATGGCGGCGAGCTGAAGATTCGCCTTCCTCTTGTACTAGCTTTTTGATTTTTTGGAATTACGAACGCAAAGGTACTGTGTGCGTGAGAATTCTGCTCGACGGAGCACTCAGAATTACTAGTTGCTCCTTTCTTCAACAAATCAGGATCAATAGCGATCGTTGCCAGTGCTCGCTGAAAACTTTGAAAGGCAAATTTATTTGTTCTTGTGTGGCTACAACGTTAGCGGCAACCAAGTAGTAACGCTCGAAGGGACGCGCCTACCTTGCACCTTACAATGTCCTATCGGCAGTCGTCCCACACTCGTTACAACGCCCTTCACAGCCCAAAGCAACAGGTCCTCGGAAATAGTGCGGGTCATGTCCCTCCAGCATGGCGAGTCGCAGGGTCGTCGGGCGTAAATGCTTCCATTGGGAAGGGAAAACAGGCAGCGAACCATGCTGGTAGCAAAATTTTACTTAGCAGATTGCCTGTGGATGTGAGTGAGAAAGAGGTAGAGGTAAGTGCACCGTGTCGTTTTAAACCATCCATCTTAATGTAGGTCCTTCTTTCGACGTGAATGATTACAGGAATTGTTCAGGAAGACTGTGGGGCCATTGAAGGATTCCTTCGTCGTATACAACTCCCAAGGGAAATCCAAAGGGATGGCAATAATATCCTTTCAAAAACTTGGTGACGCTGCTATAGCTCGATCAAAATACGACGGGAAATTTGTGGATGGACGTAAATTACCGTCTCCGTTTCTCAGTGCATGATATCTGATAGTACACCAGGACGTCCAATCAAGATTGAAATTATATCGGACGATATGTCACCAGCTTCGATGACTTCAACTACCCCTTCACTGTTCGATAGAATTGCTGGGCCCAAGCCCATTGTGAATGGCAATGTGCCTACTGTTGCTAATGGGTATGCCCCTTCTGTGGTATATTGAATTGTGTCTGATGCGACTTTCCATCAAGTGTTAAGAGCCCTGTTCAGAATCATGCTCTGCCAAGACAGGTGGCGGCAGCGGCGTCTATAGCAGCGGGACTACCAACACCAGCCGCTGGGCCTCGACGACGCTTGAAGAAGGGTCCACGACGGCTGAAGAAACAGGCAGTCTCAAAGTCTCTCAAGCAGCTTGACCAGGAGATGGAAGACTATCGGGCAGCTGCTGACGTCGACTCGTGATGAGAAGAATATTTAGCGCGAGTTTTCAGCTTCATTTCGGTCCGTGAAGACTAAATCATCTATACCTTATTTTAATCTTGTACGTCATAGGGTCATCGAAATGTTTTGTATTGCAGTATTTCTTTTGGATAGTTAGTCTTTTCTGTGGCCAAAACAAAGGGAGCTAAGGAGCTGTTAGGTTCATGACTTCATTGATAAGCGCTATCAGTACAGCGTCTTCTGTGGGGAATAAAAGCTAAACCATGGTACAGTCACCCTTTCTTTCCGCTGCCATTCACTTTAGTCTGTTGTATTATTTGAGACAAAAGGTAACATGTGCGTTTTATTCGTGTTGGTCAGAACGAGTGTCGATGCCTTCTCAATGTCATTGATATATCCTCCTCAGCCGGTCTCGCTATCGGCTTGAAGGAAAAGTGCGATCTCCCGTGGCAGGAAAAAGCCGAATCCGCCTGATTGAACCGGTGTTTCCCAGGCATGAACCCTGAAGGCCACCAATATTGTCAACACTTGAGGGCGCTGCTCATCTTCTCTTTGGTTTGCAGAAGGTCTCCAGTTTGGAATGGATAACTGCACGCTAGATTTCTGGAACTTGTCTTGTTGTCAACCTGCAAACTCAATGTTGGCCTCCATCTTTCAGTGTTCACTGACAACTATCATACTGGCCAATATCATCTTTTTTCATCAAGGTGGTGCTGTCGCAGCGATGTGGCTACGAAAAGCGCGCAAGGTTTGAGTCCAACAAATGTATGATATAAGGTTCGAAAGAGCCGACTAATGTTCCTAGTACTTATAGGCTCACCTTATGGTTTGAATACTACTTGCCTAGATTTTGCTCCAAGCTGTCACCGACCTCTATCGCACCCGGCGGCCCCGTCAAGCTTCTTGATTTCCTCCCCTACATCGCTAACTACTCCGACGACAGTCAAAATGCTAGATTGCTTCTTGTGCTGAGAGAGACATCCGTATACATACGAGTGTTAGATCATTTGACTCACCACAAGGACAACATATCATGCATCTTTTACTGTCTACGGTAAACGCGATAGCAGCCGCTCGCCGCTATTCCCACGAAACAATTTCTCTTGGAAAGTACAACACATATTGTCTTATGCTACTTGCTTCCATGCGTGATGCAACGGATCCCAGGATACCTTTTTAAAGACGCGTTTCTGGATTTTGTACTAATCGATTTACAGGGCCATGTTGACTGTTTTCTTCCTCGTCGTCTGCCTGGCAGTTACTTACTCTTTCTATAAACGATGGACTCGAATCTCGATTTCTCATATCCCGGGGCCAGAGTCGAAATCTTTCTTGTACGGTAGGTTATTTATTTCCGTTTTCTTAGTGGCGCACAATTCTTAGACGTTCTGAACCAGGAAACTTGCCTGAGCTTTTCCAAGCACAAGCCGGAGAGGTATAGTCTCCCTAGCCATCGACGGGTTCGTATCTTACTCATTGAACCACAAGATCGACTTCAAGTGGCAGCAAATGTATGGGGATGTTATCAGGATCCGTGCACCTTTGGGTGTAAGGAAGACCCCTTCAAATGAAGTGACACTCACTTTGACCGTGTCGTTTAGGAAGACCGTCTCCTCATTTCGGATCCTAAGGCCCTTCAATACATATATCATACTGCGAGCTATAGATTCCCCAAACCTCAAAGTCGGGTACAGATATCGCGCCTGACCTTCGGACCAGGAATTACTAATGTCGACGGCGAGTATTTGATAGTACAACTGGTCCACTGCGATGGCTGACAGTCTTCTTTTAGGCGATGACCACAAACGTCACCGAAAAGTAATGCTCCCTGGTTTTGGTGGTCCAGAGTCGAAGTCGTTCTTCCCAACGTTCTTTGCGTGTGCGGAGAAGGCAAGTCGGGGTAATACTGATTCCCTGGGGATTTATAGCTAACTTGAGTGACGTTTGTAGATGGCCCAGCGATGGAAAGACAGCATAGAAGTAAGCCCTGACCAGTCGACTGTCTTAGACGTCTCTTCCTGGATTTCTCGTGCCACCCTTGATGCCATCGGTCAAGGTTTGTCTGCTTTGTTCGCATGAGCAAGAATATACTGATCAAGCCTTGGTAGCCGCTTTCGATTACGAGTTCGGTGCCTTGGACGACTCTGACAACGTCCTTGCGAAGGCGTATTATAACCTATTGCACGTCTCGACATTCCTTTGCGAGGTAGAACTAACACAGCTGCACCAGCTTTGATCTCTTTGGTGTAATGACGAACCGCGCTATTCTTTTTCTGTCAGTCATGGACCATCTCCCCTCAAAGATAATCCCTTTCCTCATGAAAAAATTCCCCTCGGGCCGTCTGGATCATGCGCTCCTGGTTAACAGGCTGTCTACTGCGGTTGCCAAGGAGCTCGTTGACGAAAAGTTCAATGCTCTCCTGGAGGGGAAGGGCCGCAGAGATGTTATGAGTCTCCTAGGTAAGCCCTGAAATTCATTTGACGCGTCAAAATCTGAGTATTTCGTAGTCAAAGCGAATGCATCTGAGAATGCCAAGACACAGCTGGAAGAGAGGGAACTGCTCGGTCAAATGAAGTCTGTCATCTGATACTGGTGCTTTAAACTGCTCCTGACGCATCACAAAAGCATCATCATCCTTGCAGGTCATGAGACAACGTCGAATACGCTGTGCTTCGTACTCTTTGAAATGTGCAAGCAGCCGGAAATGCAAGAAAGACTACGCAGAGAAATACGTGCGACTGAACGGGTGATCCATGATAGAGGGGATACACAGTTCTCACCCTCGGACTTTGACTCAATGCCGTACTTGTCTGCCGTGGTCAAGGTCCGTGAATTCGGCTTTGATGTTTTCCTCCAGCTGATGTTGGGCAAAGGAAACCCTTCGCTTCCATCCCATAGCCTATAATATTTACCGGGTTGCTGCAAAAGACGATGTACTGCCTTTGAGTATGCCTATCACTACTACATCAGGAAAGGTCCTACATGAGCTGCCAATACCAAAGGGACTGCATATCGACGCGTCTGTAGCCGCGTATAACAGGCAAGTACCAGATTCCCTTCACGTGCAAATTGGGCTTGAATATTACCGTCTAGGAATAAAGACATATTTGGAGACGATGCGGGCGTTTTCGATCCTGACCGTTGGTTGCGTAATGCATCTCCGAAGACCAAGACTGCTTTGGGCGTCTATGCCAATCTGTACGGCGCCAATTCGTGGGGATTTGTAGAAACTTGACCCTTCAGCTAGGTTCACCTTTGCCAGCGGCTCTCGCTCATGCATTGGTTGGCGTTTCGCGTACGTTACTTGAGCTTACGGATATATATTGATGTCATCTGACCTTCGTTCGGTAGTGTGATGGAGCTCCATGCCTTTATGATCGAGCTTCTGAGCAATTTCGAGTTCTCGTTTGCAGAAGTGCAGGGTATTCGCCGGGAAGCCTGTGGTGTCATGACTCCGACAATTGAAGGGCAGGTTGAGAAAGGATCACAGCTGCCTCTGAAGATTAAGCTGGCACAGAGAGATGACTGACTTTATGCAAACGATGACGTTTTCTTATCCCCATACAAAACACGCAGGGCTATTGGATAGGCGATAGCTCCGGCGTCAGAGAAATGACGTCGCACATTTGAGTAGGCCAGACTGCAAGGCGCCGAGTAGTTTGGGTTCGACAAAGTTCCCAGCAATGCCGTGATTAAACAAATCATCATCCATATATCTGCAATGTTAAGCAACTAGCAAATTGTACAGAGGGATGCCATTCAATGTGTAGCTACGAGAAGCGTCAGCACTGCACAGCAGACCCAAGGATTGCTCACTTATCATGGCCCTTCGACGGCTGACAGCTTCAGTCGCTGTCTTCCATAATGCCCCCGACTCCCAATGGGCAATTGAATCGTATTTACATCTAGATCTCACCAAAGCGACGACACGATCATCATCTCCCCACGGGTGATCCTGCCCGGGCCGCTCGTCGAAATAATACAAAAGGAGATACACGACTTCCAAGGAAGTGTGTTCCTCAAGGAATCGTGGAATGAAATGATACTCCAGGCTATTCGGAAAATCCAGAAAGCCGAGGTGAGTGAGTGAAGGTAGAGCTAGCAAGCGTTCTGCCATTGCAAGCTGCAAGTGATGCAGTTGAACAGCTGGGATGATGATTTCCAGATGTGTTAGACGACAGTGCCAGTTGCATGTCGGGTCATTGGAGATGGGGATATCCATGAAATAGGTGACTGGGATAGATAAATGACGAAGAAATCTGAGGCTTGCGATGGAATCTAAGGAGCTGGGAGACACAATAGTAGGGCTCCAGCAAGCCAACGAGATCATTCCTGTACACTGGTGAAGCAGATGCATCGCTGATTCGTTATGAGCATGGTACGTCAAACAGAGCCGCTTTACGACGCGCCCAAAGAATTCGGTTGGCTTGGAGTCGACCATCTGCAAGAATTTGCAATGGGAACCGCGGTCCATCATGGGTGATTCACCGCCCAGAACCACGATTTCGTACAGTATTGGTTCAATCCTGGAAGAGATAAGCTGCATACAAGAACGATTCCAGGAAATATCGTACCAGGAATGTACCCGTCGTGCGATCAGCAGGAGCCCGGGAGCTTCTGCGGGATAAACGCGTGCAGTGAGCTCGAATATTTCCCATTCGAGTTCGAGTGGTAGCAAAGGAAGGTTGGTATGCATCGAAGGAGTGGTTAGAGAAGCAGACCCGATATTGATTTACGTGCACATGCCTACCCGGGCCGGTTGCCGATTTCCATGTACCCGCCGAATCGAACCTCTTAAGGTCCATCCTTGAGAGCAAAGAAATTAGGCTTGATCAGGGTACAGAGTATCGTTTGCTCGAGTAAGTAACCGAGGCCGCAGTGCTTTCATCGGGAAGTGGCGGCTACAGAACAAGTCGCGAATGCTCTGTCGTACGGTGACTCATTAAGCAAAGTCACTACTATAATACTAGTTCCCTGTGCTGTACGGCCTTCGTAATCATCAAAATCGCAGTATGAGATTCGTAATGCTCCTTGTTGAAAGTATAGAGTACAGTACAGTACAGAGGATTAGATTAGCCTCTCGAGAGAGAGACATCGTACTTAAATACATTTTGTACTACTTCGAGAGCTTTCTACGAAATACTATATAAGTCCCGATCACGGTCCAAGTCAGCTGCCGCTGATTGACGTAGTGTCTTGGGGTACTTTCTCGTACTCGCTCGGGATTGCTATCCCAACACTCCCTTTCCTAATAAGTTCTACTCATTTCTGATGTAGGTTGAAGTTCTTATCGGTGCCAAAGAAGGCTGGCGATTATCACGACGCTTCACCTAAGATTGTCGCGTGCAACGAATGTCTATCAGTACTTACCGCAGCCATTTTTATGTCGAGACTGACTCGAGGTCGCCTGTGTTATCCATTCTCCGAGTTTATGTTTGGTTAGATGCTGTCGACGGAGAACGATCTCAAGGTAGTAATTCGGAACAAGGAATGTCCAGCGGCGTCTCGCGCACTAGTGATAATAGTGATATTACAGAAGTACCGGCCCATTTTACCATGGATCCTTGCGCCTGCTTGCAGCTTGGCACTCTAGACCATCTTCTTGTCCCCAAAACTACTAGCCAGGGCCCCGTACCGATGGTGATGGTGATCCAGAAGAGGCAAATCCTGCCAGATGTAGCAGGAACTAACTCTCCAAGGCTGCGAATATTTCTGAACTCCGAGTTAGTCGCAAAGATAATATAAAGGATCGTGGGCAATGAGAACAGTCTGGCCAGTCTCCATTATATAAAAACTAATACACTAGAATTTTCAGCGTTCGGAAACGCAAGGTAATATATATTTGCGTGATCCAAAGATGGTGGAAAAGACATCCTGAGTTGAATGTAGAGATCTGAATAATACGACTTCCAAAATTTCCAGCGAAAAGCAAGTCCTATAGGAGGCAATGAAACGAAATCCGTGTTTGCGCAGTGACTAACGGCGGTTGTAGTAAGTTATTTAAATATGTCATTGGTGTGGGTCGCTAACAGCGTCTGATCTGAGGATCCTGCTCTGAAGGTAGAATGTGTCACCTTCAATAGTGAATTTAGTTGAACAAAAATTGATGATCTCCCGCCACACCTTGCTACCGGCCCAGGAACCGTGATTGCTTCTTCCTTACTGCCACCAACGAACTTGCTCTCAGTCATTGCCACGACTATAAGATGGATGGTGCCTAAGTAGCAAGAAAAACAAGTTCTCGTCTCGCCGTTGAAGAAGGCATGCTTGGTGCCGATACCAGCGGCTGTCGCTAGGCAGATTTGTTGACTATGACGAGACATGAAAACTATGTTCAGCGAACATACATATCCATCAGTCACCAACTGATCGTTACCGAAATGTTTGCTGGGATGATGTTCCTATGAATGTCGTTTTGTTGTTTTAGCTCACCGTCGCAGAAGGTTCTCTTTTTTTCCCTGTTCATTCGCTTTTTATTGCACTCTTTTACGAATTCGCTCGTGTCCTGATGTTCATCCTCAACACTACCATAGACGATTCGAGTCCACTCATTATCTATAGCCCTGCTGGAGACTGGGCCCAAGGAAACGCGGATGATATTGAACTGGGAAAGTACGTCAAACCCATCCTCTCTACTAATCGTTTACTCAAAAGTTCTATGTAGATATTGGAGAGAATCATATACATACACGTGGAATGCAGGCGCTCAAGCCTTATTCACTTTCAACGGTACTGGCATAACGATACTTGGCGCCAGAAGAAGTGTTCGCGGGTCTTATACAGTAGACTTAGATGAAATATCGGAGGTACTAAACGCAACCGCTCCTGATCCCGGGGAATATCAGGCGGTCTTGTTTAATGCCACTGGTCTACAGCAAGCCCAGCATACTATCACAGTAAAGAACATGGATGCATCGGTTGACATCGACTGTGTGCGTAAACTTTCTCGTTATTCACAGATTCTTGAGCTCCACGTATACCAACAGATTCGTTGGTGGTCAACAGTGGGTAGCGGAGAATTACAAGAACCGTCGGCTGAAATGAACGATGATACTGAATCCACGTTTCTCTGGCATCCGCCAGACGCATGGTCAATTCCACTGAGCAATATCTCACAATTCAATAACGGAACTGGGCAGTTCGTCATCTCCCCTCTACTTTATGCTCTTCGATTTATCGAGCTACAGCTCCACGTCTCAAGCTGGGGCATCAGTCAATTACACTTTCTCAGTAAGCCTGCCTTGTTTCTAAATACGATGATTCAATATCGTCCTCCCAGGGTGCATAGAATTATGCATATACGTCTCGGCAACTGATAATGCCTCCCAGGTGATGCTGTATCCGTTTTCGGTACTTCAGGTCCCCAGAATAGGAACTATACCGTTCGAATTGACGACATGGTCTCCCCACCTTTTTCTGCAGAGAGAGACACCTATGAAACCAGTGTATTATTGTTTCAAGCAGATAACTTGGGGGCTGGAGATCATATGTTGTCGTTGGTTAACAGCGCCGAAGGAGGGCTGTTACAAATTGATTACGCGCTATCTTTTACCGATAATACCACCGTAACTATAGATACGTCAAGGGTACCGAGCTCCACGGCCTCATCCTCCACTTCACCTTCAGGCTCTTCGGATACTCCTCCACAATCTTCGTGAGTCTATCAATCCATGCATCAAAAATTCTTCGCTTAATTTTATGGCAGTCTAAAAGCAGGCGCTGCTGCAATCGTAGTGGCTTTAGTTGTCTTCATTTCTCTTCTGGTCGCCATCTGGGTAAGTTTCAGTCTATAGAGAAACTTTTTAAGGCGGCTTGATTGATATGACATCAGTTACTCCTTCGTCGGAATAAGACACTCTGGATGCGATTGCAAAGCGGATACATGGTCCAGTCCCAATTCGATTGGGCTTACTCATCTACGAACGCTATAAATGCTGTTTCGACTGCGAGAAATGACCACGCTTTTGCAAGAGGTACTAATGATGTCGAAGTGCACTATCCAACGTTACAGGCACATCGTCAGCCCTTGATGTCGGAAACACGGTTGGTGCCTGACAGACCCAACAACATCCCGACATCACCTCTGGATCAGCGATCTCTTCTTCCTAACAGGCCCGCCGATATTCAGCGACCGGAGCCAGCTCGCTCGGAGTCTATGTTGACTGCCTCGACCTTGGTTGCCGAAAATGGGTCGGATGTGAGTCGGTCGAATACCAGGATGATGAAGGTTGGTATTACCT
>NW_025064886.1:105276-162266 GCF_019112545.1 Guyanagaster necrorhizus | reverse complement strand
CCCCGAATAACCCTGGAGAGGTTGTGACGATAAATCGAACGCGGATCTGCGTTCGTCTCTCCACGGTAGATACTGATGGAATAAAACAGTGTCCCCCCTGGCTCGATGATGAGACGGACACGGATTGTACGGTCGACGGGGTTGCGACAAGAACAGCAATAGATCGAATAGGTCAATTCGTCGGGCTTTGGATAAATAATCGAATACCAAACTGCTTGATCTGTTTGCTCGAACGTCCATATCACCAAGTATGTAATGACTTACGTTCCCCACTACCCCGATAAACTGATCTCATGGAGAGCTGTATTCCCACCTTCAGCTATGTCAGCCTTGGGATATCCAGAAAGAATGATATTGGGTCTACCTTAGTAAATGTTCAGCCACAGACTTCGTCGCAAATTGACTCGACGAATTTCGAGCCATTTGCTCCAAGACGACGGGGAAGCTCTTGGGGGATATGAACCTCTTTTGGAACGACCAACAGCGAGGGTTTCCGCGTCTTTTCTGGCACCTTGGATCGTGGCAATTTTGCCTCTGAAGAGACATTGACCGTAGTACATTTAAGAGATTCCCTCAAGCGTGGCGGGCCCAGGGAATTAGAGTGCGTGGTAATGGTTGCGTCCAGGGATAAGGATCTTGTGTAAGACGGCTTCTCCGGAATATTCAACTTTGTGGCTTCGTTAGCCTGCTGTAAAGTTCGAGCCGCCATCGACTGTCGGTTTACATAGGGATTGCGCATCATTCCTCTCATGAGCTCTGCTTTAGACGGAAGGTCACCTGTAGACACAGTACTCGACCGCCGCGATGGCATAGGAGATGCCTCATATGAGGGCAATATTACACTCTCCGATGTCTTCTGAGGTGCCGACGGTTGAGGGGTTTGGGGGGGCAACGGCGCATTGTTTCTGCGGGGATGATTTTTTCGTAATTTCATGATAGATAGAACGATGCCGGCTAGTTGCGGCGAGAGAGAATATTAGGCCCACAGTGAGCAACGAGCCTGTGGTCGAAGAAAGTGAAAGCGTATATATGTCACTATTCGAGAAGATGCTAATAGGTCAGCTGTAAGGCCATTTATTTAAAATAGAGAGTAAAGCAGAGTTACGTTCGTTCGTTACTGTTACTGGAGAGCAAAGAAGCTGCTGTGGCTTGTCAGGACTCGTGAGAGTAAGAATTAAGACTACGAACACGCTCATTCGGAGGATGACAAAGACGAGGATAAATCGACTCTTCGAGATCATTCGACTGGTTACGCACCAAGGTCAGGACGACTGATGTCGGATGAAGCATAAAACAGAAAACAAAAAAGTGCACTGCCACCGGTTCAGTCGGTCCGCATCTCCGTAATGGCAATTACGCTTCACCGTGACTGTACTTGCCAACCCACTAGTGTGTTCGTTTTCAAAAGTCTGTTACTCTTCTCGTATTTTTTTCTTCGCCAAGTACGAAATACAGTTGATCTATCTGCTATTGTTGCAGTTAGGGTGACTTTGACGCCACAATTGTCGCTCAGCAACGCACACATCTGTCACGAAGCTCCACTCGCTCGCATATCTTGTCGATTTTCCACCTGTGATGTCCAACGATTCAACCGCCTGCAGCATCCACTTGATGACGGTGTTCATGACCACGATTTTCTTGTTGATGCAGCTTGTACATGCCGTTCCTATCAGTTGAAAGCTCCGTTATCTAGGCCATTCACTACCTCTGATCTCTGATTTCAGCAGCGGCAAAGCATAACCAAGCCTCCCTAAGCAATATTCGGACGGGCGGGAACTTGAACCCATATCCCGACATGCCACGTATTACTTTCCGCCGGGATGGGACCTTCAAGATTACTGTATTCTCAGATTTTCACTTTGGAGAGGGCCCTGAAACAATTTGGGGTCCTGAACAAGATGCCAATAGTACCCGGCTCATGAGGATAGTCCTGCCAGAGGAGAATCCCGATTTTGCGTGAGTCCATAGTATTATCACCATACTGATCAGCAGTTGAAACGAGAACTGTCACACAGTGTGATCAATGGCGATTTGATTACGGGTGAAAGTCAGTACTCTGTTCGCGCTTTTCAGAATGTATGATCCCATGAATGATCAGATACGTTCAGAGAAAATTCTACAAAACTTGTAGACCAAATTGTGGCCCCTTTCGACGAGTTTCGCGTTCCCTTTGCTTCCTCTCATGGCGTCAGTTTTCTTTTATCAATTTATGTGTGGGCACTGATCCTGAAGCTCGAAAGAATCATGATAATCAAGTCAACATAACCCATCTTGAGGAGATCATTCGCGAACGGCAAGTTAGCTCCTTTAGTTACACTCGTTCTGCGCCACCCGGAGTGGGAGGAGAGGGTGGTCCAGGTAATTATTGGGTCCCGGTGAGTCGAAGATGCCTGTCTTGAAGAAAGTTCGTCTTACTTCAATCTAAGGTATATGCGAACGAAGAAGGTGGGATTATACACTCTTCATACGACTATTAGAGTGCCATGTTGTGCGTTTGACAGATCATTATCCTGTCTTGATTCTATGGTTCTTCGACTCTCGAGGTAAATAACGATTTGTTGTCCTGAAATCCTCGCTAAGGTCATTAGGTGGATTTTCGCCCGGTGAGAATTCGACATCCGTGCCTGACTGGGTCGATTCCACCGTTGCGGAGTGGATTGAGAGCGAAAGCACTTTAATGGAAGAAGACTGGGGTCCTGCAGAGAGTCGAGGAGCATTAGCATTTGTCCATATTCCACCGTGGGTCTTCCTGAGCTTCAGTTATTTCTACTTACACTTTCCAATTCAGGCGTGTCGTCCAGTCACTTCAGTCGACATTGAACCATACTTCAAATCCTGGGCTCAATGGCATGTCTTTGCCAACATTTACAGTCTTGAAGCTTAATTCTTCCATACAGAGGATACTCTGGGACGAGGTAGCACACAGGCTAGCACCCAGGATTCAGATGCTGGCAAAGACGAGCCGTTCTGGAATGCTTTGAACAAATATGTCAAGAATCTTCATGCTGTGATTTCTGGTCATGGTGAGTAATAGTGAACCGTTACTCTGAGACCATCAACTTACTGGTACATCGTAGACCACGGAAACGAATGGTGTTCTCGGGAGACGGATAAGAAAGTTATATTTTGCTTTAACAAGCACTCTGGGTACTGTGTGCCTGATTAATGTCACTCTGACGAACTGACGAAGCTGCAGATATGGTGGCTATGGGGAATATTCGTGGGGCTTTGGCATTCGCAATCTAGTATTCACGTCAACGGATCCTAAGGACGGTGTGGATACTTGGATCAGGCTTGACGGAGGTGAAACTAGGGCAAAGGTTGTACTTGATGATAACTACGGTGAGAAGAATCTTTTCCCACCTTTTCCATTTTGACTCACAACCTCGTGCAGTATGAATGTCACCTAGCAACGTCAAGTTAACGATAAGTCGAACCTATGCTGAGAATTGGAATGGGAAATGATACGTATGCTCGCGATGTTCCCGCGACGGTACGTTGAACTATCGTTGTATTATGTACCAGGTCTGAAACCTTCATCTTCCGTCATTGATCATGAGAGTTTGAGAAGACGTCACGTTTACGACATATCGCCATCTCAATTCCTTTGGGGATCTCGCAAATAACTTACGTTCGTACTCTGATTGTTTTCAGGCTCAATTGGTGCTAGACTTCTCTCTATCTTTGATGGTGACCCCGAATGTCACTGCGAAGAATTCGAGACAGACCAAGTTCTGGCCCGGAAGAACATGTTCTTGACGCCGGTCGTGCGTGGCCTTGATGATGACATACTTGGTGCAACCAACAGTCAGTACTGTTTCCTCACTAGGGTTGATGTTCCCACTTCAGTGACTTCTGAACGAGATTCACAATCGCTCCTGGTTAGCAGCTATTTTGGTTCTGGCAACAGCTGTCAATTAACAGATACCATTTGTTTAGGCACGGCCAAACAGTCCACCATAGCCGGGAACCCCAATGGATCTTGCTCTGAGCAAAGACTTATCTCTATTTCGGTCATTTTTCTTGCTTATTTTGATGGACGAAAAACAGATGCCTATCTGAGGGCTCGGTGACTATACATCTTCCATGGCTCCCACCAAATTTATCCATACAATCCTACAAAGTTCCTATCTTCACCGAAATGCTACAGACCTCACGATGTCCTGGATTTTGTCAGCGGACCAGCTTGTCTCGTCCCTGGTAGCACAAAACTACTCTCTTTATGGATTTACAAGCCCATCGTACGACTGCCTAATCGAATCAAGTTTTCCGGCGAGCAGGGCTATAATCTCTTTGTTCACGGCATGCTAGGTTCCAGTACAGCGGCAAGAAGACCATGGTTCACAATAATTTGACGACTAGATCACAAGGAACAACGCAACTGCTGCTGGCTTGGACAAGATTGCTTTGTGCTACCGTTCGTCAGATTGAACTTTTCTACTAATGACAAGATCACCTCTCGTTTAGCTAGGTGTTCTTGATCAGTTTCTGGTCTTTGCCTTCTCGCGGTATGCTTCTGTTTTCATATTTTAGTCGTGGACTATCTTGCAGATGTGAATTATTTTCCAAGATAACGATACCGGATATTGGGACATACTCCAAGCTAAGACGATATAACGAAGTATTGCTTACCCAGCTGAACAGTGATCTGGATAAGATGCAAACACGGAATTCAAGAGTAGATTCCTTACATCACGCAATAGCGGATACACATGTCAGTTGTCTCATATGCGGACGAGTGAAGCCGTTGGACGGGCGCTGTGAAAGCGGATGATTTCTTTACGATAGGGACGTAAATGCTCTTCAGTTATCAAAATCGTACATGCTGTACCCACAGTCATAGGGCTCAATTCTTTGTTATCGCCGCCATATGGCTCCCAGGAAAAACAGTCCTGATTAATGACATCAGCTCTCATGTCGATTATGTTGTGTAGCAGGCGTATTGCCCCTGACACCGCATGATGGTATGGACGTTGCAAGAGCCAGTCAAACATGAAGTGGAACGTCCGAAGCGGGTATTGAACGAGGGTAAACTAGGGTTCGATGCGCCATCAGTACGAGGAACATAATGTTACGAGGAAGATGACGTTACGATGCTATCAACGGTCCAAATTCCTCTGCCACAAGATGGAAGAAATCAACAGCACCGCCGATGGTGTCACTAACGGTCATGAGGCACGGTCTGCAACGCGTCGGCCTTCGGTCGTCCTATGATGTCGACGTCACTCTAGTATAGCCTTTGATACAGTCGATTTATTTAAATTCAATATGTTTGCGAGAAGAGACCACGTTAAGTTGAGGAACTTTGGTGAGAGCGGACCTCTCGAGCAAAACAAGAATTGAGCCAGAGTTATAAAGGCAGTACTGCATCAGTACTAAGAAGCGTGTGTTCCTATGCTGCAAAGAGAGACGTCGGAACACTGGAATCGAGGAACGCGCGTCCCGGAGGTCGGACCGATCCAAAACTGAGTGACGCCCCAAGACCGGCCGCTACCTTTAATGTTCTTAAATCGACCCAACTCAGTGACCTGTTGCTAAGGTGCGTCTTGTCTTTTTTTTCTTCTTTCTTTCCAACTAGCATCATATGCGACTCTCACCGGTCCGGACTATTACCAACCTCCTGACTCGGAGGTACCGGCAAAGCGAAAAACAATATCTAATGTTGCATGGCATCTATTATAACCTCCTCTTAATTATAACATACCGTATCTGTTTACTACTCAGACTGATTTCTACATTAAAGCTGCAACAAACTCTTGAGCAGTCCAGTCGTACAACGTTAGGGGCGGCTGCCGATTGCGTGGAGAATCAAATATTCCCTTATTCTCGTGGAGTTAGGGCCATCTGTAACGGAGATTGCCGGACTTTCATATAATTGCTGTGGAATAGATTAATGCTGTCCTTTAAGCTTAACTTCTGGAAACAAGCACCTTGTGCAGAGGTGCTCTTAGAACGCGACTTGCAGTGTCAGCATCCACAAGCATCGCACGCCTCGACGTGTTGGCGGTAATGTCGTCAAACGCTTCGGCCAGGGTCTCTTTTTGTATACGAGACAAACTGGAAGGGATCAACGTTAACGTCTTTGCGATACCGATGAATCAAGGTTAGCTGTGGCTTCAGTGTCATCGGCATTTTCGACAATTTATTTTTGACCTCTTCAATAGGCTCCATCAATCGAAGACTGACCTTCTCTCTGCGTTCTTCCCGCCTCTCTGTATAAGCGGGATTCCGTACCACCTTGATCGATGACGGAGCAAAAATTCGTATCTTCTATCATAATTCTCAATAACAATTTTACTCCTCCAATTTCATTAGCAAAGCGGCCGCATCCGACTTTCAAAATTGACTGCTCCCACCAGCACAAGGTGGTAAATTGGCATCAGTAAGTAACTCTCAGCGCCCATTCTTGCTCCGCGTTCTGAATTTACCTCTCAGGCCATTGGTGCCGCTACGTAGAACTACTTACGGTAACGCTGGAATACTGGGGATGATTCAATTCAACTTTACCAAATCTGGGTTAAGGTTTGTACTTCCTCCTGTAGTCGCGGATGATGTGAATGCCTTTTCCCGTCATGTCTATCGTGATACAGCCTTAGGTACGAGCTCAAGTACATCTGTTTCATCGGTATCCCATCTGCAGGAATTGGAAAAAGGCGCCGTAAGCAATGATCCAGTCTCACTGGAAAAAACGCGCGGCCATGAATCATCGTAGGTATTATCGATGCGCCCCTAATTCAAGATTGTCTTCGATCCGCAGCAATCATATAGATGTTCTGTCAAGTCTGAGCCTACCCTAGGATATATCGTGCTATGAATACCTGCAAAGCGTACAACGTCTTCGCGTCCGAGCTTTTCGTTGCTAGTATCCTACAATACAACAACTCAACAACTCATCTTTCGTTTTTTCATCTATTCATAACCTGCGAGTATAGAGACGGATAGAGAGGAGGTTACATAATTGAGATTTTGACTAACCAAAAGGCGCAACCTTACATCGGCTAATAAGATCATGTTGAGCCACATCCAAGGCATTACATGTACAACCTATTACTCGTTCAGAACGGTACCGTCGATGATGAAAAGTTATTTCACCTCATCTCCAAACGACATCATGAAATCAGACCTTCGAGTAAATGGGGGACGATATCTGCGATCACAGAGGACCGAGGGAATTGGTAACATGTACTGCACAAATAGTACATGCGACGGGTACGGTTACCGAGTCCAAGGCTGAAGAGAGCACCCAGGCAGTCGGCTGGAGAGAGCTATGATATTCTACTTGATTGCGGCTGTTTCCGTCCCGATACAGACTTCCCCAGTAAGAGACACTTTGTCAGAGAGCCAGTCGGAAGAACGGTTTACATGCTCGGTACCGGTCGGGGGAGTGTCCACATGTTTCTATGATCCTGATGCTTAAAACCATGTTAGCAGGTCAGGCTCGAAAGGCAAATTGGATCTCAGAGAGATATCTATAATGTCGCCAGTAAGAGCCAAGGAAGGACTCGGAGATATTCCAATTCTGAGCATAGTCGCGGAGCACTTACACTTCCTACCAGCATCAGCGGCGGGGAAAATTAAGTTCCTAGTCTTGGCAGTTCTTGTCGATAAAGTTGTATATGAGAAGTAGATACCTTAAAATTGAATGCAGACAACTGTGCTTCGATGAACATCGTGATCTCCGGACGCGCATTTTTGTGCTCTGCTTATATCTCAACCTTGGGAGCTGCGAATAGAACATATGAGGACAAAAGATAGTCAGATAGTCGGGACGCACTTCCGACCGCATATCAGGCTCGATGACGAAGGATGAAAAAGACATCTTTAGTTCCGTATGTCATGAACGCCGCAAGCTAAAGATGGAACCATAAGTGGGAACCATAACGAAGCTGAAAAACTATCAGATCATCACTCCGTACCGGCTTGCTTTCCCTTCAACCGATGTCCGTTGATAGAAGCGTATGGTACGATCCATGTTCTGAAAGAGAAGCAGATGATTCCTGCGCGTGATACCGCCACAAAGAACATATAGCGAAAGCGAGCAGGAGCCTGAAACCGAAAGTCTTAACTTTTCGGCAGTCATTGTTAGAGTTTTACTATCGAACCGTCGGGGACTGCAAGAAATCGAAAGTCTCGGCTTTTAGTACCTGGTTATGTATATCTTGCACGGCCGCAGTCTGTTCAGAGCAAGTACCCGCGACTCGGCGCAGTGAAGGAGCGATCGTTGTTCCGAACCAGGAATACGATCCCCAGTGTGGGAGATTGGGTAGCGGAGAGCAAGAACACACATGCGTGTGGGGAAAAAAAGAGATGTCCAACTCTAAAGTAAGCACGGACCTAGGACTAAGGATGCGGTTCATCGCATACATATTGTCTCCGGCTTGAGGAGCCCAAAGAAGCGACGCAGCATGACAGAAACGCAGTTTATTGTATTCCGAACATACCCTTCGCCCGAAATGTCATTGAGAGGTCGGAAGTTTTTCGCCACAGGTCTAGACAACATACAAAGATTTACAGTTCTGTACGGTGCACGGATGGCCACTGTGGAGAATGTATGCACAGCAAACGTCGGACATTAGGGTTATCATTTCACAGTAGGACAGCAAATGTTTCGGTGGAGGTGTGGAGGCAGAGGGACGACAGTGAATGCGGCTTTTGCCATCGCTTATCACACATCATCGGGCTTTGGCTTCGGACAATCGACATCTACAAGTGTCACCGAAAGTCATCAATGATTCACAGGCCACAACGGTGTGCCTGCGAATCCTCTACGAGGGCCGGTGGAATGAGAGCACGGTGGTAGTTAGGCAATGCTACATCAGAAACTGGTGTTCTGAAGTCAGAGAGATGTAGTCCAAGTGCCAGAGTTTGATTATTGGATTCGTACGATATATTGCGGTATTCAGCGCCAGCGTCAAAAGAACGGGAAGCGGACAATTTTGAGAAAGCTCATTATGTTTTTGAAATGCGGTGAAATTCAAGCGCTGGATACTTGATATCGATTGCGCCACAAGGAAGCTGGAAGCCGGCGCAGTCCAGAACACAAGCGTATGAAATAGCAGTACAATGTGAGCAGTATCCAGACGCTCTTATTACACTTTCTAGGTTCCACCAAAGAGGAAAGTTGAAGTACACACAAAAGTGGAGACCGAATTTTTGAACAACTAGGATGCCGAAGTGCGGCGGAAGCTACGGTCCAGGCAGAAAGATTGAGCGGTTGTGTACAGTTGACGACACATGTTATATAAATCAGAATTGACCCTAGCATACAACACGTACTTACCGTTCCCACGTATTTTCTTGTCTAAACGTACGAAAGGTAAGAGGATGCTGGCAGAATGCAATTGAACTTGAACGGCCTGAGGTCAGGTCCCGTTGCATGAGGGTTGCCAGGTATACGTTTGGGCGTACGACATCGGCCGTGCTACTCCCCATATTGAAGAAGAGGCACCATCAGTGCATGATGCATTATTGCCGTAAGAAATACTGATCATAGGAGAAAAAACGGAAATCAGTCTTGAAACAAGTCACTATGGTGCTTGTAAAATGTTTTTGGACCAAGTCTAATATCAGTACTAGAATACATATGAATACATACGGAACGGGATGCGGTACAGTAACAAAAGCCAATGTATGCGTAAGATGAGAGAGATAAAGCAAAGAGCGTGGTCGTATCCAAATGAGTGTGCATGTTCGGCAAAGCGACAAGGAGCGTGCATAGTCCAGTAAGTAAACAAGAAAAGCGATCCGGATGCAATAAAATATACAATCTAGAAGGAAAACATGCCGAGGTGAATATTGCTGAGGACGCTGAGCGTTGTTTTGCGTTTGCTTTTCTTCAACACCAGTGCCGAAGGGGATGGTGGCAGTGACGGCGGCATCGATGGCGGGGGCGGTGGATGCGTGGAAAATGAGACCGCACGCGACCGCACGGGCCATATTGGCCTGACGCTAAATCGCGTCGAGATGGGTGAGGTCGGCTGTGGCGACGGTATATAGTCGTCTTCATCGATTGAAAACCGCGACGGCGGTAGCTCTTCCTCGCAGCTGTACGCCCATCCACCAGTAAAGTCTTCCACTGTATCCATTCCATCGTCGTCGTCGTCATCATCATCCTCAACGATGTACACGGCTTCCCGTTTACCGTTAAGCGACAGTCTCAGCGATGCGAAGGAGCGTGTTTTGACAAGAGTATGCGAGCTGCTGGCGGCAGAGGAAGGGGAATGGGCGATGGTAAGCAGCGAGTCGGTCGATATGCGACTTGAAAGTGTGGGAGAATATGCGGTAGCATCATCCCAGTGGGACGGGAAAGAAAGATGGTGAACAAGGGAGACGAGATCAGCCTCTGCCTCGATGCCTAGGACATCGTCAGGCGCGTCGGGATCTGGATGGTCGGGTGTCTGGATGGCAAGAGCGCGTACCCAGTCGGGCGAGGGTAGGACGAGCGGGTTAGGCGAGGGTGAGGGGGCTGTCGGGAAGCCCTGAATGGGAGAGTCGGTACGGGCGATGTCCATGGTAGGTAACTGAGAATGACAGTGGGCCCAAAGTCAAGTCTAGGGTGGAATTTTCGAATCGTCCGGCACCCTCCTTTTGAATGTTTTTTTTCCCTCAGATCCATTTGGACCTTGACAGATTCGCACCGATTTAGCTGCTGCATACGGATGCGGATAATTTAAATTGGACACACAACATGGCCAAATACTTGTCGACGAATTCATTTCTCTGGGTATCTATTACCGTTTTGGATACCGCGCCAAGCTCACGGGTCCTGGTCACACACTCAAACGACGCGGCGCCTGTGCGCGACGAAGCGCAGGCACGCACCGACAGCCGGTCCCTTGCTCTCCGCCACGACTAGATCTGCGACCACCGGCATACGTACAATCGTGTCCTCGAAGATGTATCCGACGTGCTGAGCGCTTATCATCGCTACTTCCATTACTCAGGTGATTGATGTTGTTGTTACGTATGTAATATTTTTACATTCTACGGTCCTTGCTCCGCTACAAACGACGAGTGCCGAAAAGAAAAAAAAATGGCTAACACAGGGGATCGAACTTGTGACCTTCTGTGTACGTATTGCTCAACAGACACGTAAGACAGAAATTATAACCACTAGACTAGTCAACCAATAAATAGATTGAACGTTAGTAATATGTAAAGTCCGTAAGAAAATAAGATCGATTTTAGAACACTTGAGCGGCCGTCCAATATGGACCTTTGGAAAAATGAACAGCCTTGCTGACCCGACAGCCCTACTATTTCTCAGAGCACCTGAGATTAGGCAAATACTTCAAATGAACAGGCAGAAGGCTTCTAATTTCAAAAATGCTTCTTTCGGAGCAAACGCCCGCAGTTGCGTCTATGGTTACCTTCATTGGTTGGCGGTTGTTATGTTTCATTTTATCAAAATTAAAGAACCATTGAGATTCAATGTACATCCAGTCGATACCAAGTGTCCAAAAGGTCATGAAGAATTATCGTTGACAGTTGGAACCTGTCAGGAACTCCTGGTTCTCTTCGTCGGCCGCGGAGGGACAAGACGAGTAAATAGACACTTTTCCCCGCCGTTGTCAGCACTTATAATGGCCTCCTTATCATGAACAGACCTCATGCTATCCGGATGCATACCTCGTGGACGAACGCAGATCGACGGCACTGGAACCTCAGGCAGTAGCCGCCGACCTTCGAGAGTGAGAGCTGCGGCGTCCACAGATCTTGCATCAGAGCCGCTTCTCAAGAACTACCGGCACAGGCTAGATGTTGTCGAAGAGTATATGATGGCTGGTTTGTCACTGCGACAGAGGTACACATATCTAACTCACAAGAAACCATATAATACACACCAGAAAGATGAAAATTTGAGGGAAACCAAAATGTGCACATTGTCGATCTTGGCAGATATTTTACATAAAATTTGTGTGCTCCCCAAATTTATCTCTGGCGGGCGGCATGGGATTGAGATCCTCCAAAACACAAAGTTCCCCGAATGTTGCTCTTAATACGTTATAGTTGCACTCAAAATTCAGGTTTGTCAAAAATGTTCATCTTTCCGGTGCGATATCTAGGCCCTGTCAGCGACACTCACCGGCGTTTTGTGGTCAAGTCGAAGACGCGTTACGACGGTATGCTAATCAAAATCCCGGCCACGAGAGAAGACCTGCACCAAGATGTGCGCTGCGTAAATCAATCCTACGAAGACCCGGTCGTATGCAAACATATGCGTGACAACCAAAATAGGACCTCGCAGCTAAAAGAACAAAAAGTAGAACGCAGCGGAAAGATGGACGAGTCATAGGGAACGAAAGGCGGCAGAGTATAAAGACACAGTGAAAAATACGCATGTCTGCCCAAGACTCTGAAGATTCAAGCACGAAAATGTTAAAAAATGCTTCTTCACGTGAGCGCGTAGATCCCACTTCATTCAAACGAGCGCAGCCGGAGAAGCAGAAGATTCCAAACATGTCGGTTGAACGTTGTGAGCCAGACTCTACGGTCTGCAAGAAATCTAGGGTCCCGATTGTGACAATTTGAATTTTTTTGTGTCAAATCCGATGCGCGACAGGAATGCCAGCAGTGATGGAAATATATTCCAATTAACCCATTCAAATAAGAGGGCAAACAGACCTTGACAAGCAAGATGATGCCTTGCGATGAATATAAACCATCAATACTTTAGATATTATACCACAGGGGTCATATGAAGGGATCAAGGCCTGTGGGAGGAATAATATCATCGTTTGAAGCACGTATATGGTTCCTTCCGCGTGTCCTTTGGAAAGCCCGTTGAGAGATTCCGACTTGATATTGCGGTAGACATGACAACACAGTACCGTAGAATTTCGTTTGAAATATCGTCGGCGTGGCACCTAGACATTAACAAAAAAGTCCAAGCTAGAGACTTCTGGAGTCTCACTCGTTGCTTCTAGGGAGGCTTGTAGCTCACGGCGTGTTCCTTCATTTTGACTGGAGATACTCACGTTGCCTCCGGCTTCAATTAATCATAAGCGGAGTCTATCTCTCGAGAGTGTGTGGACAAGTTGTGAACGTTGTTTTTGTCAATTTCTTCCATCTGGCATCGGGATCGCGGTGTTGCCAATGTCATCGCGATAAGATGGAAAGCTTGTCAGTGCACTGGCTACATGGTACTGCTAAATGGAGTCACAAGAAAAGTAGCTTCTTTGAATGTAGCACACACTTGTGAGAGGAACGAACTAAACGTAACTGAAGGGCTTTGACTTGAGGAATGAATGTCAGGGGCACGCCGGCGCCAGCTTCAGTTCCAGTGCGAGAGTATATCGCTGCTTTGCAGAGTCTGTTGATAGAAAGACGATATAATGCGTACTAATGTCCTTCATTCAAGGACGACGTTCGTTGAGGAACAAGATACTAACGCAGTTCGGAAGAGCCCGCAAGTCTGTAAACTGGATACTGCCGAGGCTAGTGCCGCAGCAATTGATGTCTCGCCTAAAATAATAATTCGACTGTTGATATTTTCTTGCATATGTCATTCACGCGTTACAGACGGAAGGAAGGAAGGAAACGGAAAAATCAGCTCCGTTACGTAGGTATTATCGAGCATATCAGGAAAGCATTCATCCGGGACCAGGGCCTGAATCCCGTGTATCGATCGACAAGCATAGAAGAACAGCCCGTTGCTTTCACGTTGTATTCTCAGAATGTTAGAACATAAAGCTTGAAGTTTGATATTTGGAAGGGATATTTAGATTTGAGATAGACTTTCAGTAATCTTCCCTACATGGGGTGTCAAATCAAATTACTAAAGAAAGCTACCGGTAAAGCCTCGGTAAGCCCAGTGCCTAAGACATATGATAGTGGGTGTGCGGCAGTCAGCACTGAAAATTGCCTCAACACAAAGCGCCCCGAAGATAGCGGACTGGGAACACCTACGAAGCATAGAATGTCTTGTGCGAATGATGGATGCTCGAGAAATGGATGGCGGCTTCGAAGCCAAATTTGTGGGCGTCTAGGTGTTTCTGAGATGGGCGAAACAACATCCGAGTTCCCAGGTTATGTCGGCCAAGCTGACCCCCCGACTAGGAACAAGTGTATAGAGCTCTAAGAAGAAGAGACTCGGACCACCACTTAGATCGATATGGAATATTGATGGTTTTTTGCCAATGGTCTTCGCAGTCATTCGGATTGGCAGGTCAATTAGACAGCGCATACTGAAAACCATCAGTCCAAATTAGCGGCGAGAAAACAATATTTACAAGGGATGTTTAGGCTACACGCCTCATGTAGAAATACCGGCTGCTCTCTGAGCACTCCAAACGTCTTTCAGTCCCTTCCTTGGCCTGTTGCGATCTTCCGCAAGAAAACAAATGGCCCAGAGCGTTTGCATCAGAATATTAACAAGAAATCCGACGGTTCCGGAGGGGGAACGTTCGCTCGAGTTAGATTATGAGAGAACCCAGAGACTTGGCTCAGCAAGGAATGTATCGTGTATCAATTCGTAGCTGCAGGGTGTGGTAAATCAAAAGAAGCTGCGTGATCACTCTAAATCATCCCTTCCAAGTTCGCATGGCTCTAAGTTGACCTTCGGTTGCGACTGTTCGTGAGTACGCAATAAGCTCCACCGACGAGTTTGCTGCATCGGCAAAGCCCAGGCCAGTCAGTATCCGAAAAGCAAAGGTTTATTGTGACATTATTTTCGTTCGTGCCAATCGACAATCTCATTGGGTATGCGGCCCCAATCTATTATAGATTAACGCACAGTGAGGAAACTGATAACGACGGACTTTGGGCAGAGGGAAGAGCTTACGGTTATTGTCACTGCGGGCTCTTAAATTGATACCGTTGCATAAATCGCGTTGGGACGATCAGCAGAAATGGGTATTCAGTAAAATCGGACACACCTTGTCGCGTTGAGTGCTAAGAGCCGGGTAGTTGGTGATTTAAGACTTGTATCATTGTATCAATCACTTCAATTTTCGGTAGATGTATTCCGGTTCCTGGACGCATTAGTGTCTCAGTGTTGGTTAACTGGCGACAAGCATTGAAGAAGCGTCAAAGCTTCGGACACGAAATATATCGATCAAAGGAACAGCCTTGAGACTCACCGGCTCGCTGGATTCCATGTCCAATGACTTTCGGATGCCTACTCTAGAATGGAAGGGTATAGAACCCCAAAGCCAACGGGCACAAATCTCCGGCACCTCACAGAGGAGTATGAACTGATCGGCACCTTCGCGCGTGTCCCAGGTGACTGATCCTCTTGAAATTTGACGCAAAACGTCTACTATGGAAAAAGGTTCTCGCTGACGAGCGATATTAGTCCAAGGTATTGATGTTGATATGTTTGAAGTAACAAGATTCAAAGATCGGACTTCGCAAGACTGAAGACTTCTCAGCCTTGTTGCACACCGCAAGACCAGTTATCAGCAAAACATAATTGAAACAGACAATCACGGTGTTACACCTCCACTTGAAGCAACGTTCTCCACCTTCACGGACTCTAAATTAGTCTCCAGAACACCAGAACTGGAATCTGATTCCGAGGTTTTCAAATCATCTAACAGAACGATTAAAACAAAAGCCACGACGATGTCAAGCAAACTTACGGGATGAAAGGGATTCGGGCACAGTATCAACAGGGACTTCGTCCACAGTGGTTTTAGAAGAAGCCTCAGAAGCGACATTAACGGAGTCTGTTGACGTTTCGACGACTGATGGCTCAGTTTTCACTTCGATAGGTTCTTCGACAATATCGACTTCTTCTGCGACTGCCTCTGGGCTATGCTGCACGGATGATTCCTCGGTAGGACCTGCTTTTGAAGTTTCAGCGGACAATGACACTTCAGCGGAGGGAGGTGAAACGGTTTCGCCCGTAGATGAGGAAGTTGACTTTCCAACGTCCACTGGAGGTTCAGAGGTAATCGGCAAATCTGACTGAGAGAGCTCTACTTGCTCGGAAATTCGTGGTGGGACTGACGAAGGTGTCACGCTCGGTTCGGTAGAAGCTAGAGTATGTTCGGGTTCCGAAAGTGCAGCCGCTTCTGCAGCATCAGGAGCTGGTAAAGGGACGGCTTCTACTGACGGCGGTTCGGGTTTGGTTTCAGGCGGAGAAGGCTTGGCTGGGGACATTGATTCCTCTGTAGGCGCTTCGGCAAGTGATTGTTGTTCTTCGACGTGAACAGCTTCCGGGGATAAGCTCTGGAGTCTTTCAGCCGGGGGGGCAATAGCTTCCTCTTCCTTCGCCAGTTCTTCTGCAACAATAACCGCCTCAGTGTAGATCATTGTGTCTGTCCTATTTCGTCCAATCTTCCGAGGACTTTCGTTCCTCAAACCTGGCGGGCTGTTGCTCTTTGGCCTGCCTCCTGTGGTAATCCAATCTTCCTCAACATCATCTCGGTGTATTGCCTCTGCCTCTAAACTGCGATCCACACCCGCTGCCATAAGACGCGGGGGTTGAACTTCAGCATCGGCGTCTGATATTCGAGGTGGTATCACCTGAAATTCGGCGGGCACAAGCTCGAACTTGGTCGTGAGGGCAAGAAAGCGGGCGTACAATGAGGATTCAGCTTCGGCTTGTTCAAAAGCCTCACGATGATGAAAGTATGCGTGTGAGAAAATTCGGCCTAGTCGCCGAGCGAGGGAAGAAAAGTGCCGATGGGAGGTTTTGTCGATGTGCAGTCTGCATGACAATTGAAGAACGCAAATAGAGGATAGATATGGTC
Organism: Guyanagaster necrorhizus; assembly: GCF_019112545.1. NCBI lineage: Eukaryota > Fungi > Basidiomycota > Agaricomycetes > Agaricales > Physalacriaceae > Guyanagaster > Guyanagaster necrorhizus. The sequence continues at coordinate 145,569 of NW_025064886.1, read as the reverse complement.
GTGTCTTACCGTGAAGGGAACGCTCGTGGTGAATTGAGAAGTGCAGTCGCACTGTCCAAGGTGTGGAGGATGTAATCAATCGCGCAACATTGCTAGTAAGAGTCAGAAAACGAATTGAAGGAAAGCCAGATGACAGACCTCCATGGCACCATCTGTACCATGAGCAACACAAAGATACAACCATTCTCCAGCCTTCATCTCTGGACACGTCAAACGTGTGCATTCTTGCTGCAGCGTCGTTATCAGAGGGTGGGTCAAATCTTGTGCCAAACGACTGTATAGACTGAGGATAAAGTAAAGACATAAGGCAACGGAGACCGTACCGTAGCTGTTCGTAAATCCAACATGCTTGGTCCACTACAACTTCCCCTTTCCGTTCCTTGTCTCCATCTTTGTCCTCAGATTTGGATTCTTCATCGCTTTGTTCCTTGCTGCCGATCTTGCCTGGTACGGCGACGATAGAATCCACATCGTGTACGTCCAGGCGAATCAGAAGCGAAATATATTCCTGCAGTTGGAAAGCGCTGTCGAGAGAAGCGAGCGTTGGAAGAGTTTTCACAGGGTAGAAGGAAGAGATTCGAGAGCCTCGTAGAGGCCTCTGAACAAGAGCGGTCATGATGGTGTGGTTCGAAGGATAGGAGAGAGAGCTTGCTATCCCGCCGGCAACTCCCAGAAGCGCCGCCTCGGCTGATCTCGGCACCGATCCTTAGTAGTCCTCAACGATAAATGGCTACTTATGTTCTCAATATTTGTAACTGAAGATAGATCCTACACGTAAATTGGAGGTGTTTCGTCAATTAAATTCCCAATGGGTGATTAAGGGAAAACTTCAAGACAACTTGTGTTCCACAACACGCAATTAGAACTCAGCCTAGGATCAGGTTACATAATGATTTTCGATCTCCCCAGTGGCAGTGCTAATCGTTGCCTCTCTCCTTTCGAGTGTTCTTACGGCTTTGAAGCTTGATCATGTTTTCGCCTCCTCCACCTTCGTATTTCGGTTCTGAAATCCAAGGATATATGCTGCCAACTGGAGCTCTCTTTTCGACGATTCCACAGACTGAACCTGGCCGGCGACGTCCCGCTGCATCTTTGTCTTCGCAGCAGCACAGACTCGGATATTTCGCTTTTCCAGAAGGGACAGCAGCTCATGCTGCCAACTTATTCACTCCGCCATCTGCACCTGCAGTCATGGACGAGGAAACGCCGCACGATGAGCAGATCTCTAACGAGTATCTGGAAGGTCTGAAACGGGAGGCTGAACTGCGTAGAACTGCAGAGAAAGCTGAAGCACTTTGCGGGGAGGAGAACTGGGTGCGGAACGGTGGCTTGCTGAGGGATGCTGATGGAAACAGGGACTATGCGAGGACGAACGCGATGCGGGAGGAGCTGAAACTCCGGGATCTGGAGGAAAGCTTGGTCAACCGTTGGAACGCGTATGAGAATGGATGGCAGGATCTGGTGTCTTCCAACAGTCCCCTTCGGTTTTCAGATATACCTTGGCCGATCGCTGTCGTATCTTGTCCTCAATCGTCAAAGGATCTGGGTCCGATGGCAGTGAAGCTAGGTGATATGTCGATGGAAGAGGTTGAAGATCTCTTGCTGGGTGACTTGACAGTGAGAGGCTGCACTGTAACCAGGAAGGAACGGATCAGGAATTCTTTATTACGGTGGCATCCCGATAAAATGACGGCGATCTTGTCAAGGGTCATGGAAGAGGATATCAGCGATGTTGTGGAGGGTATTGGCATCGTCGTTCGGTGCTTGCATCGCCTTAACTCGAAAGATGCGTCATGATTACAGTAAGTGTTATTTTTTATTTTATTTTATTTTTCTTTTTACCTGTGAGAATATATCTAATCGAACCTCCAGTAATTACCATTTCAGGATCGAAATCAATTTGTGGCGGTACAGTTGTACCGTAATCGTAGAAGACTGGGATCTAACACGGAATACGTGGCGGCCGCCATCCGATTAATGTTCAGTTTAGTTGGATTGGATTGCTGGCCTTGGTGTAAGAAAATGTATCCTCTGTGGACAGATGACTGAGCGAAAGAAAGGGCTCTTGATTTGACATCGTTTTGGACTAATCATTCATCTTGAAGCTCGTTCCAGTAACTCAGCTTTGATGTAGTCATTTTCGGTAGCCAAGCGGTCAGTCTCCTGTACTTGGCTAACTGGACGACTGGCAGGATATCATGCTCGCCTGGATCACGCCGCTTGGAGTTCAAGAGCAGCGAGACGTCAACCCAGCTTCTAGAGCCTAGAAATTTGGAATCTGTGCTCGCGGCTCAACCAGGACCTACCCCCCCAAGTAACTTGGTGTAAATGTAAATGTAGACATCGGTCAACTGTTTGTAGTTGTATTATGCTGACAATGAATTGGTCAACCCCGAAATCGGAAAGGGAATCCTGTTTCGTCTGGTCACTACGAGTCTGGCATGGACGAGTCTGGTGATTTCTACGGCTATAAATTCCCTTCAGAATCCCTCGAATCCAACTTGGAACTACAATACCCAGCTCAGCGACGATGCACCGTCAGAGGATGCGGGCAGATGCTCGATGTAAATTCCCCAAACAAGATGTGTGAGTCATGTAGGGGCAAGGTGTGTCTTCCCACCAGCGACGAGCGTAATGTCGTCTAAAGCCTTGGACGAATAGCATAGGATATACGCCTCGACCAAACGCGCACGGAGGAAGCTCGAAAAGGCAGCAATATCTGGCCAGACCATCATACCCATTGAGCAAATTCCGGGGTCCACTGCCTGGATGCCAGGCAATGCAAACGTAAACGAGGAAGAGCGTACTGACCGTCAGGTATGTCAGCACTTCTATACACTGTACACTGGATGATATCTGCATTCTTTCTAGCCCGACGGCCAGAGAATTGAACCCATCGATCCACCGCCACAGACATTCGCGACATCTTTCGCCTCTGAAGCCCTCTCGCAGTCTGGCACATCTGCAACCGAGAGCTCCTGGGATGCCAGTACCATTGATCCTCGCTTGTTCAGGTCACAGTCAAACAGTTCAAGCTCTGAGCTGGCTGGTGCCCTGACGCTTCCTGCACCTACAAAGTCTGGTACTCACTACAAGCCCCCCACCAACGAATACAGCGAAGGCGAATCCTTGGAGCAGAGGACTTCGTATTATCGTGATCCACCGCCCCAGTGCCCCCCCAAGAAACGCAAACGTCGTGCACCTTCTATAGTACTACCTCAAGTCCCAGCGACCAATGAAGACGGCTCTCCTTCTCTCCCGCCTAGATTTTGTTCAGTCAAAGGATGCAAAACTATCATCGCTGGTATGCACATTCCAAAATATAATCTCCTAGCCATTAAACAATCAGCTTAGGGTCTTACGCGTATAAGATGTGTGAACCTTGTCGTAATCGTTATCGTTCCTACGGTATCACTAAGCGCGCTAAATGGAAAGCTGAACGTGCTGCATTTGAGCAAGAGCTGGAAACACTCAGAGAGGTGGAAGATCAAAGGCGCAAGGATGCAGGATTGGCCGTAAGCTTGCATTATTTGCAATGTTACCGCAACACTTACGCTTTCATAGCCCTTGAGTGAATCTCCGGAAGATCTTCAAACATGGGAGATGTCCATCATCGACGAAAAGATAACTGTACCTCAGGACATCACAACTCTCTTGACGGCGTACTCATCTCTTTCTCCCGCAACCTTAATCAGAGCAACTGGGAGCCAACAACCCATCGGTTCCACTTTAATCCCAACCACATCTACTCCTACTGACCAGCCCACGGCAACCGCAGTGAACCACTTCTTCCCTCCCTTACCTGTTCTTCCTCCCCGAATGTGTACTGTTTCCCATTGTCACAAGATTCTTCCTGGACATTATATGTTCAAACGCTGTGAGCAACACCGACTCCAGAATAGACATCACAGCAAACTCAAAAGAGTCAGGGAAAAGGTGGTCAAATCTGCCGGACCTCCAGAGGGTTCTATTGGTGAGACATTTGAACAAGGCAGGGAAGATAGCATAGATCCAGAGGACGAAAAGATTCAAGATGCTGGCGTGGAATCAGAAGCGGAGGCTGCAAACATTCCGTTTATGGCCGACAAGGAGGTTTGTGAACTCGTAATACATCAGTTACACGTCTCACACTTCCGCTTCGTTCAATTTAGGGGAGGAGATCGTATAGCTGCACGTCCAAAGACTGTCACAATCTCATTGGCCCCGGTGTTCGGTGGCGTATGTGTGATCCCTGTAGGGTGCAAAGGAAGGCCTTGCAAGCACGTCGTCGAGCGGAAGTTGAACAGGAATTGAGGAATGCGGAGAAGGCTTGGCAGCTTCAAGCACAGACTGATGCTACTGCTCCCAATTCGCCCTCCGTCCATATTCCAGTCGCTGGAACCAGCGGGATTGATGTAGGTATGGCTATCTCATCTAGCACTGGAGATGCGTCAATCGATGGTGGAGAGAACGTAAATCAGCCGAATGCCAACGTTGACGAAAGTCCTATGGGCTGTTTTACACCAGATGTAGAAGAAAGTCGCAGCTTGTTCCTAGATGGCGTTGAACCAAATCCCGAGCTGTCCGCTCCTGTTGCTGTTGAAGCCATTGTAAATGAGGTAGACTCAATCTCAGCGGCACCTCCTGGGCCAGCTACTGGTCCTAACATGGAAAGGCCAGGTTCCAAGGGATCACTGAAGAAGGTAAAGTAATCTCGCTCTTTCACACTAGCTTCACTCGTTAAGGGATCACCATAACCTAGACCAACGACAAAGAAGCACCACTTTTCACGGCTATTGTCGGTGACCCCATACCTTCTGCTACGAATGACGCCGTCGCATCTGCACGAAAAAAGAGGAAGAAAGTGGATGGAGCTTCCACATCACCTACAGCACCCCCATCTTCGTCCGCACCCCCGCCGAAAGCATCAACGTCTGCGCCGACACAGCATCATCCCGAAACTCCCCATTCTATCCCTTATCCATACCCCCCTCCGATGCATGCCCAGTATCCTTACCCATATTATCTACCGCCATATCCCTACGGTCTGCCGCCGCCTACGCCCACCGGGTCGGGGGAGTTTCCTGTGTACGCAAATGCTCAGCCATACATGCATCCTTACCCGTATCCATATCCACCGCCCTATGCGATGCCTCATTCTCAATACCCATATCCGTCTCGTTATTATCCCCCCTATAGCGGGGGCCACTATCCGTCATACTCTCGTTCGGTTGCGGGATCTTCGTCAGTCTCGGCACCGGTGCCCCCGGGTCCATTTATTCCAACTCCCGCTCAAACGATCCAACAATCGTCGTCGCAGCGGCAAAGCTCGGCGAGGACGTCGAACGTTAAACAGTCGTCGCCTCGAACGAAGTCTGCTGCCTCCTCAAATCCGCCAGCCTCCTTTAGCTCCACACAACCGACACTGTCTGCTGCTCGGTTGGGAAACTCGGTGACTGTAGCCATGGCGTCTCCCCCATCCCATCCGCACCACAATGTGTTTCGACCATCACCTTATACATCAATGTCGACCGAACCGCCCGTCATCATCGATCCAGCTGTTCAGACATCAACTTCTCAGAATATGTCATTCAATTATTACAATCCAGATGTAAGTTTCCTTGTCCCTCTCGTGATCTGTGAAATAATCATCTTTATCAAAATCAGGCCAAAATTCGGAAACGAAAGGCTGTGGATGGCGAGCTACATATACTTATCCAGGTTCCTCGGGGTGCCCCAGCCCCATCATCTACGACGCTCACTAACCGGTTCATGAAGGAGCCGGCTGTAAAGGAAGTTTCTATGGACTCCTTGGAGCTGCAAACAGCACCAGTGGTACCTGTGGTCGAGAATCTCCCGCTGAATCCTGGACCGTCACCTGAGGACACCGGACCGAGAACCCTTCCCGCAGTGAGTAGAGTCTTCTTCATATCTACGATGGCCATTGATAATACGAGCAGCGAGCGTGTGCGAACAAATCGTGTCATCGGACAATACCAGGAAACGTTCAAGGTACGATGTGCGAGAAATGCAAGGCGAAAATCAAGAAGCACAAAGCCAAAGCTAAACAGAAATATAAGCTGGAGCCTCGGAAGGCTATCGTTGCTACGTCTATTGGTGGGGCAACGAAAGCCCAGATTCGGACTAATGAGGTGTGACAAGGAGGATATGGAATACCACACGGACAATGTTTTCATGTTTTCATCTATACCTTATGTAACCTATGTTCATGGATATGTATCTGTATCACTCATTGCTCCTTGCTATCTTTTCTTCACAGCACCGCAAATCGCAGCGTTGTTTCAAGCTGTATCTGTTTATGTCTCCAAAGCATTGCGAAACATCCATGCATTAATGGTATCTTATGCAGTGAACATATTTAACTCTATCAGCAAAGCGTCGCAGTGTCATTGTTTCAATGTCTGATTTGGTTGGTCTACAACGTGACCCGCGTTGCTGTACACGGTGTATTTCCTAGCGCGAAGGCTATAATACCCTTGATGAATGGAATGACTGGCAGCTGTACCGTGGATGCTGCAACAGTAAAAGCCCAGGCTTCATGGACAAAGGTCATCATAAGTACAAAAAAGAGGTCCAGCTCAAGTTGGAATACTCACCGCAAGGCCAGAATACTACGATACTTCCCAGTGGAAATCTATGTAGTCTGGTGAGTTCGAAATAGTATCGCGCCACTGACTTGGGAGTCGAGACAAGAAGCGGTGATGCGTTCTTTGAAGATTCAACAGATATGATTGTGTCGAATATTAGAAGTAACACCTCAGAGTACACTATATAATGCTCCTGTGCCAATTATCCACCAGTACTTAATCGTTGCGGAATTACCTGTGGAACACCGAATCTCTGATGATCACTGAAAGAGACGTGTCATACAGCTGGAGACATGATATATGGAAACTGGTATGCCACAAGGAACAATACAGATAGATGCACAGCCCGAAATCCATGCAAAAGTCTTCGTGAGACTGCAACTTTTTGACGAGCCGGTGGCATCATAGATAAATTGCTCATGGAGTTGAAATACAAGGAGACAGAATGGCAGGTGCCGAGATGATAACAAGAATAGCTTCCAGTGATGCAAATGAAACTCGGCAGCAGGCTTGAGCCTATAGCTAGAGTATCCAGTACACATCCAGTGGTGCGTAAGAACGTCTGATGTGATCCCGGTGCCAGTTCAGCGCATCTAGTTGCTTTGATGGACGTAAACAGCTGATACTCAATCAGGAACCAGTAGTAGCGAGATGAGGACCAGCAGTTGGGTGATATCGAGGGAGTGGGATTAGGTCATCAATCACCTCGGTTCCCAAGTTCAACGCGCTCTGCCTGCGCGCACACTGGACCTCTCGGTCAGGTACCATGCAGAGAGACAGCCCTTTGAAACATTTATTTTCTTTTCGCATCAATCAGCCAGAGCCTCGATTCGCGATTCTCAATTGTCCTGGTAAGTGCTATACTTAGAAGTCCGCCTCCTGGCATCAATTCTACTACGCCGGCGTCGCGATGATCTGGGGAAGATAATTACCGATGCTATCACCTGGATGCACACGTTCCATAGCCCAACCAGCCCCATTCAATAACCCCACGATATGGGCCAATGTTCGGTCCTGGCCGGTGAAATGCACGTACATCGAAAGGTCGGTGAAATACGGGGAAGCGTTGGCGGTGCCCATGTTGGCAAGCAGTGGTGCTGGCGGAGCAGGGGAATTTGCACCAGGTATATCAACCTCCACAGCCGAGCACGAGTAAAGAATAATGCAGTCAATGAGGACCAACTTAGTAGCAGCTGTAGGAGCATCCCGCAATCACCGAAGGATCCGAGTTACGTATTTGTCTGACCAGTCATGGGTAATCTGCTTGAGAAGAAAGACGCTGGCATCTAACTGGCGTTGAACTTGGAAAAAGTCATGCTCTAGCATTTCAATTAGTGAGCCGTGAACAAGAGGCAACTGCTAGTCGGACATGCCTATATATTGGATCCTCCTGGACACAAGCATATGAGGTAATACTTGCTCGCAATGGTGTATACATGCTAAATTTGAGACAGTTTTATGAAGGGTACTCTCTGCCGGACTGACCTTCTTCCCTTGTGCAACCACCGAAGGCATGTCTTGGATTATACATCGGATATGGCGATGTGCTTTTACCAGGGTGATAGAGGAAACACCAATCCCACCCCCTACATCAACGACTATGCTATCGTTGGGGAGATAACCCCAATCAAAGCCTAGCGTGATAAATTGTAAATTCACGATAGATGAGGTCAAACTACAGCGTGTACCTTTGAGGATAGAATCCTGTGGCCGCATGCGACTGACGCCATCCATGGCTACTCCGAATCGCTGCAGCCGCAGCTGATTTGAAGGCTTCTCGAGCCAATTCCACACTCCGACATCGCACCCAAATGCTTGCATCATGGGTGAACGCTCTGGAGAATCCTCGAACGCCATCTCAGGATTAGTGAGGTGTTCGGTGATGTATCCGGCGCCTTTATAATCTTCGTCTGTACTATATGACAAGTTAAAGATACGATTCAGAGCCTAGGCGTACTGAAGGTCGTACCAATGTCCAATCAAAGCTGCAATTCCGTTGGTTCCGTCATACTTTTCAAGGGGTCTTTACATGCTGGTAGTTAGCGTTACATGTGCGGTAAACGAGAAGACTGCGCACCTGTCTAAAAGTTCCGCGACCGGTTTACCAGTGTCACAGATGGATGAGAGGCGGTTATTAGCGTATACGTCGGGTGAAATTTCTTTGAAGATGTGATGAGTGGCCAAAAAACGCATGATTCTTGCGGTAAATAGTATCGGTGAGGGTAGAAATTATTGTGCTAAAGTGACACCTTACAGAACTTCATGTGGTCAACGTTGCTTTGAGCAGCAATTTTCGTTACGTGCAAGCCCTAGTGAAAGGCCATGCTCAATGAGCAAAGGAAAGCATCAACATAAGAGAGGCCGCAACCTTAGGACCAGCTTCGCGCAGAATTTCGACAGCGTTTGTTTCTATCGCAGCTCTCAACGAAGCAGACAAATAATACTGGAGGTACAGTCAGACTGAGAGCAAGGCAACTAAGATCAACCACTACGCTGCATCCTGCGTTGAAAACGTGCATTTGAGGCCGCTGCACCACAGCAATTAGCTGATAAGCCGTCGCCGTTGTGGGAATAGAGGCCTCTTGTACAGCCGGCGTCAGACGAATAGATTTGCTGTCTGGCATGTAAGGCTCATCGAGAACAGGAAACTCAACGCCAGAACGCTGGCATTCCTTTTCGATTCTTTCGATAGATCCTTGGAGAACATGGAGTAAAGCGCGCATATGAGAAGCCATACTTGGGGAAGAATATCAACACGGCAGTGGATTGTATCCCAGGGATCTTCCTGCTTGCATTATCCATGGATCTCGGCACTACAAAGAAGTACATTCAGCCCCACAGTGGTGCCTTGAAGCAGCTAGATGACAGGTAGCACGTAGCAGTGATGATCAAATGGTGGGATCTCGTCAGATTGGGCACCTGTTACGAGTCGTTCCATGGCCCGATACTTTTACCTGATGTTTTTCCTCTTTCCCCCGTCTCCCCGGGCTAGCCCATATTTGTTATTCCAACCATATATATAAGAGCCAGTACATGTAGTGTAGCTAGGGGTTTTTGCAATCGACTAGCCTTTATGCCTGTCAGTGACTGCACAAGCCTTTCATGAGAGAAGTGACTTTTGCCACCCTCTCATATTTTTGACAGCTCCATTGGCTTAATTTTTGCTTTTATCTTTTTCTCTCTCTCATCTGTGCTTTTCTCTCTAAACTCTCTATATCTCTCTTTGTTGATATCTGGATCCCCTGTGGCTTGATCACCCAAGGACATTCCAACTTCGACACCAATATCTAATTTTCTCTTTACTTCTTGGTTCCCTAGGATGTCACATTCTAGTGTTGCAAGTGCTCAGGATGCTACCCCTGTTCTGGCTGTGTGCTGTGTTCCAGTGTCTGGTGCTACAGCACTGAGAAACCTTCCTCTTGCCTATGCACAAGCAGAGGAAGAGGATTAAAATCACTCAGAGAAATTGGAGGATGTTGGTTTCAAGGGAAATCTGACCATGGAAGTTTCAGATAATGAGTTGTCCTGTAGTGATGTAGATAATGGAAATGATTATGAATTGTCTACATCTTTTACCTTTGAGAGAGCATCCTGTAGTACAGATGCAGAAGAATCCAATAAAATGGCAAAGCCTGCAAGGCTTTGCTGTACTCAGAGTCTTGATGACCTGGAGAAACATGAAGTTGATTTTGGAAGACTACACAAAGGAAGAAAGCTCATGAAGGAACAGCTTTCTACCATTGATGTGGCTGAACAGAATTTGACAACTGCACAGCAGGAAATGCTTGCCAAACATCAGAACAAGCTGATAGAAGACAAGAGCTGAGAGCAATGTACTGCATCTCAGACTCTGATGGCTACATCTGGACCCAGCTCTTACATTGCTAAAGGAAAATTTGTTGACCACAATCAGGAGATTGATGACACTGAATTAGATGTTGAGGCACAATGTGAGGCTCTTGAGACATGGAATCAGACTTGAGACATCAATCAAGAAGTCCCTGAAGGTGATGTGCCTCATTCAGAGGCTCACCCAGAGGTTGAAGATGGTTTTATGACTGTCAGAAAGTCTTCTAAGCATAATAAACAGAAAGAAAGACCTCAGAAATTAAAACCAAAGATAAAGGTTCACAAAACAGGCCACTACAGCTGAACCACTGGGTTTCAAAACCCTTAAGTCAGCAGAGGAAGTCAACTTCTTGGCAGACAGCCACTGCCAGATGAGGCAGAACCTAGTGGAAAGGCTCCTGAGAAAGACAATTCAGAAGTGGTAAAACTTAGATTTACTGTGCAAAATAGGATTATCATATGAAAGGAGGCACCATCTCTGAACAGCCTGGTCACAGACAACAACTCACTCTATTTATTTCTCAGCCCACCAGCTGAATAGCAGCAACCACTATTCAATGAATACCTGAACCTGATAGAAGCATTATCATAAGACACCACTATCATTAACTATCAATCCAATTTACTTCATGAGCTGTGCTCTTTCAAGAGTGCATCAGATGATATTGACTGCTTTCTTATTGACCATGAGCAATATTTTGAAGTATACTCAGTATACTTCTCTTTTGATATCTATCAGATCTTTTTTGCCTCCACCTATCTTGAAGATAAAGCTAAGGTTTGGTGGATCTTGCCCTCCTCTAACCTCTATTTGACAACTAGACAGCACCACTGACTGCTCTTCTGGCTGATGTTTAAGCAACTTCTCTATAACAAGTTCATTGACTCAGCTATGCAGAAAGTACACAAAAGCAAGATGAAGGAGTATAAGATGGGGGACAAGCCCACCATCAGATACTTTGATGAGCTGAAATGACTTGGCAAGCTTGCTGGAATATAGGATAACATTGCTGATAATGGCAGAATAGTCAAGATGCTCAAACATGGAGCACCTTCCTCCTACATCAAGATGATCTCAGATATTGGGATGAACATTTCAAAAGGATATGATGCATAAAAAGAGCAGATCACTGAGATATACAAGAAATGACAATGACAGAAGGCAGAACAAGTAAATCTTCAGGATGATTGCAAGCTCTATCAACCACAGAACATAAAGCCCAGCAATCAGTCCAGCATGGCCAAAGCCAACACCTTGTCTTCTAGTACTCCCACATATAGAATGCAGAAGACAGGCACTGGCACAACATACACTGGGAGTGGCAAGCCAATGAATATAGATCAACTTAAGAAGAAAAGAAAGTGCTTTAACTGTAGACAGAAGGGACATCTATCATGAGACTGCCTGAAGAAGAAGCAGACACATGAAGACATCAGAGTGCAGATAGCTGAGTTACAGAAGGAAGCCAATGAGCTTAAAGAGCTTGGCAAGAATATGAGAGTAGAGGAGGTAAAAGACAGGGCTGACTAGTGAGTGATTCCACTGGATCAGCCAAAGGACTTAGTGGTGTATCTCAAACAGCTGCTGGACAGACTAATAGTACTTTTGTAGTTATATCTATATTTAAATCATACATGCATTTGAATATACCTAAATCTACCACTATAAGACCACCAAAAGAATCACAGAACATGAAGGCTCAACTGCCTACAGGCTGAACAGAGAGAGCAACTCCCACTGGATGGCTCAAGCCCTTCAACACTGAATGGACTTGGCAGGCCATCAAAGATACAAAAACTGAGGAAGAAGTGAAGGCAGTACTCAAGAATTGGATACACAAGATCCAGGCAAAAGAGGTGATCAGTGAGATGATCAAAGGAATAAAGAAGGCTGAACAATGCTGAGCTCTAGAGTGACTTGATAAACTCAGAGGATCCTGGAAATACATTTGACATCAGAAGACACTGGAATGAGACTTGACCACCAAAGCCCAAATCAAAATACTCACATCTCATTCCATACATGCAGTAACTGCCTTAATTGACAGTGGTTGCACTGGGAGCTCTATCAATTATGCTTTTATTGACAAGCATAATTTATCCACTTGAGCCTGTTAGATCTAGGTCACATGTGATATAATTCACATGATAAACTGATGTCACTTTGCATTTGAGTGTTCCATCAGAGTTCACTGATATGAATCAGATCAGTGTGCTATCAAGGTCTGAAGAATCAGCTCAAGAATGAAGTAGTGTGAATAAACTTTAGCTCAAAGCTGAGAATATTACAGTGAGAGCTATGCTACTTATATACCAGTTGTCATCTATCCTAAAGATATAACTACCTAATTATGTGTCCTGACACTATAGAGTGTTTTGTCCAGTGTTATGAAGCTACTTACAAAAGGATATTGTCTGTCATGAAGTGGTTATTGTCACATTGAAGGACAATGACTGACTAGACATTGTTGTGATGACTAAGCCTATTCTATGGTCCTAAGCACTGGTCTAGATGCTCTGACTAATCAAAGATAGGGGTTAATCTCTCAAATAAAAGATAAAAAATAAGGAAAAATTGTAATATTACTCTCTCCTTAAGACCATCATTCTGATGGCTTAAATTAGAGATAAGTCCAGTTGTCACAGAGCAGATAACTGCTCTTCTTCTCATAAGATTCATAAAGATATTGAGCAATAGAATATCAGTTCAATATCTGTTCATAGTCATGTATTATGTTATTGGCATTTATATGCTGTTCATTGACCCATTGATTTGATTCAGGTCTGTAACTCTTTCAGCTGACCAAATAGTCAACTGTAGTGGTTATTCCATCATCTTTTACTTTGATTTTTCATAGTTTATAGTCCAATACTTGATTGACTTCATAATATTCTTTGTTGTCAATTAAGTCTGATGGCAGAAGTAGTGGTTGTTCTTAGTTTGGAAATACCAGCACAGTGTATGGTGTCAATAATGTTTCATTAAAGATGTTGTATATTTTTCAGATTGCTAGAAGTCACAGTTTGTAGGCAGATTTGCCAATTTTGATGAGGACTTGGAATGGGCCCATGCATTTATCAGCAAGTTTCTGCTTTAGTCATAGGAGGTGTAGATTTGTGGTATCCAGCCAGACTTTGTTATTGACTGAATATTCATAGGCAGCCTAGCAGTATTTGTTATACTGCTTTTTTATTGTTATTGTGGTCTTTTCAAGTGCTGTTTTAGTCTTGTCATAGATCTTTGCTATGGTTGTGGCAAAGTTGGTAGATGTGGGTGTTGTGATATGATGTTGCTTAGTCTGAGCAACATTGGAATGTCATCCATGATTAATAAAAAATAGAGTTTTGCTAGTTGCTGCATAAACTTAGTTGTTGTGTTAAAAGACAGTGAGAGTCAACTATTCTATCCAGTTATTCTGCCAGTAATTGATGAAAAGACAGAGATATTTCTCCACCTCTTGATTGGCTCATTCTATCTGGCTGTCTGTTTATGGATGGTAAGCAGTCAATGCATTTCATTTGATGTTGAGAAGTTTGTAGAGGTCATCTAAGAATTTGGAGACAAATTAGAGTCCTCTATTTGAGATGACTACTTGAGGCATATCATACTTGGCATATACCTTATCTTAAAAGATCTTTGCCCATTCTTCTGATATTAATTTGGTAGAGCATGTGACTGGAATGATCACTTTAAAGAAGCAATCAACTATGACAAGAATGACATCATAGCCATTGCAGTCTGGCAATCTGGTGATCATATCCACCAAAATATAGGTCTATAGTGATGGTGGGATCTCATTTGGATGGAGTGGTGCAGCATATGGCTGTATCAAAGACTTGCTTTATTGGCAAGTCTCACATGCTTTGATGTATCACTTGATGTCTTGGCTCATTTTGAGCTACTAATACTCCTGTAAGACAAGTTTCTTGATCTTGGCAATATGTTAGGAACATGTCAATCAGCTAGGCTTGAGTGCATGTGTAGAGACTGATAGAGAGTATGAGTGTCAATAAAACTATTAGCAATATCTCTCTTGAGTCAGGCCTAAGAATTTGGATAGACAGAATGGAGTTCTGTTGGCAGAGTGAAGAGTATCCTTTGGAGCAGAGTCTGTCAGATGAGGTAGAGAGGAGTTGAAGTGAGCACAAAGTGTGAATGGCTATCCAAGTTGATATTTGAACTGAGTAGTTATAATGATATATATAGCTTTATATACTAATGGTAGCTAATTCCAAGTCAGATTCCATTGGGTTTCAGTGTCAATATTCACTATCAAGTTTAGAGTCTAGATATTACAATATGAAATACAAATGTGAAATAATAATGGTGAAATGAAATTAGTGGGTAATGGAAAGTGGCCAGAGTCTGATGGGTAGTGTGATTGAATTCATAGTTGGTTGAGGTGATATAGAGGCTGGCAGCATGCATGTAACAGTATCCCCTTGTTAGCATTCTTACTCTCAAGAGTGCAGATCCTGATGGCTGGTGAGGCCATCTAAAAGATTGTTGGTGGCTGTGGGAGTTTTTTGCAGCTTGATCTGATACCACCACCATTGCCTAATTGAGACTATATCATTGCTCACCATGTATCATTGCTCATGCACTCCTGATCCTCTAGTGAGAGGATCCACTCCTGATGGTCCTGAAGAGGCCAAGAAATTGTTCTATCTGAAGTGGCAAGCTATGGAGAAAGAATATGCAGAGGCTATAGAGAGCTATTTGGAATGGCAAGAGGAGCAGAAGTAGAAGAAAAAGGTCTGAGCAGACCATATAGCCTGAGAGATGCAGAAAAGAGAGCAGAAGGAGGAATTAGAGAGAAAGAGAGAGGAGGTCCAGCAGGCTATAGAGAGGCAGGCTAAGAAGATGGAGGAGATGTTGAGAGAGGCAGCTCAGAAGGAGGCTGAGGAGAGAGAGACCATAGAGGCTACAGTGAGGGCTTCAGTCTTAGAGGTAGAGCAGGAGGAGATGATTATGAAGGATGGATTGCAGATGACTCCTATGGAGAGAAGAAAGAGGGTGTGAGAGAGAAAGAGGAAGACAGCAGATCCAGTGGAGAAGAGCCATAAACACAAGTTCAGATCAAGAAGCATAATGGATGACAGTGGAGCAGAGATGGTTGCTAGTCCCAAGAAGCAGATGAAGTTGGAAGTGGTGGGACCAGTAGAAGGTGAAGAGTTGTTGGATGATGAAAGTAAGTGTCTTGGTTTTCTTGCATAGTTTGACTTAGCTTTTGTTCTCAGGAAGCTGTATACACTATTGCCAAGATGGTGCCCATTGTTATGCATGTCCAACTACTGAAAGCACTGAGCATAGGCAGACTTGTACATATTGCAAGATTAAGAAAACTGTCTGTTTATTCAACTGGAGTGTCACTGCAAGTGAGATGATTAGTAGTATAAAAGTCTTCACTGGTCTTCACCAACTTTCAAAATTGATATGCAAGTTGATGCGTTGCATGGATAAGTTGGTGGATGAGATGGTAGATGTTTGTGGTACTGTGGCAGGTCTTCAAGATGACTATAGTTCTAATGATATGTCATCTCCTTTGAAGCTGTTTTTGGAGTCTGAGATAGAAGCCTAGAAGAAGGCCTGACTGATTTTCAAGAATGAGAGAGATTAGAAGATAAAAGATCTTTGAGAGGTGATGTTGAAAAGGCTGGACAAGAATATGGAGGAGTTGAAAGAGCAGAGAGAGATTTTGGGTTCCAGTGCAGGCCCATTAGATTCTGCTTTTTTATAAAAAATATTTTGTATAAAATATATATAGAAAAGGGTGTCAGATATTGATAGTAGATAAAAATGTAAATGCAAGATTTTGACTTTGAAAGTGTAAAAGAGGTGATTGAATGGTGGTAATTAGTGGTTAGAATTGAAATAGTAAGGTAGAGTGCCAGTGGTGTCCAGAGTAGCATTGTATTAAGAATGGGATGTTTGAATGACTTTGGACAAGAGTTCTGGTTTGCTTGGGTATCGATAGTGAAAGTCTTTAATGAATTCATCAGTGAAGAACTTGGAGACTGGTAATTAAGCAAATTCTTCATTGGTACCTTCATATCTAGCCACTAAATCTTGTACAGCAGTGGGCAGTAGAACTGGCAGTCCAGTTTAGAGTTGAGGATTTGAGCTATTTCAAAATGTTCTTCTCTATTGACTTCAACTGAAGGTGGCAGTGGTTAGATTCAATTAGGGATGGTGTTTTCTTCTATGAGTTCTAATTGTGACATATAAAAGACTGGGTGAATAGACTGGAGATCTGGTGGAAGCCTCAGTGTGAAGAAGTGAGAACCCGGTTGGGCTATGATTTTGAAAAGGCTGAAGTATTTCTCTGAGAATTTTTTGGTCAGATAGGTGGTTTTGATATATTTGGAACTGAGGTAGACTTTGTCTCTCACTGTGAATGGAGGTGCTGGAATCCAATGCTTGTCTGCTTGGATCTTATAGCAAGCCTGAGCCTTGGAGATTTTATCTTTTAATATTTGATGGAGTTCATCAAGATTGACTGCAAAGTCTCAGGCCTGAGCAGAGAT
The DNA here is from genome assembly GCF_019112545.1 of Guyanagaster necrorhizus. Lineage (NCBI taxonomy): Eukaryota > Fungi > Basidiomycota > Agaricomycetes > Agaricales > Physalacriaceae > Guyanagaster > Guyanagaster necrorhizus. Next base: position 128,605 of record NW_025064886.1, on the reverse strand, counting down.
GATGTCTCTTTCAGGGTGAATGGTGATATTAGGGTGGTAGCCCTTGTTGGCAAAAAATAGAGAAATTCCAGTGGATGTATTAGGGGCATTGTTGTATGTGAACTCAGCAATGAGTAGAAGGGTGTCCCAGTTGTTCTGTTGATAGGAGCAATAGATGCAGATATACTGTTCCAGAGTTTGGTTTGCCTGTTTAGTTTATCCATCAGCCTCTGGATGGTAACTAGAAGTAAGGTGGAGTTTCATGTTAAAAGCTATGGCTAAGGTGCAAGTAAATTGAGAAATGAATTTGGAGCCATGATCTAAGATGATATGACTGGATACTCTATGTTTGGAGAACACATAGATAAGGAAAAGTTGAGCAAGCTCTATGGAGTTAATGGTGTCATGAGTGGAGATAAAGATGGCTTGCTTGCTAGCTTGGTCTATGACTATTAAGATGGCAGTAAATCCATTGGAGTCCAGTATTGTTCAATAAAATCCATAGAAATAGAATCCCATGGCTGTTTGGAGATCAGTAGAGGTTTGAGTAACCCATAGGGGGAGTGTCTAGGTGCCTTGTTGCATCTACAAACTGTGCAGGACTTAACATAATATTAAACATATTTGCACATCTTTGATCAGGTATAATTCCATTGGATGAGCTCTAATGTCCAGTTTTGATCAAAATGGCCCACCAAAATGTGATTGTGATTGTTCTATAGTATATAGAGATGAAGATCTCTGGACTCTAGAATATAGATATGGCTTTCAAAGTAGAGGATGTCTGATTCATCAATAGACCACTGAAAGGGAAAGAATTCTGAAATGGCCTTAGCCTAGCAGAGACTATTAGAGGGCATAAGATCAGAAGATTATACTTGTTTGATATCAATGTGGAGCTTGTCAATGTTCATGATGGCACTGGCTTGGAGGGTAGGGCCTTCAAGGTAGGTTGCATGGAGTGATGTGGAAAGTTGTTCTTGAGTGAACACCAGTCAGAAATTATGGAGATTGACTTGAGCATATTGGCTATCTCTCTCTTTAGAGTAGATGTCCTATTGTCTAGTAAGTGCATCTGGTTTTCCAACAAGTTTTTCAGGTCAGAACTGGATTACTAGATTGAACTGGGATAGGTATTCAAACCAGTGGACTTATTGGTAGATTAGAATCTTAGTGGTGGTAAAGTATTCAAGGTTCTTGTAGTCTGTTACAACATCAATAGAGTTCACAGAGCCTTCAAGATAGTGCCACCAATATTTAAAAGCTTCAAAAATGGCCAGGAGCTCCTTGTCATAGGTGTTATAGTTGAGTTTGGCATTGTGAAGACTCTGGAAGTGAAATGCAATCAGGTGAATTTTGCCATCTTTGAGGTAGATGGAGAGGATAGCTGCAATGGCATAATCAGAGATGTTGGTTTCCACTACTATCTTTTGATCAGAAACTCAGTGAGTAAGGATGAGAGCATGTATAAAGGTCTGTTTCAAATCATTGAAGGCAGCTAAGCATTTATCATCAAATTTCCATAGAGTTCCCTTGTAGATGAGTCATATAAAGGGGATGATGATGTTGCTATATCCATGTATGAAGTGATGGTAGAAGTTGGTGAAGCCAAGAAAAGATTGAATGTCTTTGACCTTTCACAGCACTGGCTAGTCAACAATGGTCTTGATTTTTTCTTCAGACATGCAAAGTCCTTCAGATGATAGGATGTAGCTTAAGTACTCCATGGAGTCTCAGTTGAATTCACATTTAGAATCTTTGCAGTAGAGTCCATTAGCTTTAAGCTTGTATAGAATCTCATAAACATGTTTCTGGTGATCTTCTGGATTGTTGGAATATATGAGGATGTTGTTGAAATAGACTACTATTGATATGTCAAGCATATCAGAGAATATATCATTCATAAATCATTGGAATGCCACTGGAGCATTTGTGAGGCCAAAAGGCATAATATGCCATTCAAAGGAACTATAATGGATCCAGAAGACTGTTTTCCATTCATCCCTCTTAGCTATGCAAACAAGATGGTAGGCATGCTGAAGGTTGAGCTTGGTGTAGATGCACACAGAGTGGGTGGAGTTGAGGAGATCAGAAATAAGGAGAAGAGGATAGTGATCTTTCTTGGAGATTTTGTTTAGGCCACAGTAGTTGATGCAAAGTCAGAGTTCACTGGTCTTCTTCTTGACAAATAGAACCAGAGCCCCATGTGGAGAGCAGAATAGAGTAATAAATCCATTGCACAGATTATCATCAATAAACTCTTGTAGGGCCTTGAGTTCAGATTCTGAGAGAGAATAAATAGGTCCAAGTGGTGGAGATGTTTCTTCCTCGAGGTTGATTTTGAGGTCATACAGCCTGTGTTTAGGTAGCTTTTTAGAGAGGATATTGCTGAAGATGTCTGCAAAATCATGGTACTTTACTGGCACTGATAAAAGATCTGCTGGTTCTGCAGATGTGACTTTGGCTCCAATATTAGGCAAGGAAGGCTGTAGTGTAAACTGCTGAGCACTTTCTTCTGCACTGGCTCAGACAAATGCAGCAGCAGATATGATGGAGATCTTTGGATGTGCTTTCATAGTAAAAGACTCTGAGGGAGGATAGAAATAGATGGATTCATATGAGAACAGAGTCCACTGGCTATCTGGAGTGGATTTGGAATGAGGTGAAGCTCCAGAAGTTGGACTGATAGAGTCCAGTGAGTACAGAAGTCCCAGAATTGAGCTGGAAGGCTTAGAGAGAGGTAGACTGTTGTCCTGTGAGCATAGAAGTCTCTGGGATGCAGTGGAGGCTGCAGAATTGGTTGGAGTGAGATCCTGGTAGCTTGAGCAGAAAATGATACTGTTCTCAGTCCAGTCAATCAGTGGATTATAGTGGGAGAGCCAGTTGTATCCTAGAATAAGATTGCAAGATGAATCCAAAGGAGTGATATAGAAGTTGATGAAGAAGATGTCTCCAGATGGAAAACAGATGGGGATGATTGTGATTTAAAATATATAGCTTCCAATAAAGCCATCAAATAATTGAAGTTGCACATTAGAGATAGTTTTAATGGAAATTTCATTGGCAGCTATATACTTAGTGTCAACAAAGCAGTGGCTAGAGCCAGAATCAATAAGAGTAAGAAAATACAGAATGATACAAGTTGGAGAACTATTGGGTTCTGTAGTAGTTGGTAATTCTGCTGAGAGGGAAATGTAAAAGGAGTGATTAGAAAGGAATGTTGTATTGAAAGTGATGACCTCCAGTGTGTGAATAGAGTCAACACAATCCTGAACTCATATAGAGGGAACAGGGTTGCTTCTTAGTTTTTCAACTCTGTTGAGGCCAGTTTCATGAGAGCAGTGTTGACTTCAGCTGCACAACCCTTGGTGGAGGCCACTGCCTTCTGCTTGTTGCAGTTCTCAGTCTTGTGTTTAGCTCTACAGAACATGCAAAGACTGTTTTGGCACTGGTGGTCTTTTTCTTTCTGAGTAAGACCACCATCTTTGCCTAGCTTGTTGGCATAGGGCTTAGAGGTGATAGATTTTGGTGTGGAGCTGGAGTCTAAGAAAGAAGAGTTGGACCCCTTGGGTTTGGGGTTGGAGAATTGATTGAAGGCCTTATTGTTCTAGTTTTCACAGGCAATTTCAGTCTTCTGGGTCCAGTAGTGAGCATCAAGTTCTTGAGCAAGGAAGTGCATATTATAAAGGTTGTTTGGCTTCCCATAGTATGCTATGTCATCCTTGATATGAGTGTAGAGGCCATGGTAAAAGGCATGGCAGAGAGAGTTATCTCTGTATCCAATTTGTGATGCATACTGATTGAATTAGACTATATTCTTCATGATCTGATCTCTATCACATATCTGAAGGTGTTCTAATGCATCTTCAGCATCTCCAATAGCATCAAAGAGGCTGAAGTTGCTATGAAGCTCATCTAAGAAAGCTGCATAGGAGAATTGCCAGACTGGTGGATTTCATAGATTTGGGTTAAGGATGTTTGGTTTGAACCAGTTAAGCATGGTGCTGGCCAGAAAGAAAATAGCATAGTTGACCTTACTAGCATCTGTTGCAAATGCAGTAGGTCTGTTGTTGAAGTTCAATTAAAGAGAGACAATGAAGGCCTTCAGTTTGTGAGGGTTAGAGCCATCAAATAGTTCTGGTTCCTTGACTTTGGTATGAATAGTAGCTGGTTTAGAGTTATTGAGGAAAGCAAAGACTCCTCATAGCAGGTTCATGAATTCTAGGAATATGTCCTGCTGGTTTGGATTGTTGCTTTCTATGGGACCATCAGAACTGCCTAAGCCATTAGAACTGCCTGGTCCTTCTAGTCCTCCTGAAAAAGAGTTTGATGGATTATCATCTGATTTCCATCACATGAGAGTATGAGTGGAGGCATCTTCACTTCTGTCTTCCAAATCTGAGCTGTCTGAATTTCCATGTACATTGCCCAGAGATAAGGAGTCTATTGAAGGGTCAATTCAGATGCCATATATCAGGCTGGTCCATCAGGCTTTATTGGTTAGAATGCTGATGGTGTTAAAAGGGTTAGAGAAATCATTATAATTAGATTGGCAGGCAGTGAAGCTAGAGTGATTATAGGTTTCCCTATGAAAAGATTGTCCTCCACTGGAGGCCGATCCAAAAAGGCCTGGTTGCTCCTTTGAGACAGAGGCCAGAATGTCTTTTATGGAAAACATGTTGGGGTGGGTAGGCTGAGTTTATTCAGGATTAGTTTCTGTGGGTTGAGTAAATGTGATAGACATGATAAAAATTTTCGACTCAAGGGTTTGAGTTCAAATATACTATTAGGAATGTGCCAATCAAGTGGGTTTGAGTGCATATGCAGAGACCAGCAGAGTGTATGGGTGTCAACAAAGCTATTGGCAATATCACCTTTGAGTCAGAGTCTAAGGATTTGGATGGATAGAACAGAGTTCTATCAGAGAAGCAAAGAGGAGTATTCTTTGGAGCAGAATCCAATGGATGAGGTAGGAAGGAGTTGAAGTCAGTATAAAGTGTAGATGGCTATCCAAGTTGATATTTGAACTGAGTAGTTACAATGGTTATACATAGCTTTATATACTAATAGTAGTTAATTCCAAGTCAGATTTCATTGGGTTCTGATGTCAATATTTGCTACTGAGTTTGGGATCTAGATATTACAATGTGAAATATGGATGTGAAATGATAATGGTGAAAATGAAATTAATAAGTAATAGGGAGTGGCTGAAGTCCAATGGGTTTCCATGATTGCATTCATGGTTGGTTGAGGTGATACAGAGGCTGGTGGCATATATATAACACAATGTCTGGGTGGCTGGCAGTTGCATGATTGTGGCATATAGTGATGATCTCACTACAAAGTCTCTGGTTCCTGGGGATATAGATTCACCTGTCATAGCAGATCATGTCTTCTTCTCTGGTCACCTCACACTCATGATTGAGTGATGGGGCTATATGCTAGTCTTATTTCTTTATGTCTCTTGTAGCACTCTTGATCCACTCATGGATCTCTTCCTTGGTTGGCATTATTATCACTCTGAAGTGCTTGGGTTTTAATAATGTGACTCCCTTGTTGTCTCTTTCTTCTTGATCATAATCAGCTCATCAGCTGAGTAGATCAGCTTTCTTGTTTGCCACTCCAGCTTTGTGGTGTAGCATATACTGGTACTGGCTGAGCTCTATTACCTATCTAGCTTGCTGGTAGTTCAGCTTTTGTGGTTGTCAGAAGTATCATAAGTTTTGATGATTCATCCAGATCTCAAAAACTTTGATGGTGCTGATCAAATAATACTGCCATTCTTCTAGGGCCAGCATGATGGCAAGTAATTCCTTGTCATATATCTTATAGTTGTATTCTATGGTTGTTAATGCTTTAGAAAGAAATGCAACTGGGTGCCAATGGCCATCCTGTTCTTAAGAGAGGATGGCACTAATAGTGCTCTCACTGGAGTCTGCTTCAACATGGAACTTTCTGTCCTGTGTTGAAATGGTGAGGATCATGTCTTCAGCTAATCAGCATTTGAGATTGTTAAATGCCAATTGTTAGGCTAGACACTAGATCCATAGTGTATTGCTGGTTAACTATATTATAGGGCAGACTATCTTGCTATAGTCCTGAATAAAGCATTGGTAGAAGTTAGTGAAGCCTAAAAAGGACTGTAATTCCTTTTTCTTGGTGGGCTCTGACCATTCTATGACTCCTGCTACTTTGATCAGGTCTATTTGGATGCTGTCTTTGCTGATGATGACTCCAAGGTACTCGATCTTGAGTACCTTGAATTCACACTTTTCTGCCTTGAGGAATAGTTTGTGCTTTCTTATGAGGGCTAGTACTTATCTGTTATGATTTTTTCAACTTTTTCTTACTTTTAACTTTTATTTATGCTTAGTCAGGGTGCTAAAGACAGGCACTTAAGACCATGGGACAAAGCTTAGTCATTACAACTAGCCAAGTCCATCATTGTCTTTTGATGTGACAATGTTGCTTGATAATGTACAATGATCCTTTTATGTATGGTAATGACACTCTAGAACAATAGGCACAATGGACCCAAAAATGCACAATAAGTAGTAGTAGTATTAGCATGTCCTGTATAGTATTTAAGACTACTCACTCTCACTGGAAAACCCCAGCTTCGAGCTAAAGTTTATTCATCTCATTCTACTCTTAAGCTAAATCCTTCAGGCCTTGTGACATTCCAATCAGAATATGCATCAGTGAATTCAGTTGATCACTCAAAGTGTGAGGTGGCATCTGTCTCTTACATGTTTCTATTCACATGACACTTGAGTCTAACAATTAGCTTGAAGCTTTCTTCTCCTTTTCCTCACACACTAAAGTGTGAAAGAAACTGAATGCTCTCTATTAACCTATCAGATCTGAATTTTGACCAAGAGTTCTTTGAACTCCTTGCATCTATTGTTGGTACCTTACTAGGATTATTGGTGATCATCCAGCTATGCCAGGGATGCCACTCAATCACTGTCTGAGACTCTCTCAATGCCACTTGAGTGGCTTCAGGATTCTACAGCCTAGCATCTAGAAGCCAGTCTAAGAGTGCCTCCAGTCTGACCACCCACTCCATTGGGACAAGTGATGGGTTGGGGAGGTCACCCTCAGACCAGCTTAATGATGAGCAACAGTACAGAAAAAACTGAAATGAAATCATTCACTGACTTTTTTCTGCATAAGACCTCAATGTCTCCTTCAACTATGATGATGCTCTTCAACAGAAAGAGCAGAGACAGTGAAATACACTGCAGCCAGTTCACAGTGAGCTTGAGAAGCACCTTGCTGAGGAAGGCAGGCAAAAGAGAGAGGCAGCTGTGGCCACCAAGTATAACCAGCAGCATTAAGAAGAGCAGCAGAATGTCAAAAGGGCTTGATTGGTGAGGACTGACATCTCCAACTGGTATGGACTTCAGCCTGAGATCACATCTGTACTTACATCCATCCATATAGACCAACTCCCCTTGACCTCAATATTCAGAGAGTCCAGTACAGAGTCCAACCCATGGGATGAAGCCCACTGGTGAAATGCTAAGGTTCTCATCAGTTAAGACTCACCATTAGTGATCACTCCAAGTAAATTGACTTGGCAATCACAGATCTATGCACTGAGGAAGTTTTTCTCAGACATAACTGGCTGATCAGGCATAATTTGCTGATCAACTGGAAGACCAGGAAAATAACCTTCATTTGCTGTAAATGCTAAAAACTTCTATTCAAGTTGCCAGATGAGGACCCTAAAGACAGATGGGATAAGAAAATAGAGGATGGAGAAACCATCCTCATCATTGACCTCCAACATGAAATCTGTATTCATGTCATTCACCATGCCAATGATCTCACAGCCAGAGCAAACAAACAGAGGGAAGAGAGAACATTTGAGAAAATGATCCTAGAATAGGCCTGAGATTTCAAGGATCTGTTTGAGAAGAAGAGCTTTGATAAACTCTCAGCACCTAAACCTTGGGATCATGCCATTGAGTTGATCCTGAATGCTAATGCAAACCTCGACTGCAAAACCTATCCACTTAGCAATAATAAGCAGCAGGAACTCAATAAATTCCTCAATGAGAATTTGTCCAGTGGGAGGATTTGACCATTGAAGTCCCCCATGGCTTCACTGTTCTTCTTTGTCAAGAAAAAGACAGTAAACTCCGCCCTGTACAAGACTATTGCAAACTAAACAAAATGATAATTAAAAATCATTATCTGCTATCTCTAATTTCAGAGCTGATGGACAAACTGTAGAGCATATGATATTACACAAAACTCAATATATAGTAGGGGTACAACAATGTATGAATCAAAGAGAGAGATGAATGGAAGATGGCTTTCCAAACCAACTGAGGGCTCTTTGAACCAACAGTGATGTTCTTTGGACTCACCAATTCCCTAGCAACATTCCAATAGATGATGAACAACATTTTCAAGAATCTTATCTCTACTGAAAAAGTCACCATCTATCTTGATGACATTCTAATCATGTCAAAAACAAAGAAGGAGCATAAAAAGCTCATATGATAAGTACTGGCTTTGATGAGAAAGCACAAACTATTCCTTAAGGTGAAGAAGTGTGAGTTTGAGGTACTCAAGACCAAGTACCTTGGGGTCATCATTAGTGAAGGAAGCATATACATGGACCCCATCAAGGTTGCAGAGGTCACTGAGTGGCCTATTCCCACCAGGAAGAAGGAGCTCCAATCTTTCCTGGAGTTCATGAATTTCTACTGGTGGTTTATCTAGAACTATAGTAAAGTAGTCTGTCCAATGATACAGCTTACTGGAAATGCACTATAGATCTGAGGACCCTCTCAGCAAGCCACCTTCGATGACCTCAAAAGGTGGCTGACTGAAGATATAGTCTTTGCCATCCTGAATCAGAAGGAGAAGTTCTGAGTTGAGGCAGACTCCAGTGAAGGAGTGATCAAAGCAGTTCTGTCTCAAGAATAGAATGGCAGATGGTAACTGGTAGCCTTCCTCTCAAAAGCACTCTCCATTACAGAATGAAACTATGAGATATATAACAAAGAGTTGCTTGTAATAATGGTCATCTTGGAAAAATGGTAACACTATCTAATTGGCACTGTCAAAGTCTTTGAGATCTGAACAGATCATCAAAATCTTCAATACTTCTGACAGCTACAAAAACTAAATTGATGACAAGCTCAGTGGGTGACCAAGCTCAGTCAATATCAGTACACCCTCCATCATAAGGCCAGAATGGCAAACAAGAAGGCTGACCTTCTTAGTCAATGGGCAGATCATGATTAAGGCAAGCAGAACAATGAAGGAGTAGTACTTCTGCAACCTCAACACTTCCAAGCTATAATAATGTCTATAGAGGACAAAATCCATGAACACATCAAAAGTGCTACCTAGGATAGCCACAAATGGGATCAATAAATAGCACCATCACTCAACTATGAGCAAGAAATGACAAAGAAAGGAGGGATGATCCAATATAATGAACAGATCTATATTCTCTGAGATCATGGCTTATGTGGAGAGATCATTGTGACCTGTTATGACCATGCCACTGCTGGTCATCTAGGGATTGCAAAAACCAAGGAACTTGTTTTACAAGAATACTGGTAGCTAAAGATGAAAAATAATATTACCCAATATATTAAGGCATGTGAAGTCTGCTAAAGAGAAAAATCATCAACACAACCTTGTGCTACATTTCTACACCCACATGAGATTCTGGCCTCACCATAGACCCATATCTTGGTAGATATGATCACTGGGCTATCTGATTGCAATAGCTATAATGCCATCATCATCATTATTGATTGATTTTTAAAAGCAATCATTCTGATTGTCTGCTCAACTGAATTGACTTCAGAAGGCTGAGCTAAAATCCAATGTGACAAAGTCTACACCAAGTATGGGATGCTTTAAGTGATAATCTCAGATCACAGACTACAGTTCATTTCCAAGTTCTTAAACAATCTGTATCATCTGCTCAATATCAAGCAGAATGCTTCTATAGCATACCATCTCCAAATGGATGGGCAGACCAAATGAGCTAATCAAAAAGTCAAGAAGTATCTCTACCTATTTATCAACTATTGACAAGATGATTGGGTGGAATGGCTGGCTCTTGCTGCTTCTAACACAATAATCATATCCACTCCACAATGGGCAAAACACTATTTTTTATCAACTACAGCTGACACCCCAATGTTAGTCACATTGAACAGCACCATACCTCAACTTCTGCATCCTCAGATAGAAGCCACTAAAATGGCAAAGATCCACACTGAAACACAGACAGTGTTTGAAAAAGCTGCAACAACAATAAAAGTGCAATACAACAAACATCACTAGGCTGCACATGCACATGCATCCAAAGATAAGGTCTGACTGGATATAATGCACCTTTATCTCCCACATCCCAAACAAAAACTCAGCAACAAATACACAGGCCCATTCATGATCCTTAAAAAGATTGGGGAATCTGCATACAAACTCCAACTCTCTACAACCTGGAAAATACATGATATATTCAATAAAACTTTGCTATCATCATATATTGCATCTGCATTCTCAAATCAAGAATGACCACCTCCCTCTCTGCCAGACCTTATCAATGACTAAGAACATTACAGAGTCAATCAGGTATTAAACTACAAGCTATGCAAAATCAAGATAAAAGAGGGTGGGACAATAATGATAGTTGATTACTTAATCAGCTAGAAGGGATACAGACCTAAATCCAACCAGTGGATTAACGAAAAACTCATAAATACAGATGAGGCCATACATGATTATGAATTACCCCTAAATTAAGCTATTGGGATAATGGTCTTAAGGAGGAGATAATATTATGATTTTTCTGACTTCTCCTTACTTTTAACCTCTATTTATACTTAGTCAGAGTGCTAAAGACAGGTGCTTAAGACTATGAGACAAAGCTTAGTCATCACAACTAGCTAAGTCCTTCATTGTCTTTCAATGTGATAATGTTGCTTGACAATGCACAATGATTCTTTTATGTATGGTAATAATGCTCTAGGACAATAGGCACAATAGACCCAAAAATACACAATAAGTAGTAGTATTATTAGTATATCCTGTATAGTATTTAAGATTATTTGCTTTCACTGAAAAACCTCAGCTTCGAGCTAAAGTTTATTTATCTCATTCTACTCTCAAGCCAAATTCTTTAGGCCTTGTGACACTCTAATCAGAATACACATCAGTGAATTCAGTTGATCACCCAAAGTGCAAGGTGGCATCTGTCTCTCATATATTTCTGTTCATGTGATGCTTGAGTCTAACATTATCATACTAACTATTGGTGTTTCTCCTTAGTTTTAAATATGATAAGAATATCATATAAATAAATCATGATCTTTCTAGTGGTGATGAGATCCTTGAATATGTCATTCATCATCTATTGGAAGGTGGCCAGAGAGTTGGTGAGCCTGAAAAATATAACTGTGAGCTCAAATAATCTCTGGTTAGTTTGAAAGGCAGCCTTCCACTCATTGCCTTTTTTGATTCATACATTGTTATAGCCCCAGCAGACATCCAGTTTTATGTAGTGTTGGATGCTATGAGGTTTGTCCATGAGTTCAGAGATTAGCAGAAGTGGATACCAATTCTTGATTGTCATCTTATTAAGCTTCTGATAATCTTGTACTGGCTGGAGTTTGCTATCCTTCTTTTTGATGAAGAAGAAGGGTGAGGCCATTGAGGACTTTAATGGCTATATGCATCCATTAGACAAGTTCTCATCTAAGAACTTGTTGAGTTCTTGCTGTTCATTATTGCCAAGGGGATAGATCTTGCAGTTCAGATTAGCATTCATATTGGGGATCAATTTGATTGCATAATCTCAGGGCTTTGAGGCTGGTAGCTTATCAAAGCTTTCTTTCTCAAATAAGTTGTGGTAATCTCATGCCCATTCAAGTACTATTTCTTCAAATGTCTTTTTCTCCTTTCCTGCATTGGCCTTCACTGCCAAGTCATTGGCATAGTGTATGGCACACATATGCATGGCCTTTTGCAGATCTACAGTGAGGATCATTTCACTGTCCTCTATTTCTTTGTTCCACTGATCTTTCAAGTCTTCATCAGATAATTTGAAAGGAATTTTTCAGCAACAGCATCTTGTGAACATGATCTGTCTGGTCTTCCAGTTAATAAGCAGGTTGTGGCAGATGAGCCAATTATAACCAAGAAAGATTTCCTTGGTTCTAAGGTCTGTTACAGCTAAGTTGATTCATTCAGAATGATTGCTGATAGTGAGCCTCAGTTCAACAAACTCAGTAATTGAATCAGCTTGGTTCTTTGTCCCATCCATGTTATAGACTGGGATTGAGGCTGTGGTGGCCTGAGTGGGTAGGTGGTGCTTAGTGACAAAAGCATGATTGATTGAGCTACCAGTGCAGCTGCTATTGATTAAAGCAGTTACTGTATAGGTATTCCAAGATATGAGTGTCTCAATTTGGGCCTTGGCCAGAAGGTCTCAGCCCAGGGTTTTGGACTATCAGATAAATTTCCATGGTCTCCAAAGCTCATCGAGCTATTCCAGAGCTCAACAGCATATGACCTTCCTCATTCCTTCAATCATGTCATCAACAATTTCTTCAGCTCAGGTCTTATGGACCCAATTCCTGAGCACAGCTTTTGCTGCAGCTTCATCCTTCACATCCTTAATAGCTTGCCAAGTTCATTCAGTATCAAATGGCTTCAGCCAACCAGTGAAGCTCTCTGCCTCTGTTTGGCCTATAGGTGGTTGAGTCTGTCTCTTAGATGATTCTTGTATTGGGATGGTAGTGTCAGATATATTCAAATGCATGTATAATTTAGATATAGATAGTACTACAGAGATGGTATCAGTTCATCCAGCATCTATGGGTGACACACCACTTGATTTCTTGGCTGAGTCAGCAGAATCACTCACTGCTCAGCCCTGTCTTTTATTTCCTTGATCTTTGTCTCTGGTCTGAGGCCTTCTTCTTCCTTCTGTAATTCTGTGATCAGCACTCAGAGATCTTCTCACATGCACTTGTTTTTCTTCTAGAGACAGTCCTATACCATATAGCTCTTTTGTCCATAATTGAAACACTTCTCCTCCTTCTTGAGTCAATCTACATTCATTGGCTTATCTGTTTTAGTAAATGTCATGCCTGTACTGGTTTTTTTTTCACCATATAAGGAAGTTGGGGCTGAGCTGCCAGGCTTGGTAGATATATTTGTACTGAAGGGGGTGGACTTTGCACTCTGTCCTTGATGTTTCTGTCTACTGTTAGTGGACAAAGTGATCTGTTCAGCCTTCTGCTGCTGTCTCTCCCTGTACATCATGATGATATGCTCCTTCTATGCATTATATCTCTTTGGAATATTTTATCCAAGATCTGAGATAATCTTGAGATATAAAGGTAGTGCTTCCATCTTTATATATTCAACCATGCAGCTCATGTCTGTGATGTCATCCTGGACTCTAGCAAGTTTGCTGAGCCATTCTAGCTTGTTGAAATACTCAGTGGCCAGTTTGTCAGCCATCTTGTACTCTTTCATCTTCTGCTTGTGGACTTTTTATATGGTGAGATCCATGAATTTGTTAATGATCATCTGTTTGAGGACTGGCCATGATAGCATCCAATGATGCTGTCATATGATTGACCAGAATGTGGAGGCAAGAAGTACCCACCATGTTTTCACCTTGTCTTCTATATGGGTCATAGTGAACATGACCTTGTATATGTCAAGTAAGAAATATGAGGTGAATATCTGGAAGTACTAGTCACAGTCTGTAAGGAATCAATCAATATCCTTAGAGGTGCCTTGGAATGATTGAGGTTCTCATACAAGGACTGATTTAACATTGAGGATGGTGGCATCAGCTATGAGGGCAGTCATTGGGTTTAGGATCCTGCCAAATGACAGAACAGCCTAGGATGTCAGAGGTCCAGGGAAGGAGTGAAGGGAGTTATCATCAGCAATGAGACTCTCTAGTGGTGAGATCTTCTTGCATACTATATGTCTGTTTTAGATTATAAATCCTAACTTGAGTGTCTCAGAGTCATCTTCCATGAAAGAAGATGCTTCAGAGGCCTTTCTACTGCTTCTCTCTTTGGCTTCATCTGATGGCAGCTGGCCAACAAAGGGTCAGCATATAAGCTGAGTCCATAGGTTTGGGTAGTGGTGCCTTGGCTGAAGCCAGTCCTGAGAGAACCAGAATGTTATACTGTGGTCATATTTCAGAATGATATTATCTATATTAAGGGTGTCATATGTTTGGCACCCTTCAGCAGCACTGGAGACATTCTTGATACTGGTTATTCTTCATGCTCAAAGACTGGCAGGGGTTTTGGCCAGATTTCTAGATGAAGATCTTTTCCCCTATGCTCTCCTTCATTCATCCTTTCCCACTTCTCCTTATCTATGAGTCTGAACCAAAGATCATCTGCAAGGGGGGTGTTCTCCCCTCTCTTATCAGCTCCTTTGTCCTCTCTGAGGATAGTATTAATTCTGAGAGCTAGAGTCATAGGTGGAGAGCTCTCAGAATGATAAATCTCAGACCCCCTCTTCTTTGGTATTTCACCATCACTCTCTTTTTCTCTCCATCTATTCACTATATTGGTGGAACTCATTGTAAAAGTCCAGATTAAAGAAGAGGATGATGATTTGCCTGTGTAAAAATCTCTGAAGAGCCTGGTTGCTGATCCTGATCCTTGGCAGTATCTGGACTCCATACCTGTCAGATAGAGAGTCGCTGTCAGACAGAGAGCCATAGCCCTCTATGCTTCTTTCATCAGTAGGTGATGGCTTGTGGCTGCCATCACCTCTTTTGTCCTGATCAGCATAGACATCTTCTGGGTTGTCTCACCAGTTGACAGACCAGAGGTCATCTTTGTCATTCTCATTCCATTTAGTGCCCAGTGCTCACTTTTGGTGCTCTCAGGTCCTATTGGAACTGTTTGGTGGAAAGGATCTCACTCTGCTGTTCATCTTCCTCTAATCTGCTATCAGTACTGCTTGTTATACTCATCATCATTCTTCCACTGTTAATCAAACTCACTCTTCTCTTCCACCAATTTATTGGTGGTACCTGAGTTGAGAGAGTCAAGGATTGGAGTGACAGAGTTGAGGGCTAGAAGGTGGTTGGGCTGTTAGAGTTCTTTTTCTTTCTGAGGATCTTTCTCATCCATGTTACCAGACCTATCTTTGGATCCTGGTCTGGGCTGGAGAGAGATTCTGATGGCAGGAGAGATGTCATAAAGAGAGCAGTCAATGATGTCATTTTGTGATATCTGTTGGAGGAGTTGATAGTGTGTTATGTGCATGCCGCTGGCCTCTGTGTCACCTCAACTAACTATGAATGCAATCACAGAAACCCACTGAATTCCAGCCACTCCCTATTACCTATTAATTTTATTTTTACCATTATCATTTCACATTCATATTTCACATTGTAATATCTAGATCCTGAACTCAGTAGTGAATATTGACATTAGAACTCAATGGAACCCAACTCAGAATTAGCTACCATTAGTATATAAAGCCATGTATATCATTGTAACTACTCAGTTCAAATATCAACTTGGATAAGCCATCTATACTTCATATTCACTTCAACTCCTCCTTTTCTCATCTATTGAGTTTCACTCTGAAGGATACTCTTGTTCATTTCTCTGATGGAACTCTGTTCTGTCTATTCAGATCCTTAAGCTCTAATTCAAGAGTAATATTGCCAATAGCTTCATTGATGTCCATGCACTCTGCTGGCCTCTGCATGTGCACTCAAGCCCACTTATTTGGCACATTCCTAACAGTATATTTGAACTCAAACCCTTGAGTTGAAAATTTTATCATGTCTACTACATTTACCCAATCTGTTAGAAACATGCCAATCGAGTGGGCTTGAGTGCATGCGCGGAGTCCAGCGGAGTGCATGAGCATCGACAAAGCTATTGGCAATGTCACTCTTGAGTTGGAGTCCAAGGATCTGGATGGGCAGAATGGAGTTTCATCAGAAAAGTGAACAGGAATATCCTTTGGAGCAGAATCCGATGGATGAGATAAAAAGGAGTTGAGGTGAGTGCGAAGTGTAGATGGCTTATCCAAGTTGATATTTGAACTGAGTAGTTACAATGATATACATGGCTTTATATACTAATGGTAGCTAATTCTGAGTCGGGTTCCATTGGATTCCAGTGTTAATATTCACTACCAAGTTCAGGGTCTAGATATTACAATGTGAAATATGGATGTGAAATGATAATGGTGAAATGAAATTAGTAGGTAATGGGAAGTAGCTGGAGTCCAGTGGATAGCATGATTGGATTCATGGTTGGTTTAGGTGGTGCAGAGGCCAGCAGCATGCACATAACAGTATCTCCCCCTTAGTGTTCTTGCCCTCAAGAGCACAGATCCTGATGGCCAGTGGGGCCACATGGAAGATTGTTGATGGCTGTGGGAGTTTTGCAGCTTGAACTGAAACCACCATCTTCACTTATATCATCACTCACCATGTATTATTGCTCATGCACTCTCAAGCCTCTGGTGAGGGGGTCTACCTCTGATGGCCCTGAAGAGGTTAAGGAATTGTTTTGTCTGGAATGGCAAACCACAGAGGAAGAATATGCAGAGGCTATGGAGAGCTATTTGGAGTGACAAGGGGAGTGAGAGCAGGAGGAAAGGGCCCAGGCAGACTATGTGGCCTGAGAGTCATGGAAAAAGAAGCAGAGGGAGGAATTAGAGAGGAAGAGGGAGGAGGTTCAGCAGGCTGTGGAGAGGTGGGTGAAGGAGACTGAGGAGAGGGAGGCTGTGGAGGCAGCGGTGAGGGTTGAGGCTGAGGAGGTAGAGCTGGAGGGGATGGTTATGGAGGAGGGGTTGCAAATGACCCTTGCGGAGGCTATTGATTTCCGGCTGCATCAAGTGTTGGCAGAACGGTTTAGTCCTAGTCTCAGTCTTCGCTTCAAGAAGGTGACTCACTATGCACCTCTAAAGTCTGATGATGAGCAGGACAAGGGAACTGAGGGAGACAATGAGTCTGAGGAATCTGAGGAGACTCTGGAGAGGAGAAAGAGGGTGTGAGAGGGAAAGAGAAGGGTAGCGGGTCCAATGGAGAAGGGCCATAAATGTAAGTTCAGGTTGAGAAGCATAGTGGATGGCAGTGAGACAGAGGTGGTTGTTAGCTCTAAAAAGTGAGCGAAGTTGAAAGTGGCGGGACCGGCAGAAGGCGAAGAATTGTTGGATGGTGAAAGTAAGTGTCTTGGTTTTCTTTCATGGCTTCACTTAGCTTTTGTTTTCAGGGAGTTGTGTGCATTGTCATCAAGATGGCACATAGTGTTATGTGTGACTGGTAACCAAAGGTGCTGGTTGAGGGCAGACTTGCTCTCACTGCAAGATTAAGAAGACCACCTGTTTATTCAATAAGGGCATCATCGTGAGTGAGGTGATCAGCAGTGTGGAGGTCTCTGCCGGTCTCCACCAACTTTCAAAATTGATACACAAGCTGATGTGTCACATGGATGAGTTGGCAGATGAGGTGGCAGATGTTTGCAGTACTGTAGCAGGTCTTCAAGATGACTATGGTTCTGATGATATATCGTCTCCTTTGGAGCTGTTTTCGGAGTCCAAGGTGGAGGTCTGGAAGAAGGCCTAATTGATCTTCAAGGATGAGAGAGATCAGGAGGTGGAGGATCTTCAGGAGGTGATGTTGAAGGGGCTGGACGAGGATATAAAGAAGTTGAAGGAGCGGAGGGAGAGTTTAGGTTCTGGTGTGGGCCTGTCAGGTTCCGCATCTTTGTAAAATATTTGTACAAAATGTATATAGAAATGGGTGTCGGATGTTGATAGTGAAGAAGAAAAAAAAATGTAATTACAAGGTTTTGATTTTAAAAGTGTAAAAGAGGTGATTGAAATGGTAGTGATTAGTGGTTAGAATTAAAATGGTAAGGTGAGATACTGGTGGTGTCCAGAGTAGCATTGTATTAGGAATGGGATATTTGAATGACTTTAGACAAGGGTCCTGGTTTGCCTGAGTATCAGTGGTGGAATTCTTTAATGAATTCATCAGTGGAGAACTCGGAGGCCAGTAACCAAGCAAATTCTTCATTGGTACCTTCATATCCTAGCCACTGGATTTTGTACAATAGTGGGCAGTGGAACCGGTGGTCCAGTTTAGAGTCAAAGATTTGGGCTATTTCAAAATGTTCTTCTCCATTGATTTCGACTGGAGGCAGTAGTGGTTGGATTCAGTTAGGAATGGTGTTTTCTTCTATGAGTTCCAATTGTGACACATGGAAGATGGGGTGAATAGATTGGAGATCCAGCAGAAGCCTCAGAGTAAAGGAGTGGGTATGAGGTTGGGCTATGATTTCGAAATGACCAAGGTATTTTTCTGAAAATTTTCTGGTCAGGTGGATGGTTTTGATATGTTTGGAGCTGAAATAGACCTTGTCCCCCACTGTGAATGAGGGTGCTGGAATCCAGTGCTTGTCTGCTTGGATCTTATAGTGAGACTGAGCTTCGAAAATTTCATTCTTCAGTAATTGATGGAGTTTGTCCAGATTGACTGCAAAGTCTCAGGCCCAAGCAGAGGCAATGTCCCTTTCGGGGTGAACAGTGATGTTGGAGTGGTAACCCTTGTTAGTGAAAAATAGAGAAATTCTGATAGATGCGTTAGAGGCATTGTTGTAGGCAAATTCAGCAATGGGTAGAAGAGTGTCCCAGTTATCCTGCTAGTAGGAGCAGTAGATGTGGATGTATTGTTCCAGAGTTTGGTTTGCTTGTTCTGTTTGTCTGTTGGCCTCTGGATGATAACCAGAGGTAAGGTGGAGTTTCATGTCAAGGGCCACGGCTAAGGCGTGAGTAAATTAGAAGACAAATTTAGAGCTATAGTTGGATGTGATGTGACTGGGTACCACATGTTTGGAGAATACATAGATAAGGAAAAGTTGGGTGAGCTCCATGAAGTTGATGGTGTCATGAGTGGGGATAAAGATAGCTTGCTTGCTAGCTTGGTCTATGACTACTAAGATGGTGGTGAATCCATTGGAGTCCAGTAGTTATTCAATGAAGTCTATGGAAATAGAATCCCATGGCCATTCGGAAACTGACAGAGGTTTGAGTAACCCATAGAAGTAGTGTCTGGGTGCCTTATTGCATCCACAAACTGTGCAGGACTTAATATAGTGTCAAATATATTCACACATCTTTGGCCAGGTGTAGTTCTGCCAGACTAGTTCCAATATCTGGTTTTGACCAAAGTGACCTGCCAAGATGTGGTCATGATTGTTCTGTAGTATATGGAGATGGAGATCATCAGAGTCCGGGACATAGATGCAGCCTTCAAAGCAAAGGATGTTGGATTCATCAATAGACCATTGAGAAGGAGAGAATTCAGAAGTGGCTTTAGCCTGGCAGAGTCTGTTGGAGGATGTAGCATCAGAAAATTATGCTTGTCTGATATCAGTGTAGAGTTTGTCGATATCCATGATGGCATTAGCCTGTAGGGTGAGGCCTTTGAGATAGGTTGCTCAGAGTGATGCAGAGAGTTGTTCTTGGATGAACATAGGTTGGAAATTGTGAGGGTTGATTTGGGCATATTAGCTATCTCCCTCTTTAGGGTAGACATCCCATCCTCTAGTGAGCACATCCAGTTTCTCACTAAGTTTTTCAGGATGGAACTGGATTACTAGGTTGAACTGGAATAGGTATTCAGACCAGCAGACCTGTCAGTGAGTTAGGATCTTGGTGGTGGCAAAGTATTCAAGGTTCTTGTGGTCTATTATGACATCGATAGAGTCTGAGGCCTGTTTCAACTCATTGAAGGTGGCCAAGCATTTGTCATCAAATTTCCATAGAGTTCTCTTGCGGATGAGTCGTGTAAGGGGAAGAATGATATCGCTATATTCATATATGAAGTGATGATAGAAGTTGGCAAAGCCAAGAAAAGATTGGATGTCCTTGACTTTTCGTGGCACTGGCCAGTCAACAATGGCCTTGAATTTTTCTTCAGACATGCGAAGTCCTTCAGGTGATAGGATGTAGCCTAGATATTCCACAGAATCCCAGTTGAATTCACATTTGGAACCTTTGCAATAGAGTCTATTAGCTCTAAGCCTGCATAGGACCTCTCGAACATGTTTCTGGTGATCTTCTGGATTGTCGGAATATATGAGGATGTTATCAAGATAGACTACTACTGATATGTCGAGCATGTCAGAGAATATATTATTCACAAATCATTGGAATGCCACTGGAGCATTTGTGAGGCCAAAAGGCATGATATGCTATTTGAAGAATCTGTAACAGGTCCAGAAGGCTGTTTTCCATTCATCCCCTTTAGCTATGCAAACGAGATGGTAGGCATGCCTAAGGTCAAGCTTGGTGTAGATGTGTGCAGAGCAGGCAGAGTCGAGGAGATCAGAAATGAGGGGGAAAGGGTAGCGATCTTTCTTAGAGATTTTGTTTAGGCTATAGTAGTCAATGCAAAGTTGGAGTTCACCGGTCTTTTTCTTGACAAATAGGACTGAAGCCCCATGTGGAGAGTGGGATGGTGTAATGAACCCATTATGCAGATTATCATCAATAAACTCTCATAGCACCTTGAGTTGAGATTCTGAGAGAGAATAAATGAGGCCAAGCGGTGGGGATGTTCCTTCCTCAAGATTGATTTTAAGATCATATGGCCTGTGTTCAGGTAGCTTTTCAGAGAGGGTATCACTAAAGATGTCTGCAAAATCATGGTACTCTACTGGCACTGATGAAAGATCTGCTGGTTCTGTGGATACAGCTTTGGCTTCAATATTAGGCAAGGAAGGCTGCAGTGTGAACTGCTGAGCACCTTCTTCTGCACTGGCTCAGACAAATGCAGCAGCAGATATGATGGAGATCTTTGAATATGCTTTTATAGTAAAAGACTTTGAGAGAGGATAGGAGTAGATGGGTTCATATGGGAATGGAGTCCACCAGTTACCCAGAGTCGATTTGGAATAGAGTGAAGCCCAGGAGTTGGACTGATGGAGTCTGGTGGGCACAGAAGTCCCAGATTTGAGCTGGAAGGCTCGGAGGGAGGTGGACTGTTGTCCTGTGGGCATGGAAGTCCCTGAGATGTGGCGGAGGCCACAGAATTGATTAGAGTGAGATTCTGGTAGCTTGAGCAGAAAATGATACTGTTCTCAATCCAGTCAATCAGAGGATTGTAGTGGGAGAGCCAGTTGTATTCTAGGACAAGATTGCAAGACGAATCCAGAGGAGTGACATAGAAGTTGGTGGCGAAGGTGTCTCCAGATGGGAAACAGATGAGGATGGTTGCAATTTGAGATATATGGCTCCCAATGGAGCTATCAAATAATTGAAGTTGCACACTAGAGATGGTTTTAATGGGAATTTCATTGGCAGCTATATACTTAGTGTCAACAAAGCAGTGGCTAGAGCTAGAATCAATAAGGGCAAGAAAACACAGAATGATACAAGTTGGGGAACCATCGGGTTCCATAGTAGTTGATAATTCTGCTGAGAGGGGAATGTGGAAGGAGTGATTAGAAAGAGATGTTGCATTGAGAGTGATGACCTCTGGTGTGTGAATAGAGTCAATGCAACCCTGAACTCACACAGAGGGAACAGGGTTGCTTTCTAGTTTTCCGACTCCATCAGGATTGGTTCCATTAGAGCAGTGTCGACTTCTGCTGCACGACCCTTAGCAGAGGCTACTGCCTTCTGCTTGTTGCAGTCCTCGGTCTTGTGTTTCGCTCCATAGAACATGCAAAGGTTGTTCTAGCGCCGGTGGTCTTTTTCTTCCTGAGTAAGATAGCCATCTTTGCCTAGCTTGTCAGCATAGAGCTTAGGGATGGTAGATTTTGGTGCGAAGCTGAAGTCCAAGGAAGATGTGTTAGACTCCTTGGATTTGGGGTTGGGGAATTTATTGTCTCGATTTTCATGGGCAATTTTGGTCTTTTGGGTCCAGTAGCAAGCATCAAGTTTTTGGGTGAGAAAGCACATATTATGAAGGTTGTTTGGCTTCCCATAGTGTGCCATGTCATCCTTGATATGGGTGCAGAGGCCATGGTAAAAGGCATGACAGAGGGAGTTATCTCCATACCCAATTTGTGAAGCATAGTGGTTGAATTGGATCATATACTTCATGATCCAATCCCCATCACACATCTGAAGATGTTCTAATGCATTTTCAGCATCTCCAATAGCATCAAAGAGGCCAAAGTTGCTATGAAGCTCATCTAGGAAAGCTGCATAGGAGAATTGCCAGGCTGGTGGATTCTGCAGATTGGGGTTAAGAATGTCTGGTTTGAACCAGTTAAGCATGGTGCTGGCCAGGAATGAAATAGCATAGTTAATCTTGTTAGCATCTGTTGCAAATGTGGTAGGTCTGTCATTGAAGTTCAACTGAAGAGAGACAATGAAAGCCTTCAGTTTGTGAGGGTCAGAGCCATCAAATGGTTCTGGTTCTTTGACTTTGGTGTGGATAGTGGCTGGTTTAGGGTTGTTAAGAGAAGCGGAGACTCCTCATAGCAGGTTCATGAATTCTAGGAACATGTCCTGCTGGTTTGGATTGTTACTTCCTGCAGGGCCATTGGAGCTGCCTGGGCCATTGGGACTACCTGGAAAAGGGTTTAGTGGATTGTCACCTGGTTTCTGTCAGATGAGAGGATGAGTAGGGGTGTTTTCATCTCTGCCCTCTGAGTCTGGGCTGTCTGGATCTCTGTGCATGTTGCCCAGAGATAAGGGGTTTATTGGAGGGTCAGTTCAGGCACCATACATCAGGCTGGTCCATCGGGCCTTGTTGGTTGGAATGCTGGTGGCATTGAAAGGGTTAGGGGATTCATCATAATTAGGTTGATGAGCAGTGAAGCTAGAGTGATTGTAGGTTTCTCTACAGGAAGATTGTCCTCCACTGGAGGCTGATCTGAAAAGGCCTGGTTGTTTCTTTAAGGCAGAGGCTGGAATGTCTTTCATGGAAAATATGTTTAGATGGGTGGGCTGAGTTTGTTTGGGATCAGTTTCTGTGGGTTCAATAAATGTGGTAGACATGATAAAATTTTTGACTCAAGAGTTTGAGTTCGAATATACTGTTAGGAACATGCCAATCAAGTGGGCTTGAGTGCATGCACAGAGTCCAGCAGAGTGTGTGGGCATCGATGAAGCTATTGGCAATGTCACTCTTAAGTCAGAGCCCAAGGATCTGAATGGGTGGAATGGTGACACGCCCTCTCCTTGTTCAGGCATGTAAAATTGTAAAAATTGCGAATACATGGGCCGCATTCCAGGCCAGTAAGCATGTAACAGAAAATAGGACTAGAGCACACAGAAACCTCGCTATCATAATGATAAACTGGAGTAACAATAAGCAGAGTGCATGGCCTAGTAACAGACT